>NC_045671.1:7048529-7348529 GCF_009829145.1 Chiroxiphia lanceolata | reverse complement strand
ATGACCAAGTGTCAAGTTTTTTAATTCTAGCTAGCCTGGACTCTGTCCTTGCTTTTGCTGGATATTCCCATCTGCTGCTGACCTGGGATTTCTGCTTCAATGCACTGTGGGAAAGGGGAATGAAGTAAACAAGGTGACATCTTGAGGCATGAAAGTTAGTGTTATTTAGTCGCACACCTTAAGGTGGCCTTTTAGTCAGAACACAGCAGTGCTGGGTACTGTATACAGAAACAGGTTCAATTGAAAAATTCGTGATAGTTGTTAGATGTTGACCTGTTGACCTATTTTTCTCATGCCTTGATCGGTCTGGTCTGTTTGAATTACATGTTCTTTAAGATGATGACTCTCTCCAAGAACACCTTAGTGCAGTGCCAGTGCTGATGTGGGACTTTGGGCTCACTATATTATCTTGCTATACCACTGGAAATGGTGACTGTATCAAGGGAATGGTGCAACTCATGGTAATGTCTCTCCAGAGCAACATAGGCACTTGCATCAGGTGTAAGATTATTAATTGTGAAACTGTTCCCATCCTGGAATGCTGGAAGGCTTTTCTGCCCAAAAGACTGCTCACTTACTGTGAGTATGCTGAGTTTGGAAAGGGTGATTTCCTAACAAACCCACTTTTCCTTTCTCCCTGAAGATGTTTAGTAATGGGGAGAGGAGTATTGTTAAGCTGGCCCCATTACGTCATGGAGTGGAAAGGGTCACTTCTGCTCTTTTTTCAGGGTAGAAACTTACTGGATCAACTTAAGCAATCAGTTTTTATTCCCTCACTGTTGCTTTTTGTCTCCTATTTCAATTTGGTCCTTAATTTTTATTCCTGTGCTTTAGCAGGTGTTTGTGTCTTGCAGTCAAACTTTTTTAGTTTTACCAGCAAAACTTTAAGCAGTCGAAGCAATCCTGAAGTCTTAGATCCTTTAAGCAGTAAATTGTTTTTATTGGTGTCACCACTAGCTATGTCAAAGTGTACTAAAATCTAACAGCTTGTCTGGTTAAAAAGCACTGGAGTACAGAAATGTGTACTTCCCTTCCTTTCTACTTTGGAAAATTTTTCTTTGGGGCTGGGAAACTTAAACTAGATTCTGCCCATTACACTCTGCAATATTGGGCACCTTTCTATGTTTCTGTTTAAAGTATTCCTCTTTACCCCTTTCCTGAAATACCTCTGAATTTAAACAAAAGAAAGAACTATTTTTCCCTTTGTGTCTGTGTTGGGCATAATGTATGCTTGGTGTTGTATAGCACGCACAACTTTCCTTTCCATATGTAAAAGAAAGAGCCAGAGAAGGAAAATTATTTTAGCTCATTTTAGCCCTGTACTTTTCCAGGGGCTGATTTTTTCTGTATAATGTTTATTTTTCAGTAGTTTTTCTAATGTAGCTTCTTAGGGATTCAGGATCTGGCACTTCTTCCCTTGAGGGAAGACTCTTCCCTACAATCGAATAGAGCAATTAGTTAATATTAGCGAAGTGCTTTGAAGATGTGAAGTACTATATAAATGTTAAGTCTTATGAATATTACTATTATTCAAGTCATAAAGATTTCTTTTATGATTATCAACCTAGATTTCCCTTTGCTTACTTTCATCCCATTGCTGCTTGAACCAACCTCAGCTGTATTTCTTCATTCTTAGTGTTTACACTTCCAAAATATAGACTGCTGTATTTCCCCAGTTTAGTGATGTTTTAGTTGTCTGTTTCTCAAGCAGAGATATACAACTATTTGAGTTGTCTCAAATGATTCTTTAATCTGCTTTAAATCAGTCTTGTACCAAGTTAGCCAAATTGAAAATAGTATTCTTAACATTACCATTTAGAAGACATCTATAATTGCTTTGGGGGTAGCTTGCCTTGCAAGCTTATATCTAGTTTGTTTTTTACTATTATTTGCTGCTCCAGGTTCTTTCCATTGGTGTCAGATTATCACACCATGTAAGAGCTTTTTCTTTTTTCCAAGGGTAAATGTGTCTATTCTTTTTCCCTGGTTCTTGCTCCTTTAGATCATCTGCAATGTCTCCAGTCTCATACCGTCTTCCAACACCTGCAAATCTAATTAATTTGCTGTCATTTGTATCACCCCAGTTCTCTATGACTTTTCATAAATAATTACCAGTCACTTCATAAATTCATTAACTAATTCCCTTTAGCCCTGAAATATATATCCTTCAGACTAAAGACTTTGTATCTTTTTTTTCCCCTGATAGTTTTTTTTCATCAGCTTTATATAGGCAGGTATTATACATCAACAGGGTCTTCATTATCTTCTACTTGCCAATTTTCTTTTCCTTTATTTTTTCTCATAGTGTATTTTAAAATTATTAGTAGCTTGGACATTTTTGGGATCATTATTGATTTAATCATCTTTGTATATTCACTTGTTTTTTGGCATTTCTTTTCCCTCAATCGACTTGCATGCTTTTATCAAGATGTATTTTTAAACTTTTTTTGTTTAGATATGCACTTATTTGGAATTTCTTGCTACCCTTGTTTTTTCTCTGTGCAGCTTAACAGCCTCAGTATATTCCTGCTTAGTTTCTTTTCTTGTTTTCTGTTTCTAGCCCTGGTAATATTTTCAAACTTGGGTCTTTGAACAGTCCCCCTGAGTCTGTGTTGGCCACTTCTGAGTCCATATATTTTCTGTTTTGCAGAAAAACATCTAGTTTTCTATGAATGTAGTATGTTGACAGTGTGCCAGCCTTTTCTTTTATTAGGAATTGAATATATTCTCCCGTGTTCACCAGGTTTTTATTACTTTAGTATTACTTTCTTAAAATCCAGCTGCCTCATTCTGCTGTCATGTGAAATGATTTCTAAATATCTCTTATTCGATCATAAAACCAAAAGTCTAAGCAAGAGCCTTCCAGTCTTTACATGCATACCCACTCTTCTCATCATGGATTGGCACACTATCAAGTTACCAGGGACACACAATCAGCATATATCCCCATGATATTTCCAGGAGTTCCTTCGCTGATAATTAACTCTTTGTTAGGCGAGATTTTTTTCACTGCATGGTACTGAAGCACAATTCATTATAGCAGAGTGATAAGAACCCATTTTTTTATTAGCCTCCCTAAAGTGCACCTTAAAACATAGGGGTTTACTAAATTTTATATATTTGTATAAATCTTAAATCAGTGCAGTATTTTAAATAAACTTAATCCCTTGGACATCTGTAAATTTTGTGCTGACGCTGGAATTACAGCCTTGTTGCTTTATGTTTCAGCATGGATGATAGATAATGTTGCTGTTCGCAGAGCTGAGAAATATTTAGTCATGACAGAATTACATAAAGAGCTAAACACTGGTTTGACTTTAATTTTTGCTGATACTTGCGGTTTTTCCTATACTAACTGTTTAGTTAAATGATGTTGGTTGCACAGAACTAATTAGGCTAGATAAAAAAGCCCAAACCCACAGGCTTTTGTGTAGTAGATCATATTACTCCTAATTTTCATACTGCCTTTACCTCTATGCTATTTGTGTAACTAAATCCTGTCTATTTGGAGAGTAGAAGAAAGAATGGAGTATCAGTTCTATTTTATTGAAAGCGAAATACTGTTATATTTACACTTGGAGAAATAACATCTTATAGCACGTCTTGGGAGCTGCATCTGTGAAACAAGCCGAATCCTGTGGATGACTGTAAGAAATGATAACGGTGCAAGTCTGTCAAACTTTGGGCAGTAAGATGGAGGCTTTAGTGTGTTTTATTGTACAGATTTGATCCTATCTGGTCCTGAAATGGATGCTGTGCACAGTAGTGTCCACTGATGAGTTCTCTGATTGCCATTTCTCTGTATATGTCTGGCACTCCAAAAGGTTTCAACTTTAAAACCCAGTGTTCTGTAATAATGCAGAATCGTGAGACATCTGTCCCAAAATTAATAGCCTCTGATGTCTGGCTTGTCTTCACTTCATTCCACAGGGACAACTTCAGGACCTAGGAAGGATGCAGGCACATCTCCTGGGTTGATGGGCAGCAGCAAAGCGCTTGCAACCACAGGCATATCACCGATCCAGCATGACACTTCACGGTAAGCTGTAGGGTAATCTCTGGTTTAAGATTCTGCAAACACAACCATCAAATTCTCCTAGATGCAGGGAAGTGGCTGAATTTCTATGATGTTTCATGTTCGCGCTAGCTGGATGATATAAACTAAAACCTGCCATATCCTTTTGACATTTATAGTAAGCCTTAAGTTGCTTTTTAGAATAAGAAAAGCAGGAATATGCCAAGTTCTAACATTTTAATTTTACTTAGATTTTGAACAGAAAGTATTTTATGTTGCAAGTCCTGACACATTAAATGCCTTTGTAAATAATTTGTATGGACACTGTTAACCCTGTTAGGTTTTACATCCACGTGAAGATTTTAATCCCTCTGTATTTGCCTGCCTCTTCCCCCAACCCCATATTTTATCAAATGGCATTTCTTTTAAAACGTTTTCTATGAGAGTTATTTTATGTTTAATGACAAGCAACAAAATCACATTAAGTCAGCAATTCCTGATTATACTATATATCTGCACTAAATGCGCTGGAAAAGCAGCGTTATAGCTTCTGCTCCAATGAAAAAACTGAAAGCAGCATTGTTGTTACGGTTACGAGTCTGAAAACAACTTGCCTTCTTTAGGCAGGATTACATCTCTAGTGGTAAATGCCTAGAAGAACAGCACACAATCCCTACTTTTCTTTGTCATATCCCATGTTTTCTCATAATAAAATCTTTAGTTAAGCAACAAAATAAATGCAGATTGAAATATGAATTTGCAGTATTTCACACCACTACTAGTTAGGTAACTGTGAGGTGGCATAACAAGAATGTGCAGCCATTCTTAAGAAGAGTTAAATGTTTCTTGGAAGATGAGAGGGCTAGAGTCAGATTTAATCTTCTCTTGGCCCAGTGGACTAGGAAAATGTATACTTGATATCATCCCTATATTCTTGGCAGAAGCTGGCAGTTTATTTCTATCTTCTGAGGGAACTTGCGATATATAATAGGTGAAAAACCACTATCAATATTGACAAAGTTGTACTTCCTTGCTATGGAAACACTTTTTTTTTTTTCTTCTGATGGGAGAGTTGATAATTCTGGGAGGATTTAAAAACTGAGCTAGATTAGGCTCTGTTTCCCACAAGTAGCTGTATGTTTAAACTAACAGAAACCACAAGATTGCCTAAGCATTTCTCTTAAAAGGGAGGGTTACCTTTGCAAGCCAGTCATAGCAGATAAAGTGTGTGTAAAGATAGTGCTTGATGCTGTCTAATAGTGCTAAGTTGAGATTCCATTCAAGCACTGAGAAGTAGACATAATTATTCACATCATATGACAACTGCTCAGAAAACGGAATTTTATTCAAGAGGATTGATGATCTATTCTTTTCCACAGAGGGGAGTAAAATATTTGTTGAAATATGCTGTTAGAAATCATACCAGGTAAAGTGATCAGTAAAAGGAGTCTGATTAGCTGTCATCCTTAAAGGCTTATTTTACCAGTTGATGACAAATTTTGAAAAATCCTGTATTTCTGGAGTGCTTTCTCCCATACTTCCTCATTTGCTTTCCCTCCATTGGTGCTGTAGCTATAATTGACCATAAGCAGCCATGTTGTACTTTCCCGTACTCATGGCCTTCTCTAATTGAAAATGGTAAATGGACAAGTATTTCTGGGGAAACCTAAAGCTGATTCTGTCCTTCATCAAAAAACCTGCTTGGGCAGCAGGTCAGTCTCAATTTATCACGGAATGGTTATAAGCTTAGACTGCAGGTTTAACTAACTAAATTAATCAATATTGAGAGTTATTGCTGCTATTGTGCCACTAAAGTTAGGGTTTGTCAGCATGTTCATTATGATCTGTGATTTGGGGGGGTTAACAGCTTAACCACAACAGTTGGCATGGATCTGAAACTTGCAACACAAAGCCCTAGCCTAAGAGCAAATTTATTTATTCAGCAGTACATGTAAACCTAATTACTTTTGACTATTTAAATTTATAGGACTAGATTCAACTCATGTTTGTGCCAGCTTTAACTAGCTCAAACCCTGGCACCAGGCAGCAGCAGCAACGGAAAGCCTGCCAGGGAGAAGGTGTTGGAAAGCGACATAAGCTCCCTGGCAGCGTGAGGCATCAGGGTGCTAGCACAGCTTCTGGGAAGGGCTGGCTGGATAAGCAGGCATGGCAGGTAGAAGATGTGTTGGCGTGATAGCCTGTCTTGGCAGTGCTCAACTGGAGGCTTCAGTGTGTTACAGATACCTCCTGCTTGGGGAAGAACTGCTGCAGTCCTACATCCTTCTCTGTCTCAGGATGAATCATGTCCGGAGCAAGAAATAAGTGTCCCTAGAAAGTAAACGTGAACCTTGAGAGCCCTAGTGCTAGACCTGTAGAAGGACCAGACTTGAAAAATGAATGTGCACAAGGTGATTTCAGTGATATCTCTGAAAGAAAAAAGAAACCAAACCTTTCTTTATGTGGCATCCGGAAATAGGCTAATAGTGAATTTGCTTGCCCGTCATGCTTTTATGCCTGCCTGTCACTGCCTTCCCTAATAAAGCCAAGCTGAAAGTTTGGCTACTCAATGTTATTAAACCAAGTGTCTACACCTGCATGAAGCCCTTAGAATTATGTTCACAGCAGGTCTGGAAAGCTTTTCTACTCCATGTGCTTATTTATCTAGACCAAAAAAATCACAGGCGAGGTTAGAGCTGGGCAAATTTGGAAGAGTAAGTTTGTTCCTTACCCCTAAAGCATAATTATTCTGATTGTCTTAAACAGACAGTTGTCCTTTTTGGTGACCAGGGGCATCTTTCTCATAACTGGTGTTTGCCTAGAAGAAAGACTCTGTATTTTTGCTTTTGAGCTGGAGGGACAGTGGAAAGGGGAAGCAGTGGCATATCGATGCTTTCATTTACTAATTAAGAAGTTTTTACATAAACTAGATCTTAACTTAACCATAATCAGGTACTGATTTCAGCAAAACAAGTGTTGTGTTGCACACAGAAGAGAAACTGCTCTAAATTATTCAGCTATTTTTGAAAAAAAAAAAAAAAGAAAATTACAAACTGTACATTCTGAAAGACCATTTAATTTGATTACAGCCCTGTTGCAATTGTCAGGCTCTCCCCACGCAGAAACTGTTGTAGTGTTGAGTTTGGCACAATAAGTCCTCTAATACTGCGGATAATCAAGCACTTAAAAAGACACAGGCAAAGGTTGTTCTGCTCACCATGGAAACAGATAATTCTCCTGTAGCATTTTTCACTTTGGACATCAAAGAAGTGAGTTTAAGAACAGTTAGGTAAATTAAGGGATTGAGTGATAGTCTGGGATTTCAGCATTAAGCATGTGTTTTCTTGTTGCAGTTTCATATCAAAGCTTTAATGCTTGCTGAATGCATTGTCTTTGAGTGAAGTTTCTTTTAGCCATTAAAATAAGTGATTTAGAAGTTCTTGCAATACAAATGCTATATTTGAGCTGTATTATTATCTGTTAGACTACAGTGGCCTGTTGGAGTTTTTATAAACAGATTGTATTGTGTAAATTTGTGTTTAGGGACATTTTAAAAACAAAACTATTTACCCAGTTGCCCAGCACATCTCAGGTGAATGTGTATTCAGGGACTTTTAAGCAAATTAATATCTGATGTAAAATATAATGTGCAGTGTTGTATACTTAATAATGCACACTGGAATAGTCTAGAGTAGATCTGTTATGCTGAGTGTTAGGAAATATGACAGTGATGAGATTTAAGCTTTTGCCTTACTTAGATGATAGTTGCTTTTCAGATCTGTGCATCTTGGATGCTTAAATATGGATATCGACTTATGACAATCTATGAGGTTCCTTCTGCTGTAGACTCCAAGCAAGCACTGACAAAGAAATAGAATTATTTTTTCCCCCTTAGGATCAGACACCGTACAAGATTCAAAGGGAGCAAGAAACTTTAATTCCAGATTTAACTTAGGAACATTTAAAGAGATTAAAAGTGTGTTTGGAGCGGGGTGGTGAGTTAGTTTCTGAACGTGGTAGGAGATGCAAGTTTTACCTACTCCCTGAGAAAGCCAGCAGCACAAAAAGTCCAATGTAGTTCCATATGCAAGTGATAAAACCAGACATTGGCAAATTAATCTCTCTTATTCACCGTGTAGGTTGTTAATTGTTCTCTCTGCTGGCTGTCGATATAATGTGAAATTTTCATTCCCCATTCAAGATGGAAAAAGTTGTGGCTGAAAATGTTAACATTTGCATTTTTATTTGTTGATTTATTTAAAGGACAGCCTCTCTTACAGCAATCCATCACTCAGTGACACCCCAAATATGAATAATGTATTGTAGACTTGCGGTTACAATGTGTAATAAGTGCCAGAGACAGTAGAAGAATGTTAACTATGTTGCAAATGTAATATTTATCGACTCATAGTTTATTGCTTTCGAGGTTCAATAATACTGACCATAGGACATTAATATCACTTATCTTGATTTTAGTTGGGCACCTCTGTATGTAGAAATAACCCATCTATCTCATACTTACAAAATAAATGTGAATTTTACAGCGCTTTGTAAGAAGTACATTGTAGGTTTCTTAGCTTAATGCTCATAGTTCTCCTTCCCTGCCTTCTCATTTAGTTATGTCTTGACACTGATCCCATGCAATTGCCTGACCTAGGTGGTGAACACCTCAGCACTCTTCTAGAGGCTGCATTTTGATCCTGTGCCTTAGATAGAATTTGGACCAGGTCTCTCTTTCTGTTAAAGACCAGTATGACAAGAGGCTAGTTAGGTAGTTTTCCAGTGCTTTTGTCTGAAAAGACAATGGCTGAGAGGCTAAAACAGAGAGAACTCCTTTTTTAGAAAGACACACTTAGCAAATCTAAATCATCTCTCTTTGAGAATCACGGATATCAGAAATAGTAGTGTTTAATTAGATCAACATTTGTTATAGACATGGCAAATTTTCGCTCAAGGAATAGAAATATGTTAGAGCAACTTGGGAAGATTGGTATTTGAAATTCAGTGGTTTTGAGAACCAAAATTTTATTGATAACCTGCATAAGGAAAGAATTTGCAGTAAGGCTATGCTAATGTAACAAATCCTTCAGTAGTAATTATTCGTGTCTTCAGTAGTTGCTCCAGAGTTCTGCTTTGGAAACTGATACCGGCTGGGCAAACACTACTCCTTATCTACCCTGTTCGGTTACAACCACTAAAAGCTTTGAAGTCTCAGGGGTGAAATGCAGATGTGAACCCAGGGCTGGGATCTAAACCAAATTTAACAATGGGAGCTTTCAAGCCTGCGTTGAAATCAGATTTCACCTGTGAAGCCTGGCTCTTGGGAAACTTGGAATTGGGTTCAGCCATGAAAATGATAAGCCTTGATTATATTTTGTGTTGTAGACATCAAGTAAATTTTGAAGTGACATTCTGTATTTACATCTGAGGTTATCAAATTTAACACATCATTGGCTTCTTTCCTTACTGTGTGTAACCGGAACACCTATTTGTGTCAAAGCAGCCTACCTAATAAATAGCTGCTTTGCAGTAACAGTTTTGGTGTGTCCATTGCTGACAAAGAAAATCATATTGGGAAATTCTGATTTGCAGTGCAAAAGGATTAATGTTAATTGCCAACTGTTGGCTGTAATTGTCACCCTCATTAAAATGCAGAATTATGTATTTCTTAGTTATAAATAACCCTTCTAATTGTACTTGATGTATGCCAGTTTAATCAAAAAGTACACTTGCAAACAAGCAGATATTTGCATTAATCTAGCACTGGATCTTTGAGTCTTTTTTGATCGTCTTTTATTCCAAACTTTGACTAGTTGGGGGAGGTCTATTACAGCTACATATCCTTTACACATTTTTTTTTTTCAGCTCTGTGGATCTGACAGGATTTTGTATTAAAATGAGGGAAAATGTCTTCTGGGAATGTTCAGTGAAACAGAAAACGTGTCAGTTTTGAAGTAGTTGGCAAGGTTTCCATCATTCAGGGGTATGACAATAACTTGATTGTAGTTTGAAAGTAATAGTAAGCAAAGGAAAATAGAGTAGAAATCATATTATGAAACTGACTTTGCATAATTTTCATTGTTATCTTAATTACTTTTTTTTACAATTTTTTCTCCATGTGCATTTGTATGTTCTTAAATACCATGTTAAATCTTAAGTGAATGTTGGTTCATTGGATATGATTTCTGTTTGCATTTGTAATCACGGCTATGAAAACTTAGCCTCAAAATATTTTCAGGTTCCTTCTGTTCCTTGCTCTATTTCTTTGTCAAAAAAATGATTTGACTGGGGTTTTTTTTACTCCACTGATACCTTGAGTGCTCTGCATTTTCCTTTTAAACATTTTCTTAGAATTACTGTGATGGCAATTTCTACAAAGCTTGGAAAGTCTTGGTTTCTGTCTTCATGGTTCTCTAAGCAGCTCTTCTGTTCCTAGGGTGGTGGTAATTTCTGTTCTTCTCTTTCAGAGGCATTTCCTCTTGGTTTTTTGGAGAGGTTTTTTTTTTTGAGGTGGGAGGAATTGGTGAATAATACATGTGGGGCAACTGCATCGTACTTTAAGAAGGCTTTATCCCTAAAGATGCTTTGCCATATTTCTACCACATTGCTTATGTGTTAATATACTGCCCTTTTCTTCTCTCCTTCACCTGCTTGGGCTTTTCAGGCTCTTTAGGGCAGGATCTTGCCATGGTACATCTCCATGGTTGGTTGGTCCCTGTAATAACGATGATTAACTGTGATGATAGTATAGTTAGGGTGGAATTCATCTTGCTTATCTTGAGACAACTGAGCTAGTTACCCTTAGCTCCTTTTATGGTCAATGAATTATTTTAGAATCAGCTAACTATCCTTTTGGTGATACCTGTCATCCTGTGACCTGTAAAATAATCCTGGAGGAATGTGCACTGATACCTTATCCCTCTTGTAGCTGAATATGTGGAACTTAAAATAAATTGTTTGTCGTTTGTGTTTTCATTATGGATTGGAGGCAAATGCAGGGTTAACCTATGTGCTGCATGGTCAGTGCCCTGATTATTAATATACCTTTAATGCTCACATTATAAATCAAAGGGCTTAGATATCAAAGATATAAAGCCCCCACTCTGGGAGAGGGAGTGTATATGCATGATTGTGAACATACAGCATCTTCCTCAGTAGCATGTGAGCTTGTGACGTGATAAAGTGTTTAATAAAAATCATGGTGATGGAAGTTTGACTGCGTGGGGGAGTCCTTTTTAGAAGTGTCATGGCCTGGAGGTGCCCTGTAGCTCGAGTACAGGTGACCATGGTACTGCAGTGTTTCTGAGGTTTGAGCAGGGCCTCGATCCAGTCGTGTCCCATTTCTGCCAGATAATGTTCTGTGCATCAAGAGATGATCTCAGCAGGCAGATACAGCTCTGTATTCTCAGTTATTTCCACCTGATGAGTTGCCTACTTAAAAAATAAATTCGTGCCTCTCTTGTCACTTAAGGACAGTAACTAGTACTTTATACTACCCTATTTGCCCTGTTTCCAGTTTTTAATGCGCTTTTTTAACCCTTTGTGATATTCCAGTTCTCTGCTTCAATAAGGACACCCAGCTTTTGTTCGTGCTACCATGAATAGCGTAGTATCAGCAGCAAATGTCTCTTCCTTATTTGTCCTTTCTCTAGGCCACTTATGAATGCATTAAAGAGTTGAGACCCTAACAGATTCCTATGATGCTCCACTGGTGACCTCTCTGGCCACTTTACTCTTAATTTCCTGAGTTTTAACCAGTTATCTATCCATTAATGGATTTTTCTCTTTTTTATGACAACTTTTAAGTCTTTGGTAATGGATTTGCTGGAGGCCTTTTGGAACTCCACATAGACTACTTAATCTGCATCTTTCAGATGCAAAATAATCTTACAAATCTTGTAAAAGGTCCCTGGTGATTGAAGACTTAATATGAAGTCTCTGCTAATATGTCAAGTTTGTTGTTTCTTTATTATAATTTCTGTCAATCTGCTTGTTCTAAACATTAGACCTCTTCATTTGTAGATTTCTGCATCTTTCCAGATCACTTAAAAAGAACCCTGTTTTTGCCCCAGAACTGAAGCAGTTTTAGGCAATTAGTTACACGCTACAGTTAATAGTAGAGCTCCTTCAGAAGTTTGAGCGAGTACCAGCTGATCCCAGCAATTTATTATTGTTCATTCATCTCGATTTGTTCTGTAATTTATTTGCACGACATTTCAACTTCGAAAGGTCTTCCACCATGTCTTCTGTAGCTTCAGAAACTTCATAAATTCCTGCTTCATGAATATATGTTCAGCTCACTGAGCTTTTCTGCTGTGGCCTTATCATCCTTACCTGCTCCTTTATAATTTCATTTCCTCTTAGCTTTAACATATACTTAGACTTCCTATATTTTGATCTACTTAGAAGTGGGATTTGTTATTAGACCCTATGCTTTCAGCAGGATAACCCTTATCTTTGACTGGAATATTTTGTTGGCTTTGATTTTGGGGGATTTTTTTTTTAGTTGTGGGTTTGCTTTTTTTGTGTTTTTATCTCTTTGGGTTTTTTTGTTTGATTTTTCCTCCCTTGTTGATCTGTCTGTTTGTTCTTTCCATTTTCTTTATTTTTACCTGACTGGGCATAACAGTTTACTGTTCCACTTAAACTGGTATGATTCCATTCCATCCTTCGGAAGTGTTTCTCCATAGGTTGAATCTTCATTTTCAGAGCCTTAGTATGATAGTTATTTCTAACAAGCTTTCTTATTTTTATATTGTTTCCACTTGTGAAGTGAAAGGCTGCTGTAGCAAATTTTTGGTCAACAGTACGTACTGTATTGGTTGTCACATCTGGGCAGTGTAGTGGACTACTGATGTGAGAGAGATTTTGTGGAAGGAACAGCACAACAGACAAGGACTCTTCAGCTTGGAAAAGAGGTGGCTAAGTTTAGGATATTATTAGAAGTTCATAAAATCAAACGTGACCTGCAGAAAATGAGTATGGAACAATTCTTTATTGTCTTGTCTACTGGCCATCAAACAGAATTGTGAGATGGCACATTCAGAGCATGTAGCTTAGAGATAAGAGACCAGAAGTCCAGTGAGCTCATATCCTGACCTGTTATCATTATTGTGTTCTTAATTCCACATACTTGGAGACTGACATTGTAGTTTTCTCTAACTTCTACAGCTCTATAGCTGAAGTCTTCCTTAATATATGGATTATAATGATGATTTTTAAATAACAGTCTATTTTTAAATAACTGTCATCTCTTAACATCCTTGTTAAGACATATCTGATTGGGAAAAACCCAGTATCTGAGTTTGCATCTCAATCTTACAATGTTACATGTCTGTCTTTAGTCAGATAGGATGTAATAACAGAAGATTTGGGCCCTGATTTTTTTCCTGGGTAAGGTAATGAAAGAACCAAGGTGTCTTCCACATTTGGGTAGGAAAGTCACGGTAGTGTTTCAATGTAAAGAATATTGAACTTTGAACTATTGAACTAAATGTGTTTTTATTTTTTAGGCTTCCCAGCATTACTTTGGGAACCCCTGAATGGTGTAACATACCTTCTGGCTTTCTAATGCAGACTTGAAGGAAACAGAGTTGGTGGTGTAGTCTCTGGTTACAGATCTTTGTTCAAGCTGGGTGCACTCATTTTTACTGTAGGTGTGACTTTTTTCTCTTCCTAGGCCACATTTCCTTTTCAAAAACACATACTATTGATCACTGTTAGGTTTGGCTTTGTGATGAGCTGTGGCTGGAGCACTAAAGATAGCTCTTCAACATTTAGATAATCTTAAAGGAAAACAGTATTTTGATGAGTTTTTTCACCATTTATTTAATTGTAGATACTGCTTATATTTAAAATTTAAATTTCCCAATGCAGTGTTCTTCTAGCTCCCAGGTAATTTGGGGCCATGTATGTTAATTTGGTTCTGTTCTGTGTTGTTTATGGGATGGTGCTTAGTTTATGGCCCTCTAGAGGGGGGGAGGCAACGTTATTTCTTTTAGTCTGAATGTGTTGGGAGGGAAGTAATTTTGAAACATGATGGAAAACTGAACCTTTTACTGAAAATAATATTGTATCTTTTTTCTGCCCTGTACTAACTTAGCTCTCTCGGTTTAATAGTGGTGCCTTAAGTGTTGTTTTTCACCTTTGGTTCTTTCCACCCATGAGTTTCGAAGTATTTTGCTTTGTTACATACTGCTAGTGAAAATGATCTAGTTGAAGATGTCCCTGCTTATTGCAGGGAGTTGTACTGGATGACCTTTAAAGGCCCTTCTGACCCAAACTATTCTGTGATTCTGTGAAAAAAAATTGCCGTTACAGTTCTTTTTTTCTTTCCTCCAAAAAACAACCAAAGACATTCTACAGTACTAATATATAATTTATGTATTTAACAGCTTTTAAAAGATATTCTCAAAGCCTCTAATACCATTGTACTTTTAACTTTCGTTTTTGCTTCATCTGCGTTGAATCATCTTTTACTACTTAAAACAGAAATTGGGTTTATTGAAACATTTCAGTTCTGATTATTTTTTAATAAAGATGAAGAAGGCTAACCTAATGAAATCACTGGAATGAAATGAGAAAAATTTAAAAAAAAATTAATAAGCTAAAAACTTGAAGTTTTTATTAAGTCACATTTGGCTGTATGTTTCTCTCTGTGTGTACTGTCTTGGATCAGTAAGATGAGAAAGATGTCTTGTAAAGAATGACCTTTGCACTGTTAGGCTGACTTTTTCTGTTACATTTCCAGAAGGGTTACTGGAAACGCATTACCAGTAGTTCTTACGTGAGTTAACTTCTGTGCCTGTGATCACGAAATTATGGTTTGAGATGAGCAGTAGAACTGAATTCTGATTTTTGAATTTCCCCCCCCCATAGTTCAAACCTGTAAATATATTTTGTAGAATACGTGTATGTCCTTCAGTCTGTGAGACATCATAATATACAAGCAGCTTTATGATTTATGAGTTTGCAGACTTTTTCATAGTGTTAGAAATAAAATGCTTCGTGCTTCATGCGGATTATCTGTTAATTCCCTGTGGCACTATGTTGGTGTATCTGTAGTATGAAGGGTGCTGTCTGTAACTGGCTTTGCAAGACTCCGATCTGATGTGGCATAGTCTTGTAAGTGTTTGTGCCCCTGTCCCAAGTTCTGCCCAGAATTTTTCAAGCTCCTCTCTTGTTCCAATGACCTTGTCTTTGCTGAGGAACCTATGTTCTTCCAGCACTGCCTTTTCTTTTTACTGTAAGAGGTGAAGCAATTCCTAGAAGGACTTTAACAGGGCTCCAGCTGCTGCTCATCCCAGCTTCTGCTTGACTCTGTTAATTGCTCTGTGCATCCCTGTTCTTATCCATATGCTTGGAATTTTGAACGTGTATATCTGCCTCGTTTGTAGGCAACAAACCGACCTCATAAGAGAGTTGTCCTCTCCCTCTCCCTCCCCTTTCCTTGCCAAGTTCAAATCTCTTTCAATCTTTTTCATATCTCCTAATGGCCTCTCAGCATCTAGATTTCCAGGTATGAAAGAAAAGTGTGTTTTCTTAACTCAGCTTGCACTGACAGCTAGATACGACTCTGAAGAGTATCTTAAGGGATGTCCAGATCACTAGAATGTACAGGCCTATTGTAATTATCTGTACATTTTTCTTGCTTTCTCTCCTTCTGTTTTGCTATGAACTTTTTAGCAGCAGACTGTTTCTAGCAGTGCACAAACCGTAACATCACATGACATTGACTTTACTCAAACCAGAAGATTTTTGTGCCAAGGTTGTAACATTGTATCATTACTTCATTGTATCTGTGTGAAAATTTTAATTTCACGCCCTGTGGACTTCACTGTCTCTGTGCACTCTGATCGTGTTGTTGCATAGAAGGGTAAGTCCCTGGGTCACATTAATTTTGTAGTGTATTTTTTGGGAGGGGTTTTTTGTTGTTGTTGTTGTTGTTGTTTTTTTGTTTGGTCTTTTTTTTTTTTAAGTTCTATTTCTTTTGAGAGATCTTGCTGAAAAGTTAGTTTGGGATTTCTGCCAGGAAAATATTTGCAAGCTGAAATACTAAAACTATTTTTACTAAGATTTTTACAGCATGGCTATGACCATTTTATTAAAAAGGAAAAGCTTGTTATGGGGTTTTGGGCTACACTATGATAAATTTGTATATGAATACATGCAAGTGATTTGGTGAAATATGTGGGAAAGGGAGTGAAAACTCTTGTTTAAATATATCAATAATCCAATTATCCAATAATCCTGGTTTTAATGAGTTGCAAGCCTTTCTGGCCAGATGTCCTTGGTTTATGTTTGGATTGGTTTATGGAGCTTCCTGGTTTGCAGGCATTGTTCTTTTAAGCTTCCGTGCTTGTACCATGCTTATATTGCAGGGGGAGGTCAGTGTCCAGTCCTTGATAGTCTGTCCTTGCTCTTTTGTCTGTGCTGATGAAGAACAGTACTTCACTACAAAGTCACAGAATAGCTGAGGTTGGAAGGCACCCTCCGAGTCCCTGTTTGGAGCAGTTAAATCTGGCCTGTGCTGGTGCCTGCAGTTGTTTCTTCCCAAGTACAGGACCTGAAGTTTCCTGTTGTTGCATGTTGTGAGATTCTTGTGGGCCCATTTCTCCTGCCTGCTGAGGTCCCTCTCTGCACACTTTTTGGCCTCTCTCAATCTAAGATATATTCTGAAGAATATGGGACTGGGAGACTTAGTTTCTTGAGCTGTTCAATGCCCTACCTTATTTTGTAGCCTATTAATGACCTTATGTAGTTTCTAATAGAATCATGACTGTCCGCAGGTGTGTGGTTATCGAAAAGTAATCCTGCAGCGGCCGAGATCATCTTTGCTAGTTACTGCTGGGAATGAACAAACTAAAATTTCACTTCCCTGCCCATCTGTTCAGCAGCTGAAAGTAGGTAATTTATCTCAGTGGGACACCTACCACCTGTGTAAAGTTTTTGAAAGAGGTTGTTAGCGTGCAATGACTGCAGCCAAGGGACACCAGGCCTGAGCGCCTCACGCTCTGAGCCCTACTGGCTGGTTTTTTCTGTAGGGTGCCTTACAACCCGGTACTTGCACAGTGTCAGACCTGTTCTGTGCCTGTGTTCTTGTGAAGCTTACGAGGACTCTACCTCTCTACCTGCTTTGCCACACAACCTGCTCTGGTGCTGGCTGTGTGCAGCCCCTCTTTGACATGCGAAACCAGGCACCACCAACATGTCGTAATTTTTACAGCTACTGTTTTATCTCAGTGGCTCCTCTTGAATTATGTATCCTCATCTTTGATGTATGAAATCTCAGCTGATTTAAAGATTACCCCAGAGAGTTCAGCACACCTGGAAATGAACGGAGTGACAGATAGTCCCAACCTTTCCATATTGGAGCGCTGAGTAGGAAGTTTTACAGCAGTTGGGTAATGGAATACAATTTTTATTAGAGCATTGTTTTTTCGCATATGGTCTGCACCCAAGCAGAGTCAGTATGTTGGGATGCCAATGAGCTCAGTTGCAGTGTTTGTTCTCAAGCAAATTGGAGGGAGTGAGTTCAGATAAAGAACTGGTACATAGGGAGATTATGGGCTGTTCTGTTAGGAGCTGGGCACCAAAGGTTTCTCTAGATAAGGTACCCAAAACTGTGTGTGCCTGTCACTGGGAGGTGAGTAGAACAGAGCAAGCAAATGCAAATCTGGCTGAGAAGCTGTTGCTATCTGATGTCAGGCTTCTGAGCACAGTATGAAGAAAACAGAAGCAACTGAGCATAAGCTACATATATAATGTCAGCAAGATACAGAATCACAGTGCATATAAACCTTAAGCACTCTAGCCTATGAAGCATGCTTCAGTTTCTTCAGTGGATATTGTGGTCACTCTGCTCCGTGCAGGAATTAGACTTTAGATGAGTTTCAAGATCCTATTTACCTCTCTTATATTAGCATAGCTGGCATAAAGATGATGCCAGTTACTATGTCATTAACAAACTAATACCAATAAAAAGCTGAGAGCAACAAACAGAGCTTAAGTTTGTAGTGCAGTCTGACCAGAAAAATGGGCTTTTAGCAAGGCAAAGTATGTCCAGTATCTGTATTTTGACTGTTGCTATACCTTAAATTCCTCTGGATTTCTACACAATTTCAACCTATTAGCTCTTCACCACACTCATTACTTAGTTACTTCTACCCTTTCTCCTTTTCTCCGTGTTCCCTACTAAGGAACTGCTAGCACAAGCACAGAGTCTATCACCATGGCCCTGCTTCCAGGGATCAGGAGCTGGGAGATGTTTGCATTTACCTCTGGAGTGTAATTCTGACTGATGGGTTCTTATCAGGTTTGCTAAGTCCATCCATCCAATTGTCTATTTCTGTTTTGAAGACCAAGCAACCATAAAGTTGAAAACTGTGTTGTATTTTTGGAATCTGAAATTTCAGACAATGCACTTATGCATTATTTATGGAGAATGTGTTTTCAGTAATGTGCGGCATAAAATGGAATGAATGCGTATCCATACTTGCCCTGAACTCTCCAAAGTGCATGCTAATAAACAGAATGATAACCTACCATCACTTTTACCCTGTAAGATTTACAGTGCAAGCACTTTTTTATGTGGCTTAATTCAAGTCAGTTTGTCAACTTCAAGCTCTAGTGTTTTGTTTTAAAGTACAACTTGGTGAGTGATTTTCTATTACTTAAAGAAATCCGCTTTTCCCTCCCTGTTTCAACCAGAGTTAGTGTCTAAATTTTTCTAGTCATGTTGGCATAGAGCCACCCTAAATTATGCTTTAATTCACAATTAGAAGGAAGTGGCAACTGTGCAGAGCAGCAAACGTTTCATTTAAAGTGGCCATTATACAAGATCATGATTCTATGGAATGATTAAGATATTGAAGAATAATTCAGATATCTTTAGGTTTTTGGCCATTTAGAAGTGCTGGGCTTATTTAATTTTTTAAGCCTCCCTGAAACAGCTTTTTTCATAATGACAGTAATACAGGACTCTATATTATCACAACTTGATGTTTACTTGTGTCTAAATTGTCAAATGGCAACTTGTTTTCAGTGATATAGCTGACAGGGCAGAGATAATTAAGAAACAGAAAAATTTGAGTGCTAGATTTGCTATTACACACTCCATGCCACAGCAGAAGAAATTAAGCTGACAAGCAGGATAGGAAGAATCATGCAGATCCACAAGAAGAGTTACTGTTTAGGTACAGCAGTTGACTGTAAAATATTTTACCAGGATAGAGAGAGAAAAAAAAATGGTAAAATAAACTATTTCCAAGCATTCACTGAGGCATCTTATTTCTAGGGTGTGGAACAGAAAGCTTGCACCCCAATACACCCCAATACAACAAATGGCAGCAGGCACGAAAGAAAGGCAACCCCAGTGAAGTGGTGGCAGAACTTCCATTGGCTTCCATAGGGTCATGATTCCACCTCAATATATACTTAAAACTACCGCAGCCTGATTTTGCTCCTCTGCTCAATGAGGTTTTAAATCTTGCACACCTAGTTGCAGTTCTTGCCACAATGGTTAGAAAGTCAATGAAAGCTCACAGTTCAGTAACTAAATGACAAGGTAAGAAACTTTGGAATCATAAAATGGTTATAAGTACTTGACCTAAAACTATGCAGATCTCCCAGTGACTGTACAACTGAAGCAAAAAGTTGATTTATTATCTGGCAGGCTGGGACTTTGGACTGAGCTTGTGAAAAAGACAGGTTGCTAATCCATGTAAATGGTTATAGACTTTGCAAGCTGTATGTAGTGGGGTTCTTTTCCCCCTAAGCCATGCCTCTTAAAATTGTTTTGTACTTATTTAATACCCACAGAGTTCTAGGGTATAAGGTTGTCCCAATTTTGCTGAAAGCATGCTGGGAAGAAGAGATGAAACATGGAAAAGAAATCAAAACTTAGGAGCAACACCAAGACTGGCAGAGAGGAAATGCAGAGTTACACTGTGACATACATATGCAACCCTTTGTCAGAGGCTTTAGTACATTATAAAAGAAAAAGCACAATTTTTAAGATGATTCATTGAATTAGAGTTTGCTTTGAGGGGAAAGGTGCTTGGGGACAAACTTGTAAGAGCAAAAGATTGAGAAGAAAGGCTGTTAAGGCAGGAGATGTAGGGGGATGAGGTATGGCAGAAAAGATGATGACAGCTTAGTTTTGGCCCAGAACAATAAAGGGTGAAGATCTTACTGAAGATATGCTGTGATGACAGAGTGCTTAAAGGGAATAAAAGCTAAGCGTGCTCTGAAGTGCAAAGTTATTATGTAATATCACAGCAGAATCAGGGCCCCAGGTGCTGTACATATACCGAGGTTCATTTTCTGATCTGAAGAGCTTTCAGACTTGATGAGAGAGAAACGGGTGTGTGGGAGGGGAGAGAAGGACAATACAAACAGAGTGATTGCAGAAGGTGGTTGTTAAACTCCATGGTAGTTCCCTGGTTCTGTAATTTCTCTCTTTTATACAAAAACTTCATTCTAAATTATTCTTCCGTCAGTGGCAGATCTGATTTAAAAGGTTTCTTTACTTCCCAGCACTCATGTCTTTGTTCACCCTCCCCTTTCCAGAATTATTACAAGCTCAGTTATGCCAATTCAGCGGCAGCCTGCAGCCATACCTTAAAAGAAATGATCTGTGGTGTTTCTTGTTCTTGGAGTTCACTTATTTATTTATAATTTAGCTACTAAAAACACACAGAGACAAAAACAATAAAGAAGCCCTTTGAATTGTGTTTGACAGGTTGGTAACAGGCTAGCAGGGTATGAGTGAAGGGCTGATGAGGAAATAATAGAAAAGACTGAAGTACCAGGAGCAAAGAGGTGGGATAACTGAAGACTGGGAGCATTGAGATGGGAGTGTGGAAAGGTGAGGAAAGCAGATGTTGGTCTCTGACCAGCGGGTAAGTGAAAATGGTATGTTTGTGTAGCAAGGAGGAATGAGAGCAGCAGCAACTCTTATTTTGGTAATGACAGCTGGTTGGATGCGATCACAGGTGAAGCGAGGGCGAAAGCTGGGGAAGAAATATCTCTTTATCAGGCCTGCCTTAGGGCTCAAGTTTTCCAAGATGCCAAGGTGCCGTTCCTAGACCTGGTGTCCTTCAGTGCACTGGCTCTGCTTGGTATGCAAAGGGCCAGGGGCAAAACAGCAGTGCTCAGCCCCTTTCAAGACTAAGTCGTCTTTAACTCTTTACTACTGTTTATCACGCTGGGGAGGGAGGCTTGTCCCTTAACACTGCCAAGCACAGCACATTTTGGTTAGCAAAGGTGTGATACTGTTACTCAATTCTGCTGCCTCTCTCCAAATTCTCCTGTGCAAAGGCTGTAATCTCTGATGCCATTTTCCACAAGATTTAATGATAATTGTGAATAACCCTGGAAAACGAGGCATTGAATTCATCAGTGTTGTAGGTCTTGCAGTACATGGTGATGTGTCAATACACTGCTCTGCATCACATACACATAAGAGAGGGACCTGTGGAGCAAGAAAGCAGCAGCAGAAAGTCTGAGTGTGTACAGAGAAGCATTGCGTGAGTGCTGGAGGGAGCTGATCTCCTCTCTGTTTCAGTGTAACCCCTCCAGGGGATATGGTGCTTATTTCTGGGTGATTGCTTACTGGAAAAAAATGGTCAAAGATGGAAGGAGAGTGGCAAAATCTGTTGCTATGCTAGAGGTATTGATTTATGAGAGAAGATTAAAATACGTGTGGCTCAGATAAATGTTGACTGAGACTGGAGCAGAACAGAGAAGTGTAATATTGTTCAAATACTTACCGTGTATTTGCACCAAAAAAGAAGACTAATTTCTTAGTACCATGCCAGATATTTAGCCACAACTAATAGGGTGAAGCTGGGAGGAAGAAAATCCACTTTATTTATCTCTCGCTGACTATCAGAAACCTGTTCTTATTCGTGACACATACCTTTTCCTCCTACCAAACTCTGAAGCAAAAATTCATGGAACATTTGTGGCACTTCCCATACTACTCTGTTCGCTTTAATGGTATGTTATATATTTCCCATTGGGCTTTGGCTTATCTGTTTTGACTGTGTGCTCTTTTGGAGAGAGGACTGCTCTTACAAGTGGTAGTAGAGTTGGTCCCCTTGATCCTGATCAAGGCCCTTTAGGTTATACTGTGGCCCATAAATAAGTAATAATGGTAATGATAGCATGAGATATATTTAGCTGTGCAATGGCTTCCCAAGGAGAGCAGAGAGAGGCTGATTGTTAGCAGCAAATGTGAGGAAGCACACTGTAGGGAACAGTTCTGTCAGCAGGGAGAGGGCTGGATGATCTAATAAGTCTTTTCCTTCTCTAGGTTATGATTCTGTGAATTCTGCCTCGGAGAGCTCTCTAAAAGTCTCTGATACTGTAAGCTCTCTATTACTGGGTGTGGGTTTTGCAGCACTCCGGGAGGCTCTTGCTGAGGACACTGTATAAATATATTCTGTTTTACGTTGTGTGATATATTTTAAATAAAAGGCTCAGATCTTTTTTTAATTGCTTTGAAATATTCTGCAGTCTGATCTTTTGCTTTAAGAATTAAGAAACTTTGAGATGCTCTTGGAAAATACAGACCCGTTACAAGTGAGAAATATGTCCCCACCTGGAGTTGGTTTAAATACAGTGAAGCACTGTTGAATTTACCTCCTCCTGTATCCCAGAGTGAAGTATCTACTCTGAGTCCCAGCCTGCCTGAAAGTAAAATGAGAATCTCAGGCTGTCACAATCCCTTTGTTTCTGATTCTTGACGTAAATCTTGTTTGTTCTTGTGATGTTTTGGCCTCAAGAATTGCCCTTCTTTGTGTTCTTTTTTTCTGTTTTGGTGTGTTGACACTCAGTACATGGGAATATCCCCCCAGGGTGTGTTTTGGTCGCTGAAGATAGAGTTCACACTGAAGATGGAGTTCAGGGTCCCCTATCCTGACTTGTGGCCTTTCAGGAAATGACTGCAAAGTCAGCTTTTCTTTCTCAGCTTTCATTTCCTTCCCAATCAGCCCATCTCAAGTTTGCTGGGCCAAATAGCATGCTGGTTAAAACCTGGATTATATTCATAGAGCAGGGAGGGGAGAAGAAAGAATAGGAGGTACCAGCTCAGACCTATGGATCCTGATCCAGTGGACATTATGTGTTTGGATTTTCAGAAGTACTTTGCCAAGGTTCCACAACAAAAGTTGTGAAAGAAATCAAGTTTCTGCAGGATTGGAGGACAAGTCCTTCCATGATGATTAAATGATAGCAGGCAAAGTGACTTAATGTTCATTTTTCATGATGAAGAAAAGTCAGCATTGGGGTCCCACAGGAACCCACTGAGCTGGTTCTTCACCAGGGAGCTGGAGTAAGAAGTAAACAGGAAAATCTCCTGAGTGACCTAATAAATTTGTGGGTTCTTTCACATGGTCCAATGAACATGTCAATAGCAAGAAAATAAAAAAAAAAAGCAGTGAATGAAACTGTAATTTACCTAGGGAAGAGTCATCAACACCATGCCTACATGATACTGAAGGATTTGTGGAGGTCAAAGCTTCCTAGAACTTCACAGATCTTGAGGATACACAAGTCTTGGTGTACCTGCATTTTGATTCTGGTTGGTTCTTTGCTTCTCAAGAAAGATGTAGTGGAGGCTAGGAAATGTGCACTGGACAATTAATTTGATCAGCAGGATGAAGCAGCTGCCATTTAAGGAGAGATCAAGAAGCTATGCTTTTGGATGGGAAAAGACTGAATAAGAAATGATCGGGGTTTGCAGAATTGTGAAGGTGATGGGTAAGTTGAATGTGAACTGTTTTTTGCCAGGTTCCACCATGTAAGAGAGACTAACTGCAGTCAATCCTTAAAAAAGCACTTACAACACTAGTAAGACATGAGGTTAAAACAGGCAACAAAAGTTTGTCTTTCGATAACAATGAACTTCCTGAACAGGCTGTGACACGACATTGTGGAAGCTGCAGGCTGAAAAGGGAATTAGTCAAATTTATGGACAATGGGTTGGTATATGGATGTTGGAAGGACAAGCCATAGAGATACATCTAGCATCCCTTATGCAGTAATTATGGATGCAAGAATAAAGATGGCAGAGAGTGGTTAGGACTCTTTGAGTGGAGTTCTTCCCTTTGCCTGTGGAGCTTGGGTTAACTTGGGCATGGGTGATCGATTGATCATCACAGGTGTTTCTTCCAGATAACCTGAGGTTGTATCTCTAGTGTGGTGTCTTCAGGTTTCAGGTAGTTTTGGCTACTGAGGCCACTTCTTATCTGCATCTGTTATTTCTCTGCTTTTATTTGCCCTGTTTGTTCCAGTCAAACAGGGGATTCGATATTTGCTCTATCATAACAATAAACTGTTTAATTTTCTGTAAAATGGGACTGTTCCCTACCCCTTGAATGTGTTTTTAGCTGTATTTAGCATTTGTAAAGTGCTCAGGGGCAGGCTGTGTTTTATGAATACAGAATAGTGTTAGGCTTTGTACTTAGGCACAATACTGTACCGTAATTCAGAGGCAATTCATGTAACATTAGTAAATCACTTTGAACTTTATGTTGAAAATATAAGCAGTAGTACAAAAATAAACCTTTTTATTTCCTCTAGTATATACAGTTAAATAAAGTAAGCCTATACAGCTACTAATCTCCAAAGCCGTATTGCCAGTATGCTTTGTTGAAATGCCATCACCTTTCAAAGAGACATTCCATGTGTTTTGTACACATTTATGGTTGAAGAATAAATTTTCAGAGACTGTAAATGAAAAGATATCTCTTAATATAGTGATCAAGTAATATCTGACACTGCTTGTTTAAAGAAATATACATATATCTTACTGCCAGAGTATTTATGACTCTAATAAGTTTAGTTATTTTGCCTCATGGGGAAATTCCTGCTCCTCCAAATATCAAACTTGTTGAGGTTGTGCTGGTTTTTTCAGGAAGGAACAAATAATATTATTAGTTAAATGGGACTGCACAATATGAAAATACATTAGTATAGTTTAAAAATTGGACATTGTGTAAGAATTATAATATATTTTACTAGCAGTGGGAAATAGAAAAACATTAAAAATTCAATGGTGTATCCCAAATGTCTAAATAAATACACAAGCATCATTGTTCAGCCAACTGAGGCAAGGATGCTCAGTGGTTCCCTTCAAGAGCACTGTTCTTTCTAATATCCTACACAGTTATGAGTTCTGTGCATCATTCTTGCCTAATGTGACCATTTTTTAGGTACTGTACACTGTGGGACTCTCTGAGCTCTGATTGCCCCCCGTAGGTTTTATTTTAAAGAATACCAAGTGGTTTCAGGTGATTTCTCAGCAACCATCCTGGGAAATAAGTGTTCTTATGGTTCCCAGAGCATCAGCCACATTCGTGTGTTTGTCGCAGAAATGTGAGAGTCTTCCTTCCCTTTTGATTTGGAAACACAAGACAAAGCAAGATGCACATGTAGATGTTCAGAGAGCTGTACTCTGCTGCACAGGCAGTGAAACACAAATACTGTGAAATGAAGGATTTGGCTTTGTGCCATCTTGTATTTATTTTTGTACTGTTTTCCTTTTTAAAATGTGAATGTTTAATGATCTATTCTGAATCATAATGGTTGATGATGTTTCCTGTTACCTTAGTGATAGACTACAAAACTCCTTTACATTAAGAATTTGCAAACTCCACTAGATACTTATTTAATTAAGAGCTGGCGCTGAAAGTTTCTAATAAAATTTCCACAAGGGCTTTAGGGGCTGAGGAGACAAATTTCCAGCAGCCTGTGTTAGTAGTGCAAAGGAGATTAAGGGAATCCTGTCTCAGCACTATGCAATGCCTGACCAGGATAGATTTAGCCACCCAGGTCACAGTTCTGCACTGACCCAGCTATACCAGCTTGATCCCAGTGGTTCAAACCTCTCAGGTAGTTTGGTCATCTCTATGCTGCTTTCTAAGCTGTATTTGGAGTTTTATGTCCTACAATAAAAGCAAAGGTGAAATGTCTTCCTTGGAAGAGAGCTTCAAATCTTAGCTTGGTCTGTTCTCTCTGCTCTCCTCTCTGTCTTCTTGCATGTGGCCCTGCTTTCCTCCTGCTTCGTACACTAATTCTTTGTGTTCCATCTCCTGATGGCGTTTTTGGAGACCTTATGATCATTACTTTCACCAGACTTTGTCTGTCTAAGTAGTTAGAGTTCTAATCCAAACTCGTAGACCTTACAAATTTTCCTCTCCTGTGATGAAACATGCAGACTTTCAAGCTCATGAAAGTTAGATGAAAAAGTGTACATGGGGGAAGTGTCAAAACCAGACTTAGAAAAAAGATTATTTTCCAGTCTGTTGCGGAGATGCTCTTTCCAGCACACTAGCAAATGTACCAAAAAGGTGAGGACAGACTGAATTATCGCCATCCTTAAAGGGACAGTTGCCCATGTTGTTTTCCTTCTGTTCAGAGGGCAAAACCCTTCAAAGCAAATGAGTGTAAGCATCTAGCACTGATGGGACATTTCTTTGCTTGGTTGAACATCTAGACGTGAGGAATTTCTGTATGTGGCTTAATGTACAGTGCTGGTGCTTCCACAGAACTTTTGGGAATTTTTTCTCCTTGGGAAGCATGAACAGTACAAGGGGACCCTTGGCTGTTCGTTTACATTAAAAGAGCATTCACTATTAATAAGACAAGTTTGCCAGGTCAGTTTTCATGTCTGAAGTGTTCTGACTTCTGAGTGCCTGATTCTGCAGCTTTGACTTCACTGAAGCCATTAAGTGTTGTATTAATAATAATAATAACGAAGCCTGTTTTTACTTGTGCATTTATTCAAGTCATGCAAAGAATACATATCCTGCTTTTAGAGAAAGTTTCATTACAGGATTTGAGCATTCTGACAGTGTCTTTTAAATATTAGGATACAAAAAAAAAAGGTGAGAAAATTGTCTTTGCAAATTTCAAACCATTCTAGGTCTACTCTGTTGCCTCCAGCCAGATGCTGTCTGATGTTGCCTAGACAAACCAGGGCAAACCATTATCCTGGGATTAAACACTAAATACCTGCAAGGAGCATTCTCTTTATCAGATAGCGCTCTGTTAGCAGAGTTCATTCACTTTATTGCATATATAACTGTGGTGTCAAATAGACTGATTTACAACACCTGGTCTTTTAAATAATCTTTGCTATTTGCTGCGCTTGTAATCTGCCAAATCATTTAGCCTTCCTGATAGCAGAAATGCTGTAAAACTTAGATAAACCTGCAGAAGAAATGAACTCGAAGGTACTGCTGAAATCTAGGGCCTGCACGTTTGCTATAAACGTGCTGGCTGGTTTGGTTTCCCCCTGCCTAATCTGTGATTGAATGTGGCTGCTGGAGAAATTGAAATTTTATGATAGCACTGCCGTCAGAGGAGATAAGCATTTGTATGCTAGACTAGATTAATCTAAAAGGAAGTTTTAGGTGTGGCTAATGAAACCAGCCTATGTGTTAACTGGGTTTCTTTGGGGGTTCAAAGCATATGTCTGTATCTATACAGAGTCTAGTCCAAAACTTTGTGTAAAAAGTCTCGTATATCTATGTGCTAGTTCTCACTATCAGTACAGCTTATTCCATTTTACATTGGAGATATCTTTAAGAAGCTTCGGTTTTTAAAGGGTATTTCTGAATGCTACTACAAACTTACAGACCCCTCTAAAATGGTCTTGTTTGACTACCCAAAACTCCATATCCTTCTGAACTTTTTGACTGGGATAACAGAAAGACATCATGTTTGCTTAGGGTTAGCCACTTACAAGGTCCATTTGAAACAAAAGCTGGGGGTTTTTTTTGGTTTGAGTTACTAATTTTTTGCTATTAGGTGATTTAAACAGAGAAATAATAGAAAGACACATAGCTTTAAATGTGAAAAAGAAATTTGCAAATTGGGTTTTTGATTGAGTGACATGCAAGTTAGTACATTTGAAGGAAAATAAAACAATCTGTAATCAAACAGAGGAGAGAGCCCTGTAAGGCAGTAATGTCAAGCCAGTTTGTGTTAGAAATTATGGTGGCCATAAGACTAGAAGAAACAATAAAAATGGAAGGAAATAAAAGCATTTATTGAATAATTTCAGTGGTCACCATTAACACTGGTATAAAGCCATGAGTACCACTGTTAACTCCTTTGAGCCAAGGAAGTAGTTCTGTGTCTCAGACATAACAGTGAGTTACCTGGTCGTGGACAAGCATCTGTCATGTCAGGAATTAGAAGAGGCTACCCAGGGAGGTGGTGGAGTCACCATCCCTGGTGGCATTCAGGAAACTGCTGCACGTGGCACAGAGTGCTGTGGTCTGGTTGACAGGGCAGTGATCGGTCACAGATTGGACTCGATGATCTTAGAGGTCTTTTCCAGCCTAAATGATTCTGTGATTCTGTGACAGTTTTCTGAGGACGGATGGGACACAGCACCCGCTGCTGGAGATAATGAAGAGTGTTTTGCATGGCATGGCTAGTTTAGGGAAGGAAAACCTTTTGCCTGCTGCTGCTGCGTGAGACTACTGGACAGCAGAAGTGGGGGTCTGTCTGCCTTTGGGATATCCTTTGCCCACTGCTAATCTTTCACATCAATAAACTGTTGTGAATGTTCTTAAGAATTTTTCATCCCATCTGAGTTGACAGACCTACCCCAACTGTATTATTTGCTTAGTCTTTCTACTTTCCTACTGGCATGGAAGGAGAAACAGGGGATTTTCTCAAAGCAGGGAACAGCTTGAGGTGTTTTCTCATGCTATGAATTAACTCTTTTGCTTCCAAGAGAAGGACCCTATGGATCCAATCCACAGCACCAGCTTTCAGTTGGGTGCTGTGAATAATGTTCTGTGCGTGATAGTCTTTGAATGTGTGAGTTACTTCAGGGTTGGGAACATCAGGCAGATTAGTGCTAACAACAGGATGGAACAAAGGGGACTTTTGGGTAAAACTCTGGAGTGCTGTCTCTTGGATATCACTCTTAGTTATCACTTAGATAGCACCAGAGAACAGCCTCCCTGGGGAAGCAGTGGAAATGGTATTGTTTAAGACATTTAAAATTGGACAGGAGGAAATATATTGTAATGATCAATCCTGTGCTGGTATTTAGATCAGGTCTTGTCTCGTGTGAATATTAATAGGAAGTCTCTGTCTGAAGGAACTGCCATTATTCAGTGTGCATTAGCAGATAACACTGGCTTGCAACCTTCTTCCACATCTGTACTCCCACTTAAAGGACAGCCTGAGTAATGCTTACACCTTTGCCTTTTCTCTGGATGTCTTTGTATTACCTTGCTTAGATCCTATTCCTTCAGTGCTTCCACCAGACAGACTCCATATAGTACATAGAGATTTACAGGAAGCACATGCAGTCTGTGGCAATAGTAATAAAGTCTCCTGCTGTTTTCAAATCCCTGGGAAACTAAATCAAGTGTAGAGGTCTATTCAAAAAAAAGGTGCAGCATGTTGCTTTACCATTACTGATGTGGGTCTGCCTTTTACCCACTCTGTGTGTTTGGCTGTCATGTCTCTGAGGTCTGTGTTCAGTCTCCAGAGTGTGACTAAGACATTGCACACCTCAAATGGAAAAGCTGATGAAACAGCTTAAAATAACCTGAGCACCCATGGTTTGCTCACCTCTTTTCCACTACCTCTGTACTGTCATTACTGACAGGAGCCCATACAGCAAAATTCGTTCTGTGCTGGTGGCCCCCATCAGACAAATGCAGGTCTAGTCTGATTTATGGAGGCAGGAAAACTGGATTCAATTCCTGCATGGTGCTGCGATCTTAATGGAGCTCTGTTTTCTTGGTGTGTCTGTGTAGGTACGAAGCCTGTCTTCTGGACCTGGTTGAAGCGATGAGTCCGATATCTGCCCCGGGACAGCTCTGCAGAGAACCTGATGACAGGAACAAAATGCACACGCCTCGTCATGCGAGCCACAGGCTGTCATCATCGTGGTACCAGAGCCCTGGCAGCTCCAGGAGCAGAGCAGAGGAGATGGAGGAGAGCCGGCTCCTCGAGGAGATTTTCTTCATTTGACACAACTCATTGGTCTACAGCCAATTTTTAAATTATTTGAGTGACAACTGCTTGTTTTCCCTCTCCTAAAACATAGCTAATTATCATCCAGTTTCATTTTGGATTTAGTAATCATGATGCAAGTATATTGTTGGGGTAGGCCAATCCAAAAGCGTTAGCTTTTTTCTCTAAACCTTTCATGTGCCAAGTAATCAATTTGAAATAGAATTTTTTTTAATCTACAACATTTTCTAATAGATTGAAGTCACAGTTTTGCCAGCCTCATATCGGAAGTATATTTCATTATCGATTTTTTGGCTCTAAAGCAGTTTGCAAGAACTGCCTAACATTCAAGAACCAGCATGTTCGAAGTAGATTATTTTCTAATTAAACAAGTCTGTTTAAAACCTGGCATATTATAAAGGTACAAGCACTTTATTACTTTTTCACTGATTTTTATGATCTACTTTTTTCTTCAACATTCTGATATTTAACACACTGAGTTTTTAGGGGATATATCGTAAGCTCAACTCTACAGTGTCTGATAATGTTAATAGATGATGTTACAGGTTGATGTACTAGGCACCCGTTTGAATTATATTCCTCTTTAAATCAGTGCTATTTGACAGAGTTACGTGCTTGGTAACCTAACCCTGAAATAGCAGAACAGAGTCAGACATTGTAGAGGTCCAAAACCTATTTGATGTACTTTGCAAGATGAAATACATAGTAGTTGTAGTATAAGAGCAGTCTTAAGACATTTTCACTAACTTGCACTATTTTGATCCTGTATCCAGGCTCCATTGTAAATAAGACAAATCAGTAATTATTTCCACTAGCGGCTCGCAAAGCACATTTTCCTGCTGGCTTTAATTATTCATGCTGTATCTATTTCAGTTTATTTAAATGCAGTTCCATCTACTGCATGTACTTGGTTATTTAAAGAAATGTGCCGAATTGGTAAAAATGACTGCAGATTACAGGATTAATGGTCATTTTCTCCACAATGCAGTGTTCATATTTTATTGTAACAGTAGCCACCGGCATGTGTTCCTAGAAATATAGGCTAAAATACTCATTTTGCACAGTAAAATTGCAGCGAGGGAAAGGTAGAATTGAGTCAGTGCGGGCAAGTTCTAGGCCATTTGCTCCCAAACTCCACTTTGTGGACCAGTACCGCTTTTCAGATGGTCTCTTTAGGCAACCCTGCTTATCTTAATGGCAGGGAGTTGCTGTGCTGATCCTTGGGGTATGGCTGCTGCCTGCCTCCCTCACACTGACTCCTGTGCAATGTTTGGTGCTCTGCAAGGAGCTCACAAGGCTCAGGAGCATTGGTGCACCTGCCCCGGCAGCACTGTGCTCTCATGGCAACAAAACAAAAGGAGGATGAAGGGGAAGAAGAACCTCAGGTTACTCTGGGCTGCTTCGCTCAGGCCCAGTTCTTAATCACAAATTAGGTGATACTGTTTTTGTGCATCCCAGATGAATCTTAAAAGCTGCTCGGAGGAGTTTAAAGGAGGGAAGCAGCATTGACGGACCAGAAAATTACTGCTGCGGAAAGCCCCTGTGTGGTCTGTCCTGCTTTTAGTTACGTATTACAGTTCTTTGGAATATGTCCATCTGCTGTTGAGTGTCCTGCTCGTTCTACTCCCTGAGCCTGTGAAGGCACGGGTTTGTGCTAAGAGCCCCAAAGATGTATTCAGTGCCCTGACCTGAGTTTAGCGAGTGGGGAAATAAGTTTTCTCATTCTGCTGGCTGAGTAGTCTGCTGCTTGAAAAGGGCAGGAAAAAGGAGGAGAAAGAAGAGAAAAATGTACGAAGACCAGCAGGAAAACTGGGGATAACCATGCAGAAATGACTGTCACATTAAAATCTTAAAGTTTGGGGGTTCTTTATGGAGTTTTTTAGTTTTGTTAGTGTTTTTTTTCGTTAAGGTTTGGCATTTATAAAGAAACAGTTCTCTGATTTCAGTCCAATTGCTTCTCTTCTCTTTTCCAGTTTGACTGAAACTTTAATTGCCTTTTCTAATAAGTGCTAACTGACCTTTCGAAACAGCAAAAAATACTTGTCTATTTCTTGAAAGGTGCCTTTGTGTACCCAGTCGAGAACACTACGTGGGAGCATTCTCTTCTTTGGTTCTTTTGTGGGTGCCAATATTTAACTACTTTAGGATTCCTTATGATACATTTTGTCCATAAGAATTTGTAGTTCTGAAGGTGATTTTTGACTTGAATCTGTATTTTGGTTGTAGCTCTTTTTGAAAGGACATTGTCAGGTTTGTGGGCTCTATGCTTAAGGTGCTGTCCATCAGACAGAGCAACACAGGAGGCATATCTTCATGAAGCAAAGGTTTGTAGAATAAAGATGGTTAAAATGTCTCATGGCTGAAGACCTGTATGCTTTAGTTCTCTATGAGATGTGAACAAAGAAACAAAACCTATTAATTTCATAGACCCTGTGGAAAATCATTTTTTATAATGCTGGCTCTTGCTCTAGTTATCAGCAGTACATTAGGAATAGTGTTTAGCAGTCAGTGCAAGCAAAGATATTTTGCCATGAGGCACTACAAAGTTGAAGTTATTAAAACATTTATAGCCTTAGAAAAAAAATCAATGATTGTCAAATAGGAAAGGACAAAATCAGTAGTTGGGACTGGGAGGGGAATTGTTTTCCATCTGCTAAAACCGTAGAGGAAATGCAAAAATTAAGCTAGCAAAAGCAATCACTTGACAGTGTCCTTTTAAGTTTAAGCTCCTATATTGGGAGCTGCCAAGTTAGTCCAGCCATGGACTGTTTGTCCAGAGTGTCCCCAGTGAATATTCTCCAGCTACACATCTGGATGTGTTTTACGTGAGGCTTTGTGGAGTGACGTGACTTTTCTAAGGCTCCCACCCAGGCCTTCAATTTCTGTCCTTCCTGAGATGTTCGTACACGCACTTGATGTCTGTTTGTGTAATTACTGCTTTTGTGCACCTTGCACACCATGGACCTGTAGTAATCACACGTTTTTCATGTCTAGCCTCTCCTGTCTTGCTGTTGAATCCCATCCTGAGTACATATTTATATATGTATGTGAGATCTTAATCTAATAAATTATCTGGGAGTTTCATTTATCCTTCCAGACTTTTATTTGGCTTATCTTCTTGTTTTTGTCCAGCTCAGACATCAATACTGCCATTGACAATTTGTTCCACTTCCCACATCATCACATCATGTATGTTTTGAGTCTCCAGTTTGCTAAGATGTTTGCTAACCCTAACATGAGGAGCTCATTTTAAGCCTCCTCTTCCTCTCCAGGACACCAGTCTTGCTATGAGAAGAAGCAAGACCTCTTTTGCAGCAAGAAGTAGAGGAGAGGTCTCAAAATACAAAAGGGAAGAGAATGGGAGAGCCAGCACCATGCTTTGGGACAAAAAGGTGGAATTAAAGAGTAAGGAAGAAAGGATGAGGGGAAGGCAAGCAAGGATAAAGATGCAAGGCAGAGAACTGTACCAAAGGATGACTAAAGGTGTAGGTGAAGTGGAGGTGAGCCAGAGGGTAGGGCCGTGTTGTTAAACTGTAGTAAGCAGATGAAGGAGAATTGTGTGTTTATGTCTTGGAGTGAGAAATGTCTTCAAGCACAGGTTCCCTTAGAGGTTTATGACTCCACACCCCTTTTCCAGATCATGTTCCTGCATTGGGGAGCTACTGTCCAAGGGATACTTAGCAAATGAGGGAAAGAAGGAAAAATGACCTTGACCTAACTTCGTTGCTCCCCTTTAGAGTAGCTGGACAAGGAGGCCAGAGCACAAGGAGGGCAATAGTGCAGAACCAGTATAACCCAGGGCACGGACTGAATTTAATTGCCAGCAAGGTATGGTGACTTAGATGACAGAAGAATGTAAGACTGAATGTAGCAAGAATCTGAATAAGGGAGAAATAAACAAAACAAAATTTGCAGTGATCCAATGATCTGTGGAGGTTTGGTGTTAAGGAAGAAGAGGAAAGGGCTTAGCTGCACTTCAGAGAAATTGAGCCTGAGATATCACTTGAAAGTGCCCGTGAGCCTGGGGTTAAACTCTAAAAGTTGCAGCAGAGATTTTCTGAAATACGACCTCCAGGCTGTGTTTGAATTTGCACTATCTGTGGGGGAGAGAGCACAGCCTGGTTAGTTAGAAACCTCCTTTTTCACTGTTACTAAATTTATGAAATTGTGTGCTAATTAGTGTATGATTTATAAATTTACATAACTGCATGCTACATAAGACAACACAGAATATTGAATGAGGTGATTTAAACCAGCAGAAGCAGTGAAGTCAGCTCTGACTGGGTGGCTTTCCTCTGGAAAGTGCCTCTTGTGATTCATATATGCTCCACTCCCTGCATCACTTGAAGGCTTGTCTGCTCACAATGACAATAAATGTTTTACAGTATTGTGACTCCACGTAGATGAGAGACAACTACCTTAAGCATCTTTGGCATGGCTGTGTAGCAGAGATTTCTTGGTGATCTTTGGTGTTTGGAAGCAGAATTCAGCTAAAAAAGAGCAAGAAGCTGACCTGGTCAGTTTTGGTGCTTGATGACTCCACAGTTCACAGGGGTGGCACAGCACAGGGGTGGGGATGTGGGGGAATTGGCTTTGTTTCCCAGCTCTGGGGGAGCCACTTTGCCTCCCTCTGCAGCAGGTTCTCTTGGCGAAGTGTGTTTTACCACCAGATCTCAGAGAGGCTCTTACTTATATTAGGGCCCATAGCAGAACATGTTGGATGTATCCACCAACAACTTGTCTGTGAAATGAAAGCTGTAAGAGCAGAAGCATGTAGGCCAGTCATTGCCATGGAACAGAAGCTGAAGCTCTCAGACTTCATGTATTTTGAGGCTTGAAGGGGTCATTTCAGGCACTGGGAAGCTAAGCTGGAGAAACTCAGATGTCACTGACTGGTGAGGCCCTAACATATGTGAGGTGAGAGATGCGCAGATGGTCCCAGCAGACAAATTAATCCATGAGCTGCAGTGACAGCCATAACTTCTTAGTTTCCTTAATTTGGGAGTCATCCTGAGTACGTGAAAAATAACTTTTCACTCATGGCATGTCTTGGAGTGTAAGTTCATTCTTTCTGGTCTCCTCTCTGCAGACAAGAGGAGAGTGAAAAGCTGGAAAAAGTTATCTTTCCTGCTTGCTCACTGGCAACTACCTTAAAACCTTGAAGCATGGATTAGATTAAAGCAGTTATCCAAACACAGAGTGTTGAATATCATGAGCATTAAGGACAGTGTGGGAGCTCCTCTCCTCTGCTAGACCTGATAAGGAAGGAAAGGACAAGACGAATTCACAGACACAAAAGCTGGTTCTTTCTCAAGTTAGGGTTAACTGCGAGGAAGTTGCATTGAAATTTTAAAAACGCCCCTTTAAAATCTTCCAGCATTCAATTATTCCTCCTGCTGCGAAACTGCCTTATTTTGAGGCTGGGGTTATCTACTTTGAATTTACAGCTGCTGGACTTTGTTGTGCCTTTGGAAGCTGGATTGCAAAGTTCCCATGTTGTCAGACAGTGAGTAACCCAAAGGGAGTGATAAACTCCTGGTCCAGCCTTCTCTTTGCTGAGATGGCATCCTTTACGCCTTGCGTCCTAATGTCTGCTTTCCAGCTCCTGGGTGATTTGGGGTGCCTGTTTCTGAACTTTCTCTATCATTTATGCATCTTGAAGGGTTTACACTAGAGCAGAATGCCCAGTTCCAGCTGCTGTTGATGTGAAATGGTGACAGTGTGGCCTCATTCTGCACAGCATTTCCATTTTGGCACTTTCGGGAGCCTTTTTTGGAGGTGTTGGGCTGGGTACCTGGTCTGGTTGCACTTCAGATCGTGGCCCTATTTCTTGAAGCAGAAATTCTGTAAGTGAAACCAGGAGACCCTGCTAAATTTAGAAGAGTTGAAGACGAAGGAATCGTGAAGTAGAAATACCAGGCAGAAAGAAAAAGATTGTAGGATTCAATTTGGGATGGAGCATGAAGGTGTGGGTGCAGCACCTGTGAACTCAGACACCTTGAAAACAGTCTGACAGACACATGGTTGATGGGATGGGAGAGACCCAGACAACACAAACTCTCAGAAGGGGACAAGTGAACAAAGCACGAAGCAGTAAAAACAGACAAGAAGACTTTGAGCTGCAGGTGCGGAGGCGATGACATCTCTGAATTGCAGAGTAAATGGCTCCTTGTCAGTGGAGCTGGTGCCCCTCTATTTGAACTAGTGCCTTTAGCACAGGGATCTCATTACCAGAGAGTTTACTGGCAAATTGGAGAGATTTCAGTGAGGAGTAATAAAAATGATCAGGGACTGCTAGAATTGACATAATGAGGAAACAAGATGAGAAAAGTCAGATATTTATAGCATGGGTGAGAGAGACAATTAAAAGGTGGGGTGTGAGATGGACTGGGTGACCTGAAAGCCTTGTCTGTTTCTAATAACTCCTTGTTGCCTGCTATAGGGAGGATTTGAATTTACCAAGGCTGTCAATCTGACTCTTAACAGCCCTAACTTCCCATGTTGAAAAGCTTAGGTGGGTGTACTCTGGCTGTATTGGCAATGTCAGAATGTCACTGGTACTGTCCTCTGTTTAAAAAAGTAATCATCAGCCATGTTGTGGGAAAAAATTGACATGATGACAGTAAAGGGAAAAAAATTAGACCTTCATAAAATAAAAAGCCATAGAAGACCTTACTGAGAGCAGGGCTGATTGGGAAGGGCCCCCTGGTTGTTCAGCTGATGATGCTGAGCTTTTCCTGCTGCCCACAGGGTGGCCTGTGCAGTAGGAAGGTCCCTGGGGAGGGAGCAAATGTGAGCATTTTTCTCTATGAGCTGGCACCCATCTGTGCACGCAGCTGAGCAAAACCTCTGCTCTCCAAGACACACAGATGTGCACAGGCTGTTGTCCCCAATAGCTGCTGAGCTCCACTGACAGCTCTTGGAGCAAGTTCTCTGCCAGACAGAAACCTGCCGGTCCCACTGACGGCTGCAGCTACGTGTGGGGTTTCGCTTCCCTTACTGCTGCCCCAGTGCAGTGGGATCCAGCCCTGAGGGACAGGCAGCCTCATCCACGGGTATTCCTGCACCTGGGCCAGGGTCAGTGTTCAAGCAGTTTTTTAGAGCCTCAGGTTTGCTCTGGACTTGAGAGACTGCAGCAGAGCTGGAGGCAGCCAAGCTGGAGACATCCCAGTTCCTGGCTTGCAGTCAAATTAAAACACAGCTACCGAAAGCAACGGGGCTGTGTTTGTTTGAGGCACTTTGGGGAAATATCGGAGCGGTGCTTGTTGAGTCTGGTGGTGGAGTAGCCGCTCTGTTTTAATGATACCTGTGTGCAAAGGCCACAGCTGCTGTCATCCGTTTCACATTAGTCTGACTTTCACAGAACAGACATAGCCTAGGGTGGTGGAAGGGAGAGAAAGGTGACCAAAAAAAAGAAAAAGCGATCCATTCCATCCATTTTTTCACTACTTTTTCTATCCTTCTGAGCTGCAATACCAGTCTCTGGCTGAGCAATAGTAATCTTATCCAGCGTACTGTTGATTTAAGCCTCTTGGATTTATATAACTTTGGAAATGGTAAACTATATTAATTTGCTGTGTTTTCAAGGGAAAGTTATTTATTGAGAGACATTTTTAACTCAAGTGCCAGGAGCCCTAAATCATTATAATAAATTCATGCTATTCAGGGTTCCTTACATTGTAATAAATTTGTTTTAAACATGAATGAGGAGATCCATGATTTCTTTAATATACTGTTCTGTATTTCCTTTCAAAATGACACAGCTCACTATATCAAGTGGGAGAATAATAGTGAGAGATTTACAGCACTTAAGAATAACACAGCCTAGAAATGTGACATGTGAACCAACATGGGGCAGGGGGCTGGAAAGTGCAGGGAGACCACCAGTGCTCCTGGTGGCACTGCTGAGAGTTAAACAGCAACAACGGGTCAAGATCAGCGAGTGAAACCAACAGCCAGGTGGGAAGCTCGCTGTGCAGGGTGGGAACCACAACGCAGTCTTGTCTTTGCTTCCATTTGAATGTGCAGGTTGCCTTCAAAGCACCTGAACAGTGACAAGGACCATCTGCAGTGACCTGGGAGGGTGACCCAAATTGGAGCAGGACTTGAGCCAGAGGTTTGCTTCCCAGCCTGGGGTCTTCCTCCTCTTCCTCACCTTGGAAACCCGCCACAGCCTTTTCCCAGGGAGCTTGTCTGCCCTGGCTGTGATGGTGGTGGGGAGCAGACCCCTCAGCGGTGCCAGTGGCCCTGAAGTGCCACGAGGAGGCATCAGGTGAGCACTCAGATAAATTCTGGTCTCTCTTCTTAATCCTTGACCCCCCATTAAACCCCTGCTGACCATCCTGGTCACCGTTACACACACGGACGACTGTGAACACTCACCATAAAACTTGCAGCTGGCTTTACATCAAGCCCTCCCAGCTTCACGGGGGCCCCTGTGGGCTGTCACAGGGTCAGGCTGGGTGGTGTCAGCCGAGGTCTGAGACAAATCCACTTTGGCAGTGCAGTTGTGGCTTTCTTGGGAAGCAGAGCTCCTCTGCCCCATGTAACATCTGCTGAACCCCTGTGTCCCAGCCCACTTCCAGAGTGCTGCAGGAATGAGATCTTGTGTTTGTGGTGATCTTAGGATCAGGGTTGAGTAGGGCAAAGCATCATGGTGCCCAAAATGGCAAAGGCTAGTTGGTTTCCTGCTATCTAACGAGAATGGTTACCCCACAGGAGATACAAAAGTCCTTCCAGCTCCCCAAGGCACAGCCTTGCTGTAGAGAAGAGAGCAGCTGTCCTGCCTTAATGTGAAAATCAGCCACCCCGGATGCCTGTGCATGAAGACAAGAACATTTCCCTGGCTATAAAGGGTTAATGAGTCTTTGGTGGAGGGGGCAGTAGCAGAGGGTAGTTAAATGGTGGTAGTTTTCTGGGGAAATGAGGTGGCCCTGCTGCTGCTCCTTCTGGCTGCAGATGAGATGTAGGACACTGAGGACTTCAGCTGCCCAGGGAGGGTGCTGGTAGTGCACTGAGGATGCCTGTGGGCTGCTGCCTTCATGAGGTTGGACAGCTCAGGAGAGGGGAGGAGGGGACAAGAGAGGGCCTCTCGTGCTCACAGAAGTGATGGCAGGACCTCATCTGTCAGTGCAGAAAAATGTCTGGCCAATAAACTTGCCAAACGTCCCTAATAAAGGGCTGGATGTGTTATCATGTAGAATGGTTTTATAGGGGACAGCCATAAAACGTGCACATTGCCCTTTAAAATGCCAGGACGAGGATTGATTCCAGCAGGGCGGAGGGAGAGGAGGAGGGGAAATGAGGCTAATTGGAAAAGGGGGATAAATCCTAGGACTCGTTTCTCTGCCTTGGGTCCCCAGGGTGTCAAGGAGCAGTAACAAAGTGGGATTCACTGCCTTATGGGCTGTGCCTGAACCTGGGCTTCTCTGCTCTGCCCTCTCCACCCTGTGCAGTGCAGTGTTTTCTTTCCGGCTTTTGTTCCTGCTGCAGGACTCTTGGCACCTGATATCCAGCCCAGGAATATGCTGTAGAGATGCCTGCATCAGCCTCTGTGCTGGTTCCTCCTCGTTTGTGTTTCTCCTTTTAATCCCAGGGGTCCAACACCCATTGTCTCCTCCTCTCCAGTTCCAGGAGCTGTGTCTTGCCTGCCCCACAGTTCAATTGCCAGCTTGTCTCTCCCTCTCCTGCCTGATGACTTCAACTCCCCTGTGTAAGTCCACCACTGCTGAGAGATTAACCACAGAAGTTTGGACAGCAATTTTGTGTCCCCTGTTCCATGGACAGGGGACAGCCTATCCAGGGGATGCAGGTGTCTCTGTGTGCTTTAAGCTCTGCTTGGATAAACAGGAGAGAGGAAGCTGGAGGGAGGCCCAGGGTGTGTTTAGTAGCAATCAATAAATATATTGTACTCCAGCTCACTTTTAATGCTGCAGAAAACAGGCAGTGATTTCACTTAATAAATGTAGACAGTCTTGTGAAGCTACAAGACCATCTATCCTGCTGGACAGTTTCTGCACCACAGGACTGCACGTGACCCAGCTCCCAGTGTTATCCACAGCTGAGGCTCAGCAGCTGCCATGGGCAGAGGGGCTGCCTCTGGTTTTTCATTTTCTTATTTGAACTACCCTGAACAGAGACACTGGGAAGCCCTTGGTGTCTCATGCCCCCCAGGAGATCTAGCAGAGAGAGAAATAAAAGAGTTTTCTCCTCAAAGTCAATGAAGGGCTTGTGGATTTGGCCATGGGGTGGGAGGTGGGTAGGTATTGGAGAGATGGAAAAAGAAAGAGCCAGGAAAAGCCAGATTTTTGTTGGCAAGGACTGCTTCAAAAAAGTTTCTCAGTGTGGGTTTGTTGGTATGTGCCAGATCTCACTTGTCTGCCCACTCTGTGCATGTGGTGCTGCTGAATTTCAAATTTGCAGTGTCCCTGGCAATCCCCATCGGAGCTGGAGGTGGCACCTGTGGGAGTGAGGTGGTGCAGGCAGGGCACCTGGGCTCTTTGGCTCTGAAAATGCCATTTGGCCACCCAGGGTAACTGACAGAGGTTTTGAGTTCTCCCAACTGAATGGTGGTCAGGTCCAGGTCTTTCAGTCCTGTTTCACAGTTGTGAAGTTCAAAACAATGTCCAGGCTTCTGAGGTCTGGATTTGCTTCTTTGCTCCCTTTTGGCCCAGGTCCATCTCTACTGCACTCACCACAGTGAAATTTTTATTGAACACAGTTTTAGTTCTGGATTTGTAATTAAATTTAAGGGCTGGTAAATTTTGCTGTGAACATTTTTCTGGCTCCCCTCCTAAGCATTTGGTCTGTTCAAATAGTACTTAGTGTTTTGCAGATGCTGTTGGATGTTATACTGCCAAACACAAGTATGAAAAATGTGTGATTTGGAAAAATACTAATACATTTGAGGTCTTGTTTTTGCTTTTATGATCACACTTCAAAGCTTTTTTTCAATGTTTGTTACAGTTATAAACTTATGTGGCATGAGGGAATATCGTTCTACCACTTGATTCCAAGAGCTGTGACCTTCATCATCAAGCTTATGATCAAACCATGGGTACGGCATCACTGCCCATAATTGCTTTCTGAATTAAAATATTTCCTCCAATCTCCAATAATAAAGAAAATGAAATCTTCAGGTAGGGTTTAGTAGCTCACCCTGAAAGAGTTTCATCTCATGCTAAACATTAAGCCACGTAGTGATTTCTGGGCACCTCTCTGCTTTGAGACCCATGGGAGAATTAACTCAAATTCATTTTTAAAGGGGATTAATTAAACTGCATCAGGACTCTGTTTCAACACTGAGAATTAAGATAAGTTGAAGTAAGACCCCTTTAATTAACCAAAAGAGATGAGAGACCTCTTTGACATCAAATGAAAGTGCCCAAGGAGCTGCTGGTGTGATGTGACCAGTCCTTTTTACATATATTTAATGCAGACTGAGCGACCTAGTGTAGACAAGCCCTGAGATGTTGAGACTGGGTGTGACCATAGTGAAAATATCTACTGTGGGTGAGGGCACAGGTGATATGTAAGAAGCAGGTTGCTCTATAAAATGAGACAATCAGTCTTGGTCTGTTCAGATTCCAGTGATGCTATGGAGCTTTTACAGGCTTAGCAAAAGACATACTCTTTAAAAAAACCCAAAATTGCAAGTCTTTCATCAAGGATGGGAAATCTGAACAGAGAAGGTAAACTAGAGATGAGAGCTCCACAACATTTGCTATCTGACCAAATTTTGGCCCATATAACTTTGATTGGGAGTCTCTTCTTTGTTGATCTGTGGGGGAGGAGGTTAAAGTTTAATCAGCTTTTGTGTACACTGGGAAAAGTTTACTTTTGAGTAAAGACTCAGACTCATTTAGCTAATTAGATACCAAGGTGATGTGTGCACTATGTACATTTCTGACTGTTTCTTATTCTTATCTCTACCATCAGTAACTTGGCTGTGAAGTCTGATGTCTGAAACCCTGCCAAGATTTCTGAATGGAGTCGCTGGTGAGGGGGTTCTTCACCTTTTAGTTCCCATTTCAGAATATAAGAAGTTTTCTGTTTACTTTTATCGTTTTCTTTCCCTTCTTTCTGTTTTCTTCCAACTGGGGATCTGACACGTGATTGACTCTCAGCGCCTTGGAGACACTCTGTAAAATATCCATGGACACTTTAAGAGGAGAACTGGCCAACTTGCTTTTCTGCAGCAGAGGTGTTGAGAGTGTAGTGAGAGTAGGGGAAGCTCATGAAACTGTTCCTTCAAGCATCATGCCAGTGTGTATTGACATAGGATTTTCCTAATATCCAAACAAAGCTGTTAAATTCCTGAGTGCATGTGGGATGTCTGAGGAGCATCCTGTGGCTCGGAGCTCAAGATCCACCCATGTCATGAACCTGCCAGTGGGTCTTAATGTAAAGCTCAGATGGGGAAGGACAGATTCCACAAAACATCATGCAATGCGAAAACCCACTTGAATGCAACTTGATTAAAAACCCAGAAGGCAATGTGAGATACCAGATGGGGTACCTTGCAGAAGAACTGCCTAAGCTCCTTCTGGAAAATGCCAAGAGGTCTGGGCCAGCCTTTGTGGTCCTTTGGAGAACTGGAGCCCCCAAGGTGAAGTGTGCTGAGGTCACTGGAGAGCTGTGTGGATTGTGGGGTCTGGCAGGGTTTCTGAAATCCCTGGGTGGGGTGTGCTGCACTGACAAGTTCCTTGAGGAGGTGGGGGTGCTAAGGACAGTGTGATGTGCTAAAGGTCATTTATCAGGTCCAGGGGGAGCTTGAACAGACCCCTCAGGTCATTGCCTGCTTTCACAGGAGGCCTGTGGATCACCCAGCCTGTCCCTTGGTCATTCCTGCTGAACTGGTTCAACGTTCTCCTAGCACAAGACTGAGCCTGGGACTGAAGGACATTTGAGGATATCCTGTGGGGAAGATATGCTACAGGAGGAAACCTCCCAGGAACAGCCCAGGAATCGGTGTTCTTAGAGGTGCTGGGCAGGGAGGCTGCAGACCCTCCTATCCCTTCACTAAAGGAACAGCACAGAGTTTTCTGAGCTGGAAAATTAAACTCTTTACATCAGGCAAATCCAAAGCCAGGAATTAATTTTGGAAGAAGAGTTCCCTATTTTACAAACTCCAGCTGCATCCGAACAGGTTCAGTGTGGCTTTGCTAAATGCTTCTCTGAGCCCTGACAATCTCTGGAAGGGAACACAGTCCTCCCTGCCAGCTCCCCAAGAAGGTGAGCGTCAGCATGGGATGTGATTTCTACAACTTCTGCACAAAGCAGCTTAGCAATGGGCTCACTGGCTGGTGCAAAAAGCTGCTGGTGCTCCACTTCGTTGCTCTTTCCTGAATGTCAGCCACGGCTTTGCAGAGAATTTTTTGCAAAAAGGCGAATGAGTCCAAAGAGAACATAGTAAATGTAGCCTTGAGTTATACTGGGGATTTTTCGGGTGGATGTACTGCCCTCCCTCTAGTATTACCCATGCCTTGTGCAGAGTGTGCTCTGGGTCATGTGCTTCAGGAGCAGAGTCATGATTTTCCCTCTGACCCTCCCCAGGCACATGTGTCCCTGGATGGGACACACCCGCTTGCTACACGGGACTGTACCAAGATAAAGCATGAAATCCTGTGCCTCAGTGCCAGGTAAATCACAGAACTGACCAGGTTGGAAAAGACCTCCAAGATCATCAAGTCCAACCCTTGATCCAACCCCGCCGTGGTTACCAGACCATGGCACTGATGCCACATCCAGTCTCAACTTAAAAACCTCCAGGGACAGTGAATCCACCACCTTCCCAGGCAGCCCATTCCAGTGTCTGATTACAATCTCTGTAAAAAATTTTTTCCTAATATCCAACCTAAACCTCCCCTGGCACAGCTTAAGACCGTGCCCTCTTGTCCTAAAACATTCTCGCTAATGAAACTGGAGTCGAAGCCTGTTGCTTTTACTTTTAAAAGTTGATGTTATTTTCTTTTCCTTGTAGAAGCAGTTGATTGACCGAAGGCCGCTTGCGTGGAGGTTACTTCGAGATAAGGTAGAGAAAAGAGAAGGCCTGAAAAGGGTAGGGAGTTGGGAAGCAAAAAGAAAATTTTGGAGGTTTGGCAGATCGGGACATGACTTGCCAAAGATTTAAGGGGTTTAGCTGAAGATGTTTCATTTTGACACAGAGCAGGAGGAGCACACAGGTTCATTATGGTCTGCTTCCCAGTTCTGGTTGTCACAGAAAAAATTCCTCAGGAGGAAAGAGCCATGCCCAGGAACATTAGGATGCTGGAGTAGACAGAGATGTCCTGAAGGAGCAAGTGTGGTGAAGCTGGCTTTGTCACCAGAGAGGAGAGGCACCGGCATCTGATTTGAATCACAGGATGATTCAGGTTGGAAGGGACCTCGGGAGGTGTCTACTTTACCCTCCTAAAAGCAGGGTCAGCTATGAGATTGGACCAGGTTGCTCAGGGCTTTATCCTGTTGGGTCTTGTAAACCTCCAGGAGTGGAGATGACTTTGGCTCTGAGATGGTCAGGCTGTCTGAGCAGCCTTTTCCTATGCTCAGCTGTCTTCATGGGGAAGAAGCTTTTCCTTATATCTGTCCCAAACCTCTCGTCTCAGCCTAGCTCAGAGTAGTTCCCCAATTCTGGCATCACCTGCAAAGTCTCATGCATCCTCCAAGGCATTGCTGAAGGAGTGAACCTGGACTGGTCCCAGAACAGAGCACTGCAGTATTTCATTGGCAATTTTAAAGATCTGCTGTAGAAACTAGTTTTTTCCCCTCCCTCTGAGTTACATGCCATGAGCTGTGGGGACAACCCAGATGTTTTTCATGTAGGGTTGGCTCTTCCAGCCAAGAGCTACAAGAACCCCTTTTTTAAGCAGTTAACACCCATAAGAGCCAACTAAAGGTGATGGTTGTTTTCAGCAGGTATTTCCCTCTCCTCCCTCGTCTTCATTCCCCCTGCTCTCCAGCCAGCAAATAAAGAGAGAAGAAATGCTCATTGGAGTCCAGCTGGGGAAAGTCAGACTGAGCCATAAGCTAGGTGAGGCAGTCTTTATTGGGATCAGAGGGTTATGGAAAACAGAGTGCAGAAATGCTGAGAGGAAATTACAATTGCTCCCTTTTAATTTTTTTTTTCTCCCTCTCCTGTCATTGGTTTTTCCTCCTAGGTGTTGGGGTCTTTCCAGAGGCATTCGTTACTGTTAATGATTTTAGCTTGTTGGCTATTATCACATTTGTGCCTGGGGACTGCAGCTGGCTATCTGGGCTCTGGCAGGCCTTGACAGCAATCAGCTCCTTCCAGCTTCACACTAATTTTCTCAGGGGAGCTCAGAAGAAAATACTTTTTCGTTCATTTCTCCCCCTCTTTCTGTGTGTCCTTCCTTTCTCACTTCCCTGCATCTGGCCTCCTGTCTCTGGGATCTCTGACCCAGGAGAGGTGCACACAGGGCAGGCTGGTGCAGAAACCCACAGCGAAGTGTGGGGGATTTGGATGTATCCAGGAGCAGAAACATTTCCAGGGAAGAAATACCCCAGCTTTTGTTATTCATTCTGTGTTTGGACCCAGCTTTGCATTGCTCCTGATCCCCCAGCTGTTACAGAGACAAGAAGGGATCATTGTGGTTATTTCATGAAGAGCGTACGTGGATCTTTTTCAGCGGCTGAGCCGGAGCACAGAGCTTTTACAGCCTTGAGTTTAATATTCTCTTTTTTCCCTCCATCATCATTTTATATTATTCAAAGCAAATCAGACAGCCTTTGAAGAACGGCTCAAAGCCTTTTTTCTTACTTTCTTTTCTTCTTTTTTTTTTTTTTTTTTAAAGGTGGGAAAGAGTGGGAGCCACCTGGTACATTTCCTTTCTCAATTCAGTGATTTTATTCATTGGGGAAGAGATCGCTTTGCATCTTGTTCTTTAAAGGAGTGTAAAAGGCAGGTAAGATCTGTATTTCTAAAAGCCCCAAAAAAGAGTCCTTTTCTGTAAGGGTGACCAGCATCTTCCTCACACTGAAGGCAGCCTGGCTGGTGGAAATGTGACTTCTTGTGTGTGGAAGGGCTCTGGTCTGGAACCACTGTTATACTCAGAGTTGCTGAGCAAAATCATTGCTCTGAGACACTCCAGTGACTGTCCAGACTAATTTGGAAGGCCAAGAGTCTCCAAAGACCACTGAATCTGCTAAAGTGACCATCAGAAAACGGATTGCCCAGCTGTAAGTTGCCTTCTGGAGAGTTTTCAGTGATGAGCACTGCTTTGGCAAGGGGATCTCTTCCAGGGGAAAGTGTCTTTCCTGCTGCAGAAGTGGCCTGGGAGCAGCTTGTCAGGGTGTCAGCTCTCAGGGTTGTCCTAGGACCCATCCCCTCCACAATATGTACAGGACAGCTTTTGGCCCTGTTGAAACTTGGACTCATGAAGAGGGTCTATGAGGGGATTTTACCCAGCTCTCCAGTGTTTGGGAAGACATTGGTTCTTGGTTAGTATTTTCTCTAAAGAACGATTTTCACTTCAGTCAGAGCTAAAACACGCTCTGAAATGTGGCATTTAAATAAGTTTACAAACATCACGCTGTCACATCGTTCCCCATCTCTTACAGGTGATGAGGGCACTCTGTGGCATTGCCAGAGGATGTCCTGTATGCTTTTGTTTAGTTGCTGCCCTTGTTTTCCCCCAGTTTTGGGGAGCAGAAAAATCCCCGACGAAGAGTCGTGTCCCCTCCCAGCTCTATTCTTCACGTCCTCTCGCCCCCACTTAAAAGTGCTCCCACTTGGGGCTTTCCCAGGGCACATGGTGGCTCAAAATGGTGGTGGGGGAAAAGCACAGATGCGCTGAAAATGCGAACATGCGGAGATGTGTATCTTCCACTGGATCTTCCCCCTGCAGCTCAGCACCTTTCAGACCTGCCCATCTCTGCTGCTCTCTGAGAGGTACATAAAACAAGTCATCAACCCCAAAGGTAATGGCCTCTCTGGGCAGTCTGCCAGTCGTTTAATGTCTTCGCTAATCATCTAGAAGTGGAAATAAACAGCACGTTAATGAAACGTGTGGGTAAAGCTAAACTGGGAGGAGCCAGAGGGGCTGGTTTGGACAGTGGAAGTAAAACAAAAAAGATCTGGGGAGGCTGGAAAGACAAGCAGAGAATTACAGCTTGATGTCTGGCTTGGGAATAATATGAATACAAGTGGGCAGGGAAGCAGAGGCAAATGGCTATGTGGGGACATTAGGTGCCTGTGGGTGAAGAGCAAATTCAGCTTCTGTCATACATTTCAGCTGTTAACTCCTGAAAGTGGGGACACAGCAGTCTGTGTCCACAGAGTGAGGGACACAGGAGCACACATCTGGAATAGTATGTGGTGCCTTTGGCCAGGAAGGTATTGGGAAGGCAGGCAGTAAGGTGGGGAAAGTGTAAAATCATAAGTAATCCAAGAAAAGCCACAAAATAGTCTGTGCCCCACGCAAGTGGCCTTTGATGGAAGGCCTTTGAGTGCAAAACACTTCCAAGCCTGTCTGAAATAGCAGTGCATCAGGAGGAGGGAGTTACTTGAACAGAAAAGAGGCTTTTTATTCCAATTCACTATGTCAATTCCTAATGGCAGGATCTGCTACAAGGAGAGCTATAAAGAGAGTTATGTTACTTCAGGTAGAGAGGATCTAAAGAGTTTGGTTTCCTTAACCCAGCTAACTGGGGGCCAAGAGGGGATCCAGTGGTTCCCCAGAAGGACCCCTGTGAGCAGAGTGGATGAGAAAATCTCTAAGGCAATGTTAGAGCAGAAACAAACTGGTGTAAACGTGTCTTGTGTGAGGAATCTAGATATAATTTTGCAGCTCTTTTGTGATGATGGCTGGCAACAGCCTGATCTGGAAAGGAGAAGGAGCAAAGAAGGAGCATATTCTGAAGATGGTTCTGTACTAGCATTTGAAATTCTTACAGTGATAACAGGGCCTGAATGGGTTCAAGAACAGGTCCCTGCAAGCCCTAAGCAGATAGTACTTAGAGTCCAGGTGTCCAAAGAGAAGATGGCCAGCAGCCCAAGGGGCCAGTGTAGAGGCACTGGAAATGTGATTAGAGATGAGTCAAAATTGTCTGGATTAGAATTTTCAAGTGACTTTTATGTTGACATTCTTGCCAGATATTGGAAGATTTTGAATGGGCCAATTTCCTTTCACCCTTCCTTCCCTTCAGCTTTTCCTGACAGAAAAAAAAAAAATCATATTAGGAGAAAAAGAATGAATATTTAATGAAAATTTCCAGCCAGTTCTCTGCTCTGTTCACTACAGAATAGAGCTCTTGCAAGGCACCAAAGCCCCTTTGCCCTTGTCTGAGCTTCCTCCTTGCCCCACAGATTGCCTGGGCTCATTTTATACTCGGTCTGGGTTACTGAAAAGATTTTCTGAGTTCCTGAGTTGACCGTAAACTTTTCCCATCTCTGAAAAGTTCCTTAGAGCAATTTTCTGAGTGAAGGGTATGAGAACCTCAAGAGTCTGAGTTGTAGAAGTGAATTCTCCTGGAAGGATTCGAATCCTCATGGCAGAGCAGGTGAGATATTATGCAGATATTAGTCAATAAATTTGTTGGCTCAGCTTTCAACCAGAAAAGAGAAGGAATTTGTGATACAAGGGGCCTGAAAAGAGCTTGACCCAAAATTCAGCCCTAGATGTGGACTTGCTGGTTCCAAACTAAGGGATTTTAAGGGGGTAAAGGGTGCCAAAGGCTTATTTCAAGCAAAAGGTCCACATAAAAGTGTCAGAAGCATGCCCATGAGAGAAGGACCTGAGTGGGGAGTTTAAAGGCAAAGCAGAGTGGCAGATTTACTAGGAAAGGCAAGAAAGCTGCCTCTCTCATCTCTACTTGTGGCTCAAGCCTTTCCATGTCCGCCCATCTCTGGTGCTTTTGCTGCTCTCTCAGGGAGGGAAAATAAAACAAGTCATCAACCCCAGAGATCACAGCCTCCTGGGCAAGCTGCCAGTTGTTTAATATTGCTGCTAATGATCTACAAGCAGAAGTAAACAGCATGTTAATGAAATGAGTGGAGGAGGCTAAACTGGGGAAAGCTGCAAGAGCTGGTTTAGAGAGAAGATTAAACATGAAGGTTTGGGGAGGGCAGAGGGAGAATCAGGACAGAATTGGTTTGGGGATGGTTCAAGGGGATATAACAGTCAAAGGGGTGAGGAGAAGTAGGATAAAACAGTGCTGGGCATTTGGCCTACTGAGCGTGGCTGGTGAAGGCCTGTCAGTAGGAATGAGGAAACGGCTCTGGGTGAGAGAGATCAGGTGTGCAGGTTATCCATCAGAGGTGTATCCCACTCGCCTCCTCTCCACCATGGTGACTGCCCATGAATTTACCTCTGGCCTGTGGGAAAGAGCCTGACTCTGAGCAGAGCATAGCATAGCTATGAAACTTACCAGGGAAAATCAGGACAGAATAGCTCTATCCCAAAGCTCTTTTCCATAATAACCAACCAAGAGGAAATGTACTTGAATCAGGGAGTCTTGAGCCTAGCCCAGTGAGCCAGCTTTCTATTGGCATAGCAGATCTGAAACTAGCTGGATATATGGGTCTTGCTTGCTGTGATTATAAGTACTGGGAAATGGAAGCTTTCACCAGTGCCACTACCCTGAGCCAGCAGTGGGATGAGTTTGTTAGCATCCAGTCCTTGTGTGGCCTGCAGGGGGGGGAGAAGTCACTTTGGATAAATGGTCCCACCCAATATTTAATTTCTCCTGATTTTTTTACCCCTCCTTCCCTCTCATTTGAAATTCATTGGCTCTAATTGCAGAGGTAGTCAAACTTTGGCTGCGTCTGAACTGCAGGTCTTCGAGGGGACTCGCATGCTAGACAGCGAGATGAATGATTTATTATTATATTATTATTTATTCATTTAAATTCATGAATGCTTATCCAAATCCAAAATTGCCCAATTTCATCCAGATCTGAATTTATAGATTTTTTCAGGCCAGATGGGACCACTCTGATCAGCAGCCTGACCTCCGGCATCGTGCAGGCCAGGGAACGCCACGCGGCAATTCCCACGGAGAGGGGAAGCTGCACTGCTGTGTAAATCAGCATTATCAAATCCAGTGACTTCTCTGAAATGGTCCCTAGTGGAATCTGCAAAATTGCCCTGCGGTTTGCAGCTCCGCTTCCCAGGGCATCACAGAAAAAGCAGTTTCTTCTCTGCCCCTCTGTCTGGAAGACAGCCATGGAGAGGGATTTCAGCAGCAGGTCAGGGGGATCAACCAGGGCCAGGGGATGAACCACCCTTCCCTACAGCTATGGGATGGCAAAAAAATGCACAAGACTAATAAAGGTTCCTGTAGTGTTAATGTGAAAAAAGTTGCTCTGGCTGCAGAAACTTGAAGGAGCCCAAGGGAAGTGAACTCCCCAAGCCAAGGTGGGTCCTGCCAAGACAGGTGTGGTGGCTGGTGGCTCAGGGGAAGTCTTTGTGGACATCTGAGGACAGATAGTTGTGGGCTTTACTCTTCACATTTCTTCTCTCATCAGGAATATTCTTTTCAGTTTCCTGACTTGTTTCACTGCCTGTGTTGAAGTCCCTGAACAGTGGCACATCACTGAAACCTCAAAAGGCAGGTAGCAATTTCTGTGGGTTGCCAGAGTTTTGAAATAAGTTTAGGGTTTGGGATGCGTTTAGGGAAGAAACTGGGAAGTTACACGGGAAGCAAGTCAGTAATTAAAAGGCAGACAAATTTGACAGCAAGCAAGGTCAGAATGGGATCCAGCCTCCCTCAAAGAGTGGGATTAGTACCCTGTCTCCCAAAAAAATCATTAAAATGTGTCTGTCCATACTTAAGGAGGTGTTAGAAATCAGGAAACTGGCAGCAAAGACAAGATAAAGGAAACCCCAGAAAGATTCTGTTTCCAAAATCTTTGTGGTTTTGCTGTAAACCAGCCATTTGGAAGAATTTCATCCCTCTCCAGACATGGAAACATTGATTCCCTTCTCTTCTTTGCAAAAGGGTCTGGGATGAGACCATGTCTGCTCACCTCTAGTGCTGCAGATCCTGCAGACCCTGGGCAGCAAGTGCAGGCCATGGAGTTGAGCAAGGAGACCTGTTCTGAATTCAAGCAGTGGTCCTGCCTACCTGGTTTATTGGGCTTTCGGTGAGAAAAAACCCAAAGCTGGAGAGCTGCGTTTCAAAAGTCATCTTTTGTAAGACCATATTTATCCTTATAAGTCCTTTAGATCTTTCTTGTCCATCCAACTTGTGTTCTTATAAACTGGAAAGAGATCTGTGCTACCATGAGACAGGTTTCAAGAGATGGTTCCAATGTCTTGCATAAGATTTGTTTTCTGCCAAATGGCAGTAATGATTCTGGTTGTTGGCTCCCTGTGGTCCTAGGGTGACTAGAGCTGGCTTGGTGGGCTCAGCAGAAAGACATGCCAGGCTTGCAAAATGAATAATTGTTTTGAATATTTTAGCACACATGAAACACAAGTAAGATAGAAAGAAAAGACCCTACTGGTTTGTGCTTGCAATCGTATCTCCTGTGGGCCTTCAAAGGGGCACCAGAAACTTCATACACTCTTTAACTTTCGGAAATTCAATGATCACCTTATCCAGGATCAAAAGACAGAAGCATTTCAGTGGTCCATAGCAGCAATTAAAGATTAGAAGCATTGTGGCTTTCTTTTGCATTTCAGGCTGCTGGAATTGAAAGGAGGAGGATGCAATCATCAACTGGATGTTGTCCAGGACTCTGAGGCTGCGTCTATACCTGTAAATTAACTGTAGCTAGGTCTGCTCTCTTGCGCAGAGGCCAGCTGGCACAGGATATCCTGCATCTGTACCATTAAATTCTCTCACCCTCCAAAAAAGGGGGTTGTATCCAAATTACCTACTGAGAATGGGCACTAGTCTGTGCTAATTCCCAGGCTGTGTCTAGGCATCATTTGGGAACATGCTAGCTAGATTGTGCCAAAAACATACCAGGTAGTGTTTTAACAACTTGCAATACAGAAGATCAAGTTCTAATGTCCAGGGATATTTTCACAACTGTTCATTCTAGTGGTAAAGATGTACTATAGGAGTTTATTTTAATGCTTTAGCTAGAGTATCTCTCTGGATTCTGTGTGAGTAGTGCTGATTGGTCTCTTGTCCTCAGGTTCCTTCTGAAGGTCAGTGCACTGCTGGGATTATTCCCATTACCCATCACCCACAAGTTTCCTCTGATCTCCCAGTCGCAGTAACACACACATGGTTTTGCCATGGTGTGGGCAAAGCAGAGGCAAAGGGGACTCAGGAGAGAATCTGGCAATGAAAGTACTTCAGAATAGTGTTGAGGCCATGGGAGTTGTCGGAAGCTGGTCTTTCAGGTCTGCAGTGTCTTTCCAGATTGATTTATGGAGAGACGGGGGGAGTGCTGAAAATAATCCTGGAGCATGAGGGCAGCACTGTGGCTGGCTGCATGAAGAATATGAAACAGAAGCTGTGGACGTAGTTCATACCATAAAGCCATCCCCTCGATAGATTAGATGATTTCACTTTTATGTACTGTCTCAGAAGTCTCTCATCCAAGAGTTTCCTGTGTTATAGGAAAAGCTGGCATTGTTGTTGGGGATCTGAACTGCAGTGTTCCGTAGGTTGATGGCATCTCCCTGCTCCAAACGTGGGGTGAAACGAGGGAAGGGTCACAGGTTTGACTGTGAAAGCTGTGACAGTAGCTGTTAAAGGCTTTTCGGGAAGGAGTGGGGGTGAGCTGACCCCTGCCATCCTCCCTGACATCCCGCACCTTGCTAATGGCAGCAGAGATGACTTTCTGCTAATGCAAATGTTCACAGCTGTACTCTGGATGTTGCTGAGTGGATAATGGCTGATGAGTTTGCCTGTAGACAGTCACTCCACTACCAGTGTGTAATTAATTGCTATGTAAAGTGCTCTGAGATGCGGTGCTGCTGAAACGCTGGGTGTATAAATGCCATCCCCACACAAAAGGGAACAACATGCAAATTCTCTCAATATATTTTTAAATACGAGCATTTTTCAGCTGTTTGCTCTTTTGTAAAATTTATTAGGCCCCCTCCTGGGAACTGGAAGGCAGCAAGGGCAGTGTGCATGGATGAGTTGGCTTCCAGGGGCTCCAACTGTTCGTGCCGCTCAGCCCCAGACTCCGGGGGGTCATCTGTTTTTCTTCTCCTATTCCCTTGACCTCTGTTTAATTTTTGTTTCCTCTTTCGCTTGCTTGCTCGCATGGTGAGCTGCTGCCTGCCTGCCTGCCTGGGGAGGGCAGCAGGGAAGGAGAATGCTTTTCTAGCAAAGGGCAGAAGATTGTAAGGGCTTCAGCCTCTGTTTCCTTGTGAACCAGAGAGGTTCCTTGTCCTGCATCCTTAGGAAATGTGTTGTATGTGTTGTCCCAAGTGGATGCAAGCCAGAGAGAGGTGGTTTGAGGATAGCAGGAGCTGCAAAGGCAGTGTGGTGGGCTGGCAGCAAATGACAAAGCCCTGCTTGGCTCTCTGCAGAGGTCTAACACCAGCTCTGAAGAAGCAGTGGGAAGGATAGAAGGTTTTCCCTGGAAATAAGTCTGTCTCAAGGTGATTGACAAACTTCAGCAAGGTGGCCTGAGTGGAAGGCTGTGAAATCTGGAGTGCTATAGCTTACGTAAAGACAGCAAAACCACCCCCATATGGCAGAGAAGAGAGGACATCCAGTGAAAACACCACACAAGTTTAAAACAAAAAATAGGAGGTAGCTTTTCTTGGGCCATACAATCCTGTTAGAGAATTGATTGTGAAAGTGAACAGCTGACGTGCAAATAGGCTAAGAAGAAGTAGAGTAATTCAATAATTCAAGTTCACTGCTGACCATAGGACACAAGGGTTTGGTTGCTATCCCTGCTCCTAAACATTCAGCTGTCAGAAGCAGGGAGAATATGGGGGGACTTGGATGTGTCGCAGTTCTTGCAGCCATTTCCTAGATGTCTGTTGCTTTTAATGGATAGAGAAAGGGCATAAAGACTATATGGACTGGAAATCTATTCTAAAATTCTTTTGTGTTGCTGATATTTGATGGATTGGTGAAGGGTAGTTGACAGATCTTGGACAGAAATTATGAGGAGGAAATCTGTTTAATGAGCACTTTCCTATGGCATTCCTGAGAAGCAAGGCATAGCTTAGATGCAATTTAATGTTTCCATCAATGGTCTAGAAATAAATAAAAACAATGCTGCTGGGTAAATTGTACAAATAACCTGAAGTTTTAAGGAGCGGTTGATATGTCTTGAGAATATGTGCAAAGGACATCAGCAGTCCAGGCACATAGAACATACATTTTCTTAGTGTTAAATTGGGAGGCAGAATAGGAACCAAGAAGATAAGTTGAAGCTATGGAGTGGTGAACATCAACATCACAGGAGCAGCTGAGGTTGGACGGCATCTCTGGAGGTCATCCACTCCAACCCCTTCTGCTCAGAATAGGGTCAGCCAGAGCAGGTTGCTCAGAACCACGTCCAGTTGCATTTGGAATATGTCCAAGGATGGAGACTCTGTAACCCCTCTGGCAACTTGTTGCAGGATTTTGGGATCATCACAGTTTAAAAAAAGCTTTTTATTACATTTAAATGGAAATTCCTATATTTCAGTTTATGCTTCTTGGTCTTTTGCGGGCACCACAGAGAAGAATCTGGATCTGTCTTTATTGCTTGCTCCCACCAGATATGTATGCATATAGGTAAGATCTTTTTAAGATCTCCTTCTCTTCAACACACAGGCCAGTGGTAGCCCTTAGTCTTCGCTCACACATCAGATCCCCCAGTTCATTCATTGTTTTTGTGACCCTTTGCTGGACTTGTGCACTGGGGAGCCCAGAGCTGGACACAGCACTCCAGATGTGGCTCACCAGTGCTGAGTAGAGGAGAAGGATCTCCTCCCTCCATCTGCTGGTAAAGATCTGCCTAATGCAGCCCAGGAGCCTGCTGGCCTTGTCTGTGACAAGGGCACGTTGATGGCTCGGGGACAGCTTGGTGTTCACCAGGACCGTCAGGTCCTTCTCTCCAGGCTGCTTTCCAGCTGGCCAGTCCCGGTGTGCAGACTCCTTCTGGAAGGCAGTGACTCTGAAGGAGATTGAAAGGTCCTAAAGGAAGGTTCTTCATGTGCACCTCTACTCAGTGTGGTGGTGGGACCAGCTGATGTCAGCTTGAAGGAGACTGGTGAAAGGACAGGACTAATTCTACCTCAGAAGGGATCAGATAAGAGAAACCCATCTCCAGTTTGGGGACATGTGTTTTGTTAGGGAAAACAAGAAATTGGAGAGGATGCAGAAGCCCACAGAAATCTGGGCTGGAGAAAATGCTTCCAAGAGACCAATTTGCTTAGCTCATCAACAAGCTCAAGTGGTGAGTTCCTGTGTGTGTGCACCTGCTACAGAGGACTCTTAGATCCCAAAGAGAAAGAAAGGCACAAGACAGACCAGTGCCCACAAGCTGAACACAAGTAGATGTGAGCAGGGATTCAGGCACCTGTTTTGTTGGTCATTGTCTCTAGGAACAAATTTCCAAAGGTTTTGGTAGAGATTTCACCTACTGGGGTCTTTGAATCAAGGCTATGCAACCGTAGTTGAACCCAGCCTGTCAGGTGACTCACTGGGGTACTACGCCCTATGATGTCCAAGATCTGACAGGCTGTGTTTAGCCTCTCTCAGTGTAGTTTAGCCTGTACAGGCTGGGATTTCAGGTGACTCAGTGGGGGGGGGAGTAGCAGGTGAGAGGGTGGATGTCACAGATGTGACTCGGATTGAAGAGGTGCTGTCATTCGCAAAAGGGCAAGAACTCTACCGAAGGGTACTGGAGCACCCAAGGGGCAGTTGGCTGGTTGTAGTCTTTCTGTCTCAGGGGACAAGAGGCTGTCATTGTCTTTAGGCATTGATTGGGCTACTTAAAAGGAAGAATGCTTGGCATCTTCACACAGCATGAGTGTATTGCAATATTGCGTATTGCAATGCTGGTGGATTTCTCAGTCCTGTCATGCCTCTTTTGCCTGGGTTTTCCTTGGATCTCAGCTGTTGCTGACAATACCAGTAATCCATGGCTAGTACCAGGTCCCCTCCATAAGGAAGATCATTCACCCAATGATGACCAGACCCCAGATTTTCAGCCAAATAACTTCTTTAAGCCAGCAAGGACCACTGCCCATAGGTACTGCTTTAGCTTCCTGCAAACAAAGAACAAATAGATTTGCAGGTCTCGATGGGGAGAAACCTTTAGGCACAAATGTCTTTTCCCTTTTTTGTGCTTTTACTCATCACCCACAACAGCTTCTATTTCTAACCTGGTGTTTAAAAAACCCCAAAACAAACCCCTGAAAGTCAATATTTATTTTTCAGTCTCCCTCTCCCCTGCTGTTCGTCTCTGAATTTAATGCTTTTGAAAGGTGAATGATTGACGATTTACTGAAAATGAAGTTAAAATATAAATAATTCCACGATTTGGCTGCTGTATTAAGCAGGCATATGAGAAAAGCCCAGAAGACCAAGGTTGGCTTTTATTATTAACAAGGAAAAAAATTAAATTTAAATAAATGTAATATTTATTAAAATTTCCTTTCACGCTGTTACCTGAGGTTCATAAAACTTTTGAGCTGTGTCAGCTTTGCACTCCCCAGTACATTGAACTCCAGGGAAAACTATAAGCAAATTCTTAAGATCAATGCAAACTACTTCTCCATTACTCAAAAAAGGGAATTTTAACTATTTTTGAAGGCCCCAGGACTCCACTAATCCAGATATAAAGACTTTTTTCACCTTCAAACTTCACAGTTCCAACTCCCCTTTCACCTTCTCTTCTCCCATCGCCACCCCAACGCACACAGCCCTTTACACACTGAGGAGTGACTACACATCCTTTAACTCAGTTTCCATCTTTCCTATGGCTAACTGCCAAATGAAATTTGCCAAAAGGTGGAGAAAGCTGATCTGAAGCTGCCCCTGTGCCCAGTCTGTCCCCACAGCAGTGCTGGTGCCAAGGAGAGGAGATGTAAGACTCTGCTAGGTGAGGATGGCAGGAGGAGAAACCTGTTTTCCTGGGATGAAGACACTGGAGTGACAAAGCCAAGCCATGTGCTGTAAGAAGGACAGAGGAGAAAGGTTGGGGGATGAAGATCCTGTCCTTGGGTCCAAGTTTGCCTTCATGTCAGATGTGTAGATACATATTCCTGGAGTAACTGTCACTTGAGGGAACCTGAGGGCTAATGTGGGAAGGAAACACCAGATTGGTCAGGAAACTGGTCTGAAAGGACTTGATAATTAATTACCCTTTTGGCAGAGGTGACCTGCAGGTAGCCTGAGCTCAGGCTACCTACAGGACAGTGTGGTGGCCACAGGTCCAAGCCTTCAGCATCTCTCTGGTGACAACAGCAAGGAGCTAGAGCCCTTGCTTGTCTGGGCTGAGCATCTTGAATGCAGCTTATAAATATAATCCGCTGTGCACCTCAGATTTGCTTTGGGAGACAGGAAAAATTCAGGCATGGGACCGTCATCAAAATTTAGCCTGGGCACAGTGGGGTCTACAGGAGCATCAAAACCAAATGATCTGTCTCAGAGGAATTCACTTGTGTGTAAAGCATCTCAGTTCCTGCATAAGGATCTCAATACTGCCCAGACTTTGAAGGAGATTTCACGCACAGAGGCAAGTTTTGCTCTTTGTGAAGACACTGGGTGTGGGGAGAAAGAGTAGTTCGGACTTTGCAAGTGTGGATTCAGAGGGGGAAAAAAATGAACTGTAAGAGAATGTGCTTTGATGTTGATAAATGTGCCTTGTGAAGGCCTTAAAAAAGAGAAAAAGCAAGAGAAAGAAGGATGTTGAAAAGGATGATAAAGCAAGAAAAAGATCCATGGGATTTGGAAACATTTGAAGAAACCTTTTTATAAAGCTGTGCTAGGCACGTCCCGTCAAATCTCTCCTGCTGTGAGGAATTTTCATGTTACTTTGCAGATAAACTTGTTGAGAGCACGCTGTCTGCCTCCATGGTGACAGTGCGGCGTCTCGAAGGGAACGGCCCTGCATCATCATTTCTCCTTCAGTTCCAGGCAGCATCTGTCACTGCTGGGCTGTGAGCTGCAAATTAGACCCATGTCCTCCCTTGACTAGGGAAGCAAAACAAAGCTGCATTTGGTCCATTTTAGGCTGACTTTGTCAGGTTTCCTTTGGACTTGGTCAGACGAAGTGTCACTTGTTCATGAGGGACTTGTTGCTTAGATACCTGTTCCAAAACCCACCTCCTGGTAATCTCTTTAACTGCTATTTCCTGTCTCACGTGGCTTTTGGAGGGGCAGAGGAGAAGGGAGGAAGAGGTGAGACTGACATAGGATATATGATAACCCAGGCCTGCAGGCAGCCAGGCAGGATGCTTGAACTATCAGGCAGAAGGAGGAGGGGATATATGTCACGGAGGTCTGGCTTCTTAAGGATGGAAGGGTTAATGGAATTGTACTGCATGTGCCATTCTGCTAGCTGGTGCCCCTCTAATGCCCTTTTAACTCCCTTGAGGAAGGTTTAGGTGGAGGGGAAAGAAATCTCAAAGTTATTAAGCTCCTGTATGTTTTGTGAAAAAAGGCATCTCCATGGAGGAAGGGTGTCCTCTGAACTGCTCCTGGCATTCACAAGTACTATCCCATCATAGCACAGAATTCCATAAGACAAAGAAAGACAAACACATAAACACATACACACACACACACACACACACACAAAAGGACTATGCATTGAGTCATGGGAGACCAGTCTCGGTTCTTCAGCTCACAGAAAGTCTTATTTTGGGTGGTTCAGCTGAAAATGAGGAGGGAACAAAGGAACAGCAGAAAATGAAATTGAGAAGGAAGAAATGTATAACACCAGAAACTGATCCAAGTGAGAAGAATGTTTTTGAATTACCTTGGCGGAGTCAGCCAAGGCATAATTGGCTGTGGGGCAGCTGTTTTCAAACCATGCTCTGCCCTTGGGTTGTTCTCTCATGGTGACTGTCATATCTGTGTGATCTTGCTATTGCACCTTCACCCTGCTACTTGTTACACTCAGCTCTTCCCAAAATGACACTCCAGCTCTGCAAGCCAAAGATTGCTTTATTGTGTCTTTGCACAGCATCTAGCAGGGGGATGTGAGCTAGGGCATCAGTCAGTGATTGAAAGGCAGGTAACAGCTGACAGCCCTGACTGAAATGTATCCCTTGAAAATATTTCTCATCAGAAGATGGACTTCTTTTCATTAAATGGAATCTTTCTATGAAACATTATCAGTTCTGTCTAAATTTTCCACTTTTTTATTTAATAAAAGGTTGTTTACCTCTTTGGTTTCCTTTCCTCTGTTGGTAACCTGAAAATTCTTCATGTTGTTCAGCTCAAAACAGGAAAAATCCTCCAGAAATGTCTATCTGACAGAAGTTCTTCACTTCTTCCTTTCTTTGTGTTGTAAAACAATGAATAGGTCAAAGTTGCTCCCAGCATAACACTGGCCACACAAAGACAAACCCACCTTCACCTAGTCAATGTCATGTGCTCCAAGTAAATGGATGAGGCCATTAGTTTAATAGAGCTCTCTGTAATTTTGAGAGAATTGTTTCTGAGTTTGTGAGCTTAAATCCTCCTTTGGACTTCAAGACGTTTGAGCTTTTAGTTTCTACAGAGTTTAAATTGGCACCCTAAAGAGGAGGAAGGGAAAGGGGGAAGGGAAGGGATATGGCAGAGGATGGGAGGGTAAAGAGAATGGCAGAGGATGGGAGGGGACAAGAAGGAGAAAATGTGTATGTGTAGGAATTCCAATGCAGGTTTCATGATTCCCACAGCTTGACTTTTAAGGGATAAAGCCTTCCAATTCTTGCAGGATAGTCCCTGAGGCCATGTTAAGTCACCCTTGCAATTACTGTCTTTAAACAGAAAACGTTGAGTGCTTTAAAAGCATATTCCCTCATATTAAGAGACAGTACAGGTATGAAGCAGTGTGCTCCAGTGAGCTGGAGTTAACTCCCCGTTTTTCCACCTCTGTGGCTCCGGTGCCAATCCCTGGTAATTTTGCTTTAGCAGCTTGGCTGCAGCGCGTTAACTTGTGCTCTGTGAGGGGAGAGCACAGGCAGCACTGCTGCGGACCCTGGTGCTGGGCTCTCTCGCAGCTGTGCTTGGCTGGGAGGGGCTGCAGCTCTCCCCACATGTCACGCAGAAGTATTTCAGGCGAAGCCTTTATGATAAATTAGGGAATGTGGTCAGCCAGAAGCAGCCGGAGCGCTGTTTTATTAATCTGCGGGTGGATAACAATAAAAATGATGAAAGATCTAATCAGCAACATTATTAGCTGGAGGTTGGTGGGGCCAGGAGAGAAAAGGGGTGTGTGGGTGATGTAGGTGCTGGGGAGAGTTCAAAGACAGGGAGAGGCAAGAGCATTGTCTGCCAGCACTGTCAGACAGTAAAATTGAGGGGTGAAAACATTGCTGGAGATGATACCTTCAAAATTTCAGTCTTCAGCACCCCTCTCTCATTTGCTGTTTTACAGTTTGCAAAATCTGGGACATTTTTTAGCAGACGAGTTGCCCATCAGTGCCTGATGCTCCCTCTCTCAGTTACTCCCTTCCTTCAGTCCCCTCAGGTAAGGCCATGCCAGGACACCAACATCACATTCCCTTCCTGTCTGGCAGGAGGTGGGGAGATGCCCCTTTTCTGTACTGTATTCTACTGCTGTGTCTTTAGCTTTTTCTGCAATACCTAGGAGGCTTTGATAATAGAAATGATAGGGATGGGCAACTCAGGTCCCTTTGGCATTCATTATTAACTGGAGTGGGATGCTTATGGTGGTGGATAAAGGCTTCTGTGTATTCTCTGGGTCCCTTTTCAATCTTTTTCTTTTGGCTTAGTAAGGTAAACAAATATGATACAGGAAAGCCTTGTCTAAGTACCTGAATATGGAAGAATTGGAAGGCTCCAAATCTCCATTAAAGCTTTGATTTGGCAGCATCACAAAGTCTTGCACTCAACACATCTGTATGCAAATGCATTATGGACAGCTAAAGAGCCTCTGTTCTTCTCCCTCTGTCATATTTTGCGTATTATTTGCTTACAATTCATGTCTGTCTCATAGTCTCTGTGGTAAAAGCATATTGAGGAAAGTCATCTCCTTTCCCAGCAATTTTCTCAGCTTCTCTTGATCATTAACATGCTGGAAACCACTTGAAAGAAACACTGCAATTTTTTAAGGGATTTTATTCATTTATTCATCAAGGTTAAGGACCCTGAAAAACTGCTGTCTACATCTTTTAGCACTTACTTCTTTCAAACCTCATATACATTATAGTCCTCAATCTGGAGTTCTCTTTTGCTATGAGGTTTTCTCTGCCTGTATCTTCTGTTGCAGTCTTAATATACAATAAACCACTTTAAAATTAGTTATACTGCTACAGTTGTCAGGAGAACTCAAGTAATCTGATGAATTTAGTAAGAATTCCAGGCTGTGAAACAGACACAATGAAATTCTCTCCTTCAGCCTACTTGCCTCATTATTAAACCTTCAGTTTATAGTGTGCAGACAGTCGTGCACTATAATTGAGGTTGAATTGCCATTCTCATTATAAATCCCCCTTTCTCGTGTGCTCATAACTTCAACCAACACATGGGCTGAAACTGTGCACGCTCACTTTTAGCCCACAGTGGAATATTTAACTTCATGATCTATGGGCTTTAGCTCTGCTGCCATGCTCTGCTGCCCCATATATTTAACCACAGCAGGGGCTTCTCTAGAGGTTGAAATGCAAAAGCTGAGCATTAACAGGTCTGCCTGGCTTAGGCATCAGCCTTGCATCTGTATTTTAGGTGGCTAGTGCCCTGGTGGGGCCAGTGGCGTTTGCTAGCCAGCCATGTGAGAGGGTGTTATTTTTAAGACCCTGTCTGACAGCTTCAGTAAAAGAAGTCTCTCTGAAGCCTTGAAAAACATCTGACTCTCCCAATTGGCTGGGCAGGAATTCAGGTGTTTCCTTAATTCACTGCCCAGAACTTAGTCAGGTGAGTCCCAGCAAAAGTATTCCTCTGCTTCTGTTGCCTGTGCCAGTGAGATCTGTAAGCTCAGTTTGAATTTCGGTAGGGGATCCAAAACTGTTGACTACATCCACTTGGACCCCGAGCAACTCTGTTAAGCCCTCAATACCAGGGGCATGGACCTCCTTTCCTCTGTGGGCTTACTCCCCTTTTACTCGTGTGTGCTCTGTGTTCTGACTACCTCTACTGCCGACTCTGGCAAGTAGAGGAAAGTACTTGGTTGCAGTTTCACACTGCATGTGCTGCCCTGGTGTCAAATCCTCTGAGAAAGGGTTGGTTCAGATGGGCAGTTCAATATTGCATCTCAGCCTGCAGCCAAGAAGAGCAGAAAGGGGCAGCCTCATGGCTGCAGCACTCAAGGAGGAAGCAAGGGTTTGGGATTTGGAGCTTGGTTCTGCTCTTTGTCACAGGTTTTGTGTGTGCAATCAGATGATGCAATCAGGTCTGTTGACTGGAGCTCTGCTGACCCAAATGGTGACGACCTCTGGCTCAGATGCTTGCATTGAAAGATAGATGGGACCATTTCCACTGTGACAGTGCTTGAAGCAGTACTTCCAATGAAGTAAAACAGAATATCTACAGACAGACCACACTGCAGTGTCCTGGGCAGATGCCCATTCCCTGTCTTGTGCACTCTCCTCAGGCAGAGTTCCCCTGCCCCAGCTTCAGCACAGTGACTCATTCTGAGGTGCTTCATGGAGAAGACTCAAGAGCTGAGTGTTGGCAGAAAGTCTGGTTTAGAATTTGCGGAGAGGAGAAAGGTGAGGGATAAAGAAACGCTAACCTGTATTTGTCAAGAAACCCAAGACAATAGGATTTACGTGGAGAATTGTTGGTTTGGTTGGTGTTTGTTTCTCATATATTTATAGTGGGGAGAAGGAGGTGAAAGAAAGGCTTTAATTTGAAAAGAAATTTGTTGAGTTGGAAAGTATGAGGTAGAGAAACAAATGACCTCTTACAGCCAGAGAAACCATGGACCAAGACCGGTCCTGTCTAGAGACAGCTGGTGCGGGGGAGTGGTTTTGATTCATGCCATCAGAGAGGCTGTATTTGTTCACAAAATCCCTCTCTCTGTCATGATCCAACACCTGCTCAAGGAGACAGCAGCAGTGGGGAAGATACTGCTATTTATCCCCAGCAATTTATTACCAACCCTTCATTCCTGCAGCAGAGAGGGAAACCTCTGCCTATCTCTAGAAGTCCATCATCTCATTGATTTTCCTTGATCAACACTCCAGGACTTTCCTCCATCCCCTCTTGATGTGCCCATGGCAGGGGCTGAGGATGCAGGAGCACATGGCAGGACCTGAGGACACCATGGCAATGTTTGCAGAACTCATCTGCCAGCGCCCTGAATCCCAGTTCTCCTCCAGGCAAACGGCTCAGCTTTCTCACACCTCTCCCCCACGTTCTTTGCTCTCCAAGCGCTACTTGTAGGAGTTGAAAGTGACGTGACGGAGCCTGAGGGAAAGGGGAAAATACAGTCTGTGTCTCTGAAAATGTAAAAGGAATCCTTCTGTGTATTTTGTTCCTCTCCTGATACTCATTCCTGTCCCCAGCTGAACTGCTGTGACTAACTGCACCGAGAATTTTGCTCCAAAAGTGCAGTGGAGATGAGGAAGAAGCTAACGGGTGGGAAAGAAAGTGACTCCTATGCTGCTACCACGGGGGATTTTCTTTGACATAAACTTTATTTCGGGTGACAAGGCTTAACATCTTCCTTAATGCTATTTCCTGCATTTCAAGTTCACTCATCACAGCCTGCACTCTCTGAAAGCTGGTGGTGTTCCCCTGCGTGGTATGTGCGTGTTTTGTGAATGTCAGGCTTCCTGACACTTAGGCAAAGAGCTTTCTAGGGGTGCTTCCCTCCACAGTAATGGCAGGAGGGGCTGGGCAGGACCTCTCCAGGCTTTCCTGTATCCGTGGGCTTAATAGCTCCTTTCAAATCCTTTTCCCTAAGAAGTAGGCAATCACTGTCCACATGTGCCTGGACTGGACAGAGTTTTAAGAAGTAGCTTGGCTGGAATAAGGTAGCTCTGAGCTTTGCTGACAGGAGTTATCCCTAGGAACCATGTGAAGGGTTTCTGCAGCCACCAGAGCTGTTCTGAATTTTTAATGAATTTGAAGATCATGCCTCAAGCTTGGTCTGCTCTAGAGACGGTGTGTAACAAAGAATCACCTCCAGCTAACACCAGGACCAGAAAATGAATACAGGGTGTTTTGGGTATATCCAAGTTTTTCTCCCTTTAAGCACTGTCACGAAGAAAATTCTACTGCTCTCTGGTTTTGACCATCTGCTGAAAATTTACACCCGAGACAACTAAGGACACACATTTTAAACTGAGTGGTTGGCTGGATTTGAGTATAAATTTACAGATGTAAGAATGTAAGAAATACATGAATATGATCTGTGGACCTAGGCAGACAAAAATTCCTGTGCAGTTTTGCTCACCCATCTCCACCTCATTGTTCTGTTCCTCTGATTGTTAGTTCTAGTGAACTAAGCACCCTCTGTAAAATCGTGGTAGCAAACAGGAGGGCAGAATATTGTGTCTGTTGTCTGTCAGGCACTGTCTCAAGGTTTTTCTCTGTTGATTGGAATAGTTGACATCTACTGTTTTTATTGTTGTCGTACCTCAGTTTCTTTTTCAAGCTTTGTGGGTCAGGCACCACCAGTTGGTCTGTGTTCCTGCAGTGAAGGGTTTTAGGTACCCATAGAGTGTGACAAGTCAGATTATTACCACTGGAGAAGGGCAAATCTTTGCTGCTGAAATATTTCTCAGAAAGACAGGTCTGTCTTGACTCCTCCTCTGTCCTCCATCTCCTTAGTATTTACTGGGGAAAAAAAAAAACCATTTAATTTTGAGCCTGCTGGACTTGAAGGACTTTATAGTGTTCATGTGTCAGGGTCCATGTGAATTGCTGCAGTATCTGACAGAAGACCCAGTTTGCGTAAGACTTGCTTCCAACCTCTGCCAGTGTTTCTTTTCCTTCACTGAATGACATTTCCCATGAAATACTGAAATGTCTTGCTAGATGGCAACTTTTCTGGAAAGTTTTGCTGCTTTTGATTGAACAGTTTTCTCCATTAAAAGTTTCTATACTTTGAATATTTTGGCCCCATCTGGGTTGAAAAATGTAGATTTTTCAGGCTGAAATTAATTTATATCTTTTTTTTTTTTTTTTTGTGAGGTCTGCTTTGGAGATATGTGGGAGATTTGGTTCCTTCCCTCTTTCCCCACAAAGTTCAAGTAGGTCAAATGCTATCTATGTTCTAACTTTATCTTTACTCCTCCAAATCCCCACCAGCCTCCTGGACTTGACTTTACAAGTCCTTTCATGTCACTTCACACTGTAGTGGGAGGAAGTGAAAATTACAGGCCACAGGCAGGGTTCCAAAAAGAGCTCTCTCTCTCAGAAAGGGGCTGGCATCTTTCCATGGGCCTTCATTGTATTTTATAGCCATACTACAGTATTTAACAGCATAATTTAGGAAGTGTCAGTACTCTGTCGTGGAGTGTGGAGAAACTGTCTTATTCAACCCCTGGCGACGTGCACTGATTCAAATAATGCACCGTGAGGCAACGTTAATGTTTTCTGGAAATGGAATTGGAGTCAGAAATGCCCTTTTTGGCCATCAGCATAAATACTGTTGCGATCCTGACCAGCAAGGAGAATTCAAAACCTTTTGCCCTTAAAGAGTGACTCTCTCTCATATTTTAATTAAATCTCCACCAATGTATGAAATAATTAAAGAAAATCAAAGCCCTTGCCATGGATTAAAAATATACCCTAAAAGTATCTGCAGAAGACCTACTGCTATGCAAAATCTGAGTGAAACTGTTTCTCACCCTTCCAACGGTGGTACCTCTTCATTTCTTGTGTGCTTTTAATGCCTGGGGGAAGATAGGTCTGACTGGGATCCTAGATCACCGTCTGATTTAGGGATGGGAAAACAATGACTCTTCTGGGCTGTCACAGAGACCATTTCATGTTTACCTCAGCTGTGCAGCTGCCCTTTGTGTTTTACCAGATTATCAGAGAGGTCTGCTGTCAAATGGAGTAGGAGGAGGCAACAGTAGCATAAGAAGCTGGTCAGATATAACCTCCCAAAGAGATTTTAATATGTTCTCCAGCCCAGAAGGCTGCAATAGTCCCTCATAGTTTCTGTCGGCCTTACCAGACTCTGCACTCAGATTAAACAAAAAAGCCAGACATCCAAACCATGTAAAATCAATCTTCACACTTGCAGACACAATGTCAGGCCCTTCCTGCAGGACTGGTGCAATTTGGTTTATGCTGCGTCGACTTTTTGTAGCCTCTGATAGCTTTATTTCATGAGAATAACAAGGGACATGGCCAGAAGGCAGACCAGCTTTGAGTAGGAGACTGGATGAGAAAACCACAGAGGTCCTTCCCATCAGCACTGCCATGATTTGGGTTCTACCCGTGCTCTGTTGGGGGGGTTCAGAGGGCTGGTGTCTATTGCAGTAACATACCAATAGGTCTATGCACATCTACAGCAATCACAGAACCACAGAATCATGAAAGAACCCATGTTGGACCTAGAAGGATCACCTGGTCCAAATTTTTGTGGAAAAGGGATCTTAGATGAGATTATCTAGCACCCAATGCAATACAATTGTATCTTGGAAACCCCCAGCAACGTGAACTCTACTGCATCACTGGGGAGGTTGTTCCAGTGATTGACAGTTTTCACTGTAAAAAATGTCTTTCTTAAACTGAGAAGAAGCTTCTCCCAGTGCAACTTGTGCTTGTTCTCCCTTGTCTTCATCCTGTGGCTCCTTGTGAAGGGAGAGTGTCTGTCCTCTTTGTAGCCACTTTAAATCACTAGCATAATTCCTCTACAGCCTTCACCTGAAATTATCAAGGCAGGCAAAGCTGTATTGTAACAAGAATGAGCTAGCTGGGCAATGGACTCTTCTTTATTTTTAAAAAAATGTCCTTTGTAAATCTCAAAACCAGTATGAGGTGAAGACATATGTCATGTCACAAATGGGTAAAGTGAAGTGATGCAACCCAGAAACGGTGCTGAGTAGCACTGCCACAGGCTAAGCACTGGTCCATAACCTCCTCTCAAGATGGCATGTGGCTTGGTAACTGTCCAGCTCCACCATCTGCAGAGACTGAAACTCAATTGCTGTTAACGAGAATGAAATTATGGCGATATTAGCATAATTAAAATGAGAAGAATCCTAGTTCGAGGATGATTGATACCCATGGAAAGCTTTGGATTCAGGCAGAAAAGGCAGGTCCAAGACTGTTGGCTCAGACGTTATTTACCTGCACGATTTCTCCAGGTATGGGAGGAAATGTCCTCCAAAAAAAAAAAAAAAAAAAAGAAAGAAAAAAAAGAAAAGAAAGGCTTAATGTGTCTAGTGACTGGTATTAAATAAATGATGCATGTTGGCAGAGCGATAGATGAGAATAGCGGAAAACACATTGTGAAAGGAACCAGAAGAATTGCTGTCATAAATCTCCCCAAACTATTCCAGTCTGAGGCTTAAAAGTAAGCAGGTTACCAGGAGTATAAGGAAGGGGACTTTAGAAGAAACCCATGGCTCTGTAGGTTCACTGACACAAGTTTTGCCCATATGTCCACCCTCTTAGGAGAGGAGCAAGGGATGACCAGGGAAAGGAAAGGGTTGTGAAAGTGTGACATTGCCACTTGGGTTGTTTGTCTCTTGGGGTTTATTTTTTATTTGAGGCAGGTTAAAAGAGCTCCAGGTGTTCTCTCTAGAAAGAAAGAGATTAGAAGGCAACATTAATCAAGTTTACAACATATTCAAACAAGTAGATAAAGTGGAGAGAAAAAATACCCTGAAATGCTTTTGTAATGAATGCGTATTTTAGCTGAAGAATTCACAGGGGTCGACACGTATATATGCAAAACTAGGGTTAGAAGACAAAGTGGGATTATTTTCAAAGCTCATAAATAATTTAACTGTTGGAAGAAAAATGCAGAGGTTTCTCTTGATCTTATTGCCAAAGAAATGACTTTAGGCCTGATAAAGCAAGGGGCTAAAGGTGTTTTCACACAGAAGAATGACAGAGCGTAGCTGTTTGTCTATTACAACTTGTCGCACCAATTGTGGTTTTTATTAAGTAAAAGATGGGCATGTTGGGACAGGATATTCTGGCTCCTTTGACACACTAAAATTGCAATTTCTTGTTGACTTTTGTAAGGTGTTAACTGAAAACAGTTATAAATGTTCCTATTAACTTATTTTGCTGCAGAAAAGAGGCCATTGCCGAATGATTTTGACAGCCCCACTTGGAAAAAACATGGGAGGATCTGTACAAAGGACCAGCTCCAGAAAATCTTCTGGAACAGAATTCCCTCTTAATTTGCATTGCCAGTTACCATGCAGATTGTGCCACTTCACAGTGACCAGAGCAGGTCATATAAGAGCCTTGTTATCTGTTTAGCATGTGCAGTGATGCATGCCACAGTCACACCTACTTAGTCTCCATATCTGTCACATATCTGTACAGTTTAGTCGTGCAGTGAAATGGCCGAAGACCTCAAAGGCTCTGTTCCACATCATTTTTGTTCTTGCCGTCTGACGCTGACCAATTAACTGCCCCTCTGGCTCGAACTCCAGTTCTATTGAACTGTTCTATATTTGCCTTTGAATTTACATTTCCGGAGCGTGAGAGAAGCTGGATTGACAGCTCTGGAGCCTGCTTTCTGTGTGAACCTATGGTCTCTTTGCCTTAACACACCTCTTTGTTGGCTGGAAGCTGCTGCTGCTCAGCTCAGGGTATAGCGCTGGCGCACACAAACACCCGCGTTTCTCCTCAGCGTGCAGCGCCTGACCATGTGTGCACTCTCTGAGGCTGTTTCAAATGGTGAGTACAAACCATGGCTAATCTGTTTTACTTCCCGCTTCACTTGGCTTCTCTCAGTTGCTACCTCCCAGCTGAGATTTACTGGTTTCCATCTGCACGGAAACTGTTTCCTAATTTAGCCAGGTGTAATGCTTGGCCGTGACCATCCGTCCGTCACCTGTGGGACAGACAAGGTGGCTCCGCAAGCTCAGGCCCTGGAGGAGGAAACCCTGAGAGGTGGCATCTCATTCATTTGTGGGTCCCCAGCTAAAAGTGCAACAAAAGCACCACCTGGGCTCATGAGCAGTGATAGAGACCCCTCTGATCCAGGACCACTGAAGATTCCACATGGCAAGGCTTGCTGAGCAGCTGACGGCAAGTAGCTTCCACTGTGACTTGGACAGAAGAAAAACGAGGCTCAGGCAGGCTAAGTTTGTCCTCCAGCACAAGCTGCAGACCTCTACCTGCTGTTCTTCACCATTTGCAGTTTGTGGGGCAGGAGTGCTCTTTTAAATCTGATGTATCAAAACTGATCCTAAAATTTGTCATTTGGTGGTATCCGTCCCTTCATAGAAGGAAAAATTCCCCAGTCTCCAATAAACTGGATTTGGACTGTAAGCCTTTCAGGAAAATATGTTACTTTATGTAGCTTCCCTACTTCTAGAAAAATAAAACACCTTAAATGTCCAGTATTTCACTCAAACTCAGCTCCCTCCCAGACCTGCAAAAGCTTGGTAGTCAAGGAGAGAAAATATTTACTTAGTAAAGCTTTAAGATCAGGCTTTTGGGCTGGAAACTGAAAGGTATAAATAAGCCAGATAAAGGACAATTCCTGCTTAAACTACAGAACTTAATCTGCAGAGACAGGTAACTCTCTAGCTCTTTATCTTGTTTTGGCTTGGACTGCTCTGTACAACCCTGTCATCAGAACAGGAATTTTGACATTCACCCACTGAGCCACCTCCTGAGTGGGATGCTCAGACTGGGCAGAGGAGGCTAATAATGTCCCACACTTAGGGCCAGCCTGCTCTCCTCAGGCTTTTGTGTGAATCAGTCTTATCTCATGTTTCTTGTCTTACCCTAAACTCAGCTGCTTGCTGCTTATCAGCTATCAGAGTTATGCACAGGGACTCAGACCCTCTTTGTCTTCAGCATTTGGGCTTTGCAATGCAAATACAGGTGTTCTGGATAACTGCCCCTTGAGGTTAGAGAGTTGGGTCCAGAGGGGCATGTGTCTCTTTATTATCAGTCTCCTGGTTCCCCAACCAAACAAGAGTTGTCCCCAGTGCCAACTGCAGTGCACTTGTGTCAAATGTGATGCAAAGTGTAATTTGATGATTATTGAGAGAAATTCACATAGTTCAGCCTGCTCTGGGGCTGCTACAGGAAGCAGCAGTAACAGAACACACTGAGTGGAGGGAGTTAAAACTAGGTAAAATTGGGCTGATGCTTTTCATCTGTGCTTATATGCCATTGTAACAGTGGCTAGGGGCTTCTTTTGGCTTGGTTAAAAAAGACATTGCTTATGTCTAACACTTGATGACAGATGGTTCACCAATGCTCCTAGGCCCATTGTCTCACTTAATAGCTCTTTGTTCTAGCTGAAAGAAGGTAATCTTTTCTTGTAGGAGTTGGTAGGAGGATCTGTGTACAATATGCCTTCTGACAACTGTTTCAGTTTTGGAGCCTGTTCTGTAGCTCACTGAAGCGGAATCATCTCTCTTACCCTCTGTAGGAGGGACTCACAAAGGAGGCATCACAGTCATGATGCCTAATTTGTGGGTGTTTTGCTCTCTGGTAGGACTCACCACACTGAATTAGTCAATTGCATTCTCTGGGCTGTGTATGGAAAAAAACGCCCAACCACATGATTTTCTCTGGCTCAAAGTGTGAGGAGGAGTTTCAGGCCTCTGTCTCTCCGAGGAGAGGCACCCATTTTTGGGATGTCATGCTGTGGCTCCCCACTGGGGAGAGTTAACCCACCCACTCACCAGCTGACTGCAAACTGAGTGTTTGTATCTCTTCTTAAGAGCTGAAAGCAATAATTGCAACCCAGGAAAGGTTACACCCCAGGAAACTGCCAGGAGGAGCAGACCGGGGTGTACCAACGGGAGAATTGGTGTCCCTTTCTTCCCGTGAGGTGTCCTGTACTATGTACATCACATTCATGGGAGTGATGTTAGGAGCCTGGGTATCCTAGGAGAGGTTATGGAGTCACTTGTCCCCCCAATTCCATTTTTATTTCCACCCTTTTAAACAAGACAAGGCAGGTCAACTGGAGGAGTTGTGGATACCTCCCTGGACTGCCATCCCTGGACTGTCCTGATTGTATAATCAGGGCCATCTTCTGTGTCATAGGAGTCTCAGGGGGCAAATCTCAGCTTCCATCTGGACAAGGGAAGAGTCTGAGCCTGCTCTTGTCATATCTCATGTGAATACACTGCACCCTCTGAGGCTGCTGCTTCCAGGAGAAGGGCATCTTACCCGTATGTATGCAAGGAACCACCTTCCCCGGTCTGCGCTCGTTTGAGGTGCTCCACGCCAAGCTCAGAACTTACCAGACGGAGACCCAGAATTCAGAGTGGTTTATGAATGCCGTGGAGAGAGGGTGTTTGATACCAAAGTGTTTTTTGCCACCAGAATTGGTTGTGTGTTTACCAGGAGTGTCGTTATACGGGTTCCTCAGCAGTGATGTGGGGAAGGTTTAAGGTTGGGTGGGCACTAACAAAAGCTTGTAAAATGATGAGGGCAAGTAGGCAAAGAGATGAGGTTCTGAGCAAGCTGGTCCAGTTGATCTCCTGCTCACTGCATGGGGGTTGCACTTGATGACCTTTAAAGGTTCTTCCCAACTCAAAAAATTCCATGGCTCCATGAGGCATCAGAGTGACCTCGTACCCTTAATAAATGAAACACAAAGGCTCTGATTTGGAACCTTCTGAGTGTTTTTTGGGGATGTGTTTGTAATGAAAGAGAAGCTGTGCAATTGAAACCTGTTTCAAAAACTGATTTCCTCAGCAAGTAGGACAGCAGTGCTATTCCAAAAGGCATTTCCAGAATCAATATTTGGCTGCCTTGAGACTGTGGCCTATTCCCATTTCGTCAGCTCTGGGGTGACCAGGACAAGTCGGGTGTTTTCTAATTAAGTTTGCTAAGGGACATTACTAAGAAACAGCACCAGCAGCTTCCTTCTCCAAGTGGGGCAGTACAAAAGCTTGCACAAGCTGCTTGGGTAAGGGTTGGCACATTGCTCTGGAGCAATCGGTGACGTGTTTCCCCGTCTGCCAAACCCCTGCAATGTGTGAGATATCCCTGGGACCACAAACAAAAATACCTCGCGTGGTTCTAGACCCATGGGATGGTCATTGCTCAGGAGTCATACCTGGGACTGGGAGAAATGTGCTGTTGGAATCTGGAATATTGAAAAGTCCTCAGCTTGATTTGCAAGAACATTTCCAAATGTTATTTCAGTGTTTGTTACAAAGGGAAACAGGCAGAGCTCTTGTAGCCTTGTTCAAAGTCCATATCATTTTCTAATAAAAGAAAATTTTGTAATGGACATCTACCTGGAGAAGGGATGTGATGGAAGTGGGAAAAGGAAGTGTTTCCTCTTGTGTGCAAAGGAGGAGTGTCTCAGTGGCTACATCAAGAAACACTGATATGGAAAAGTGACTCCAGGAAGGGATGTACTGCTTTCTTAGAGACACAAAAATGTGATTATTAGTAGCAGTGTCTCCATGGGACTGCATAAAGAATGGCAGCAAACCATGCCCTGTTCTTGTACCAAAGGTTGCCCTCAGCTACTCATGAGGATGGGATTGCAGTTTACTATAATCACAGTGGTGCCAAGGAGCACATTGGCAAAGGATGGATGTTTGACCTTTAAAAAAACCTTTAGTTTCATGTAATGTGATTTAGCAGCTACAAATAAGAGAGAGAAGCCAGCATCAAATATCCAGTGGCTTTTGAACCTCTGTAATAGAGTGTTCCTGATCTGATGCTGCTGCATGCTGGTGCACACAGACAGGCAGCTACAGGCTCTCAGGTTGACTTGGCCTCTCTCTTCATTTTCATTGCTTCAGATGGGGGTGTTTGTTTTGCTAATTGCCTGCCGCAGCAACACAGTCCCATGCTGAAACAGGATCATGCTGCAGTTTGTTTTGCTTTACAGCACCTGCAGTGTAAATGGGTGGACTTCCTTTGGAGAGAAGCATGGAGTCTCCTTAAGGCAAGTACTTAAATGTTAAGTCAGGGCTGGTGTATCTGTACAGCCCACAGAGGGGTGCCTTATCAACCATAAGGCCACGTCTACATTTGTGCTTCAGCCCATTCTGTTTCAGTCTGTGTCTCTACCATAACCAGGGAGCTGAGTATGTGAAGTACCCATCACTTAGTTTAGGCAGCAATGTGGTCACAGCAGTGCTTTATTCCCCAGCACACCATTGTAAATGACCTTCCAGTGGGCTGACTCCTCTTGTGGTACCTCCCTCTTTCTTGGGGAGTGAACTTGGAGATCTGACCACCCTCTGAGCTTGCATGTAATGCGTGAGGATGTGCTGGGAGAAAGGTCAGGGCCAGGCATGGTCCCTCCTGTGTCACTGGTTGTCCCTGCTGATCCTCATATCTGGATTCCCCAATTCAGGAACCCCAATAGCGTCTCTGCAAAGTCAAATATTTTTAGGGGTACTGATGTAAGCCACAGAGGCAGCTTTAATAGTGTTTTCTGGTCTCCTCTTGGGAGCTGATTGCTCTCCAACACTGGATATTTTATCTCCTGTTTATTGCAGGGTACCTGAAACAAGATTCTGAAATCTTGTCTTACAATTGTCAGTCAACAGCCCCCAACTCTTTCTCATTGGCCAGAAGTGTCCCCAGCTGGATGTCCCAGGGATGCAGCCCATCCTGCTCAGACAATATGGCCATGTTCTTGCAGGTACATGAGGATGTACCTCACACTGCAGAGACACAGCTTCTAACTCAGGGAGGGTAGGGGAGAGCTCTGGGGAGCTTGAAGGTCACACGGTAGGGTGGAGAAGGTGGCCTGAGTAGTGGGGAGGGATTTAGGCAGTACGTACTCCCTTTGCTATGCCACTTTGGGAAACTGAGTCTTTCTTGTTTATTGTAGGGCTTTCCCCCTTCAAGTAGAGATCTTCACCTTCCCTCAGCCCTCCGCCCCCACCTTAGTTCTCAACCTGGCCCAGGTAAGAGGTTGAGTCTCTGTTTGTCCTCTTCATCCCTGCAGCTCAGAACAGGATGTTGAATAGCCTTTGGCACAGAAACCTCTTCTTACTGGGGCCATAGTCCTATCTCAGTGATGTTTGAGATCAGTTTGCACATCTTTAGCCTACTCAGCCCTCTACAGAGCATCTTCTCTGTCCAAAGTCAGAGATGGGATTAGTATATGTGCTGTTCTGTGTTTGCCTTTACCTTCAGATGAAAGGCAAATACTGACCATGTTCCCTCGTATTCATCATCTGATTTATATTTCAGTTGTTTCTATTGCCCTGAACAGACATAAGTAACTCTTAGTACTAGTAATAGGAGTTTGTACTAATAGAGCTCCTTCCGTCTGTGGACTACAAATTATGGACAAGCACCATTAGTCCCATTTAGAGGTGGATTTAGCTGGTGCAACTTGTCCAAATCCAAATGCGGCTGCAAGAATCAGGAAGAAAATGCAAAGGCTCCTGGTTTCAACCCGAGCCCCAGCTCAGCTGATCTGCTACAGCCATTTCAGGGGGAAAAAAATAACCGTTCAAAAGGCAAGATGTGAGGCATGCTCAGGAAGAAATTGAGCCTTGTCTCTGGAGATTGCTGAATTTCACAAGGTTTTCCCAAAGCAGCAAAAGGAGCAATGTCCCGAGCTTTGGCCTCTATACTTATCAGCATGAAAAAACCATGAGCGTGAAATCAAACAACAGGCTTCAAATGGGAGCTACAATGACTCTAATTTGTATGTACCATTATTTGATCTTCTAACCTACTAGGTTTAAGGTAAACCACACTGGAATATCAAGCAGACATTAAATGAAACAGTGTCATTAATTCAATCCAATGAGATACGTTTTATATAACAAAGGGATTTGTTCTGATACTCAAACAATGTATATTAATGAAAGAGTCGAAATAGATTCATTTTGTTCTCAAAGCAAACACATTAAGGGAAGCCATCAAGAAGTAAAGAACACAGCTTTTTTTTTTTTTTTTTTAAACTGTGCTTTATTTAGGGCTAAGCTGGAAAGCGTCATTCAATAATTACAGAAGATTACAAGGAGTTTTAGGGAATTGAGAGTGAAAGAGCAGTTGTATGGAACTGCAGCTGCGTTACACATCTGTACTTCCTAGCTGTGGGCTCAGTTTGCTTCAGTCCTTACTCTGGCAAAATGCTCGTTATATCCCCATGAGAGTTTTGGAAGAGTAAGGACTGCACGGTTCGGCCCAATACATAATCAAAATTAACATTAAAAAAAACAACAACAACAAAAAAAAAGAGGAAAAAGGAAAAGAAAAGAAAAAGTTCAAGATCGAGATAAAAAATACAAAGAGAAAGAACAAGAACATTAAACCAGAGTAAAACCAAATAAATAATCAAAAAACAATTATCACACTGCTCAATCGATACAAACAAGTGTGAGAATGATGTAAATCAAGTTTTAAGACTGTGAAAATAAATTATAATAAATATGATATACTTTAAAATATATGTGTTCTTAAATAATTCATTGTTTTTTCTGAGTCAGATTTTTTAAAGCAATGTCTTATTTTTAACTGCTCTAAAGTCATTTACCAAAGATAAATATCGTGCTTTCATTAAATAGTTTTCCTTGTTTTTTCTCTATCATTACAATTAAAAGTCCTACAAAATATGCAAATTTATTTACAGAAAACAGAGCCAGCATCTTTTTTTTTTTTAAACATCCCCCTGTTTTTCAAAATTCCTTGTAAACAGTTTCAGAAATTCTTCAAAGAGATTGTTTCTTTAGTTTATTTTTATGTTTTTTTTTTTTAAGCTTTTTTAAAGTTTTTTTGTTTTTTTTTTTTCTTTTTTTGTTTTTTAAGATTAAGGTACTAGGCTAATCCCTTGCCCTGAAGGTTTCTAGAGCAAATATGGAAGCTACTGAAGCATAGGATGATGGGAATTTTGCAGACAGCAGATCATGAAGACATGAAGCGTTTAGCTGTGTTTTGTTGTTCAAGATAGAACTAACGTCTGATAAAAAGACAGCTGTTTTTTTTTCCCATTTGCATTGTCTACAGAATTGAGTCTTGTCTTGTTTATTTTTTAATAGCTGGAATGCTTGCAGTTAAAAAAGCTGCCAAAATAGCCATTTTTCTCCTTTTTTTCCTCGATAAATAACAGCATCCAACAGCAATTGGCAGAGAGTAGGAATTTATGCTCAATCTAAACTCTACAAAAATTACAGTTCTACAACATCTTTGTTTTTAGCATTAACGCTAACTTCTATGTAGTATTATTTTTTTTTGCTTTTTTTGTTTTTTTTTTTTATTTTTATGTTGTCTAATTTTTTCTATTATATAGGTATTTTAAACTTTCTTTTTTTAAATTCTGTACAACTATTAGGATTTTAAATGGGGAGAGTTAGAAGCATTTACAAACCTTTTTGTTTTCCATTTAATATCAACCATCTTTCCTTTCTCTTTTCTATGCCTTTTTATGTACTTATTTATGTATTTATTTATTTACTTTTTTTTTGCTTTTCATAGATATCCATCTTACCTGCCTTTAACAACGCAATCCTTGCGTATTATACAGAAAACCATATGAAAGCTTCATAGACTCTAATTAATGTATAACCAAAGAACCTCCCAAAGTATCAAAGAACTATTATCTTGCCGTTTTAAAAGCATTTAAGCATTTGACTTTTTTTTTTTTTTTTTAATTTTACATATTTCATATAATCGCTCTCAAAAACTGTTTTAGGAACAGCTCAGAGAAAAGGAAAGAACTTCCATATTTTACATACAGCTACAAGTCTGCGGTAAAAAGTTTTGTCCTTTGGTCCCTATATAGCTAAGGAATGACAGATAAAGATGCTCAGTGACTGTTACCACGGGTTCTCGCATGGTAACCGCATCCTTGGTGGCAAACAGGCACTCCTTTGCCAGAATCCAGGTTTGCATCTCCTGTTTGAAGAAAAGCCGCTGTGGTGATATCAGTGTCTCTTCAGAAATCCCGGTTGAATCTTCCTCCTGTTCTGATTTTACTTATGTGTTTGTTTGTTTTCAAGCGCATGTCCTTCGAAGTCAGCAGATGTGATACTTTTCTTGAAGAAATGTTACAGTCTAAACAATCAAAGAGAGAATAGGTCTGAAGTCTTCAGCTTGACTGATATTTGCTGATATGTCAAAGGTGTAATCCAACAGTTCACGATTTTTTTTTTTTAATATATATATACTTTTTTTTTTTTCCTAAATGTGGCCCATTCAGCTGCTGCCCTAAAAAATGAAGAAGATCATTGCAAATTAAATCAAAAAGGGGAGGGGGAAGTAGGGAAGGTGTGGGGAAAATATTTGAGACGGGGGGAAAAAAGACCTAAAAATGAAAATGAAATTAAAATCAAGCCTGTTGTTTTGGGCCCAATCCTGCTCCTGTTGAAAGTAATGGGTGTTTTCTTCTCCCTTCAATTGGGACAGGATGGGGCTTCTGCTTTGGTGTTTTGATTTTGGAGGCATTGGCTCTGATTCTGCTCCCACTTAGCATCAACAGAAAGATTCCCCTTGACTTCAGTGGGAACCGGATCAAACCCAAAGTGAGCAAGGTAGTCACGATCATGATAAAGAAAAACACAATTGTTCCTAATAGCAATAATAATAAATCAAAATAATATTAGGGCATGTCTGTGTAAATCTGTATCACTACGTATGTGCAGATAGCGGCATTTTAGTTATTTTTAAGTGCCACTTTACAATGCCAGATCACAATCTTGCTTGGCAGGCTTTTGAGTGTGAAAGGCATCAAGAAAGTGTAGTTCTATATTTTAATGGGGTGCCATCTATGACAGTGTATGAGCTTTCTCTGGAGACGTAGCTGCCAATAACATCTACTCCTTTGTGAATGTCAGAAAGTAGGACTTTGAACAGGCAATTTATAGGAGGTTAAATAAAAAAGGCTGTTGGAATAAACTTATTTTTGAAAAAAAAAAATGTAAAGCTAACATTTCTTAAATAAAAAAAAAATTATTTAAAAAAAATAATCATGATCCGACTAGGCTTGACATTTAAGTAGGATGCTTAATCATTAAGGATTAGCTCTTATCTCCTTCTAGCAAGCAGGTTCTTCTTATACACTCGGTGATTTATTACATCAAGAAACTTAGAAACTGCAAAAGGTCCACTCTGGTGGAAAAGTGTCATGCGGAATATCAATCCATGCTGGCAGGTTTTCACACTGTTGGTTCAACAAACAGCAAACCGTACACAGCAGTCTAAACAATTACAACACCAAAAATAATAATATAATAAAAAAATAAAAAACACTCGTCAAGGACCCTTTTTCAGTTGTAAACAAAAAGATGCATTTTGCTTTTTGATCTGGATGGGGTTTTTTCCCACTCAATCCCTCCCTCCCTCTAAGCAATTAATTTTTGCTGAAGTTGCTGTAATACGGCACCTTAGAATTAGGAATTCTTGAAAAGACATACAATGAGGCTTTTCTTGGGGTTGCTTTTTTTTTTGATTGCTATAGTTTTCAAACTACTGTTACTATCATTACTCTTTTTGGTTTTGGTTTGGTTTGGTTTTGGTTTTGGTTTTGTTATTTTTTTTTTAAATTTTTTGAAGGTGATTTGAAATATCCTAAGGGGGAAAAAAAAGGTGTCAATTGAAAAAGGCCCCAATTCTCCGGAAAAAAAAAATAATCACAAGATTTCCAGTGCAAAAAATTAACCAGACATTTTTTCTCTCTATTTTTTTTTCCAAATTATCTGTAGTTATAACAATCCCATTTTTTTTTCTAAAGAATTAGGAATCCATCTTTTTTTTTTCCTTCTATGTGACATCTAAAGAAGCATAAAACGCTGACGAGAAATCAAACGACAAATAAAGAAACCACTGCAAGCACCAAAAACGAAACGAAAATGAGCACAGCAAAAAATTGTGGCAGCACAAAGTCAAAAAAGGCACATGTGATCATGACTGGCCAATCATCAACTGATACAACATCCAAGAAAAATGCTTCAATCACGGCACCTGCACGAAACTTGACGGCATGTCATGCAACCAATTCTTAGCTTGTTACATGACGCCATCATGTCACACTTTCAACTTCGAGTTGATTTGAACTTACGGCCTGGGGGACTGTATTCTCCACTTTCATGTCATTACGAGAACTTTTTTCCTAGCTCAGCGCGAGACTGTGGTGGATTTGACTGGCTCTTGGTTGGAATTTGATTGAATGACAAAAGAAGAAAAGATTTTTTATATATATATATTTATATATAGTGTGGAAAAAGGGAAAGGTGGGGAAAGAAGATATATATAAAAATAATAATTAAAAAAAAATGTTACAAACACAGCATCAATTAAAAAAAATTCTAATGGAAATACTTGCCATTAAACTATAGAAAATGAAACAAGAATGAGAGCAAAACAAACTAACCGAACGGAAAGAAAAGAAAGGAAGAAGAAAGTAAGGAATTAAAAAAAAAAAGAAAAAAAAAAAAAGGATGGAGGAGGCCTAGCCAGAGACACACACACATAAAACACACACTTAAATGTAGACACACGGTCAACAGCGAACAGGAACAGAGCGTTATGCAGCGGCTGTTGAGGAGAGCATGCACTGAATGGGTGAGCGCAGACACAGATCGGTTTGCAAAGTCTGGAAAATAAACACATTCACTGCCAACCAGAATGCTTTCGTTAGCACCGGCCTCTCCCACGCCACCCCCAGCATCCTGGATGCTTTGCTGGATGGCTAGCCAAAGTCCTCCAGGAGCCTTCCTGTAGCCTCGGATGGGCTCCGGAGCAGGTACCGCTCTAATCTGGTTACATTCAAAGTTTAAAATCGTGGGGGGTGTAATAGGCCAAGAGCTGCTTTGGCTACTGAGAATATTAAAAAAAATAAAATAAAAAAAAAATAAAAAAAAGCAGCTACTGCTGTTTGCTATATGTCCATTTATCAGTTCACAGGACGGTGGACTCCGAAACAGCAGTGCTGGTATGGTGTGGGAAGCAGATTTGTAGGAGGACTCGGATGATACGATGGTCCCTAAATCAGCATCATTAAAAGAAGGACATTTACTCCTTTGGCATTTAGCTTTGGCTTGAATTTAAAAGATAATGGAAAATAAAAGGGATAAGAGAAAGGGAGGAGAAGAGGAGAGAGGAGAGGAGAGAGGAGAGAGGAGAGAGGAGAGGTTCGGAGAGGAGAGAAGAAGAGGGGAGGGAAGGGGAGGGGAGAAGAGAAAGAGAAAGAGAAAGAGAAAGAGAAAGAGAAAGAGAAAGAGAAAGAGAAAGAGAAAGAGAAAGAGAAAGAGAAAGAGAAAGAGAAAGAGAAAGAGAAAGAAGAGAAAGAGAAAGAGAAAGAGAAAGAGAAAGAGAAAGAGAAAGAGAAAGAGAAAGAGAAAGAGAAAGAGAAAGAGAAAGAGAAAGAGAAAGAGAAAGAGAAAGAGAAGAGAAGAGAGAAGAGAAGAGAAGAGAAGAGAAGAGAAGAGAAGAGAAGAGAAGAGAAGAGAAGAGAAGAGAAGAGAAGAGAAGAGAAGAGAAGAGAAGAGAAGAGAAGAGAAGAGAAGAGAAGAGAAGAGAAGAGAAGAGAAGAGAAGAGAAGAGAAGAGAAGAGAAGAGAAGAGAAGAGAAGAGAAGAGAAGAGGGGCATAAAAGAGGAAAGAAACAAAAAGAAAAAGAAAAAAAATGGAAAAAGAAAAAAAGAAGAAAAAAACCTGCCAGGGGCTGGTTGCTACAATCTGTAGAAACACCCTGTTCCTTCCCTACAAGCAAAAATGTCCCTTTACTGGCCCACAGAATTTGGCCTCAGTAAACACTAAAAATCACTGCACATAATGATATGCTTGTCTCAGTCAGCAGCTCTGCACCCTGTTCCTCAGGTATAACCTTTCTGTCCCCTTGGCAGGGCTCATATCTCTCCTCCCAGCCTATTTCTGAAAAGTCACTGCACACGACTGAAATTTCACCTTGTTTTGGGTGTCACAAGAATACTATTGGCAGTTCTGATCCTGAAGTCATGCATGCTGGCTAGAGAAAATTTTTTGGCTTTTTATTTGTTTGTTTGTTTGGGATGTCTTCACTGTTTCTGTGAACTGAAACATGCTTTCTGGCTGCAGCAGCTATGCTCAGCTGACAAGAAGCGATGCTGAACTAAGCCCCTGATCCGAGCACTGGCTTCAGTTCCACACTTTTCCCACGGTTGGTTGCTGTCTTGGTTAAAGCTGACTCCTCCTTGATGGCTTGGCCCCAAAGTCCTGCCCTTCAATCGTCTGGAAGTGTCAACCTGAGCTTCCTGGGGTTTGAGTGAAGACAGTAGACTGGTACTCCCAAGGCAGATGCAAGATCTGTGTCTACAGTTATTTCACAAGCCAACAGAGAGAAAACTATCTTTTTCAAGAGGGCCCAGGCTAGAATTGTTGTCATTTCTGTCCCCAGGTACCTAAGAGCAAGTAGTGTCAGCTATGCAGCTTCTGGCTGTGCATGAGGAAGAGGAACAGGCTTTTAGGATCTCTCTTACCCCTCTGGGCTTTCTGGCCATGTCATAACACAGGAAAACAAGCAGCTGAGACAGGAAGGACATCTGTCAGCACCATAGCAAGACCTATCTCTTTCCTTACCTCAACTGTGCCAGCAGGAAAAGAAAGGGTTAACAGGTTTTGCTTCCCTGAATAGACCAAGGAGGCAACAGGAATGGGAGACATCTGTTGGAACAAACACCATCCTGCTCTATTCCTGGGAAGTAGCAACAACATGCATCACCTGTCTGGGGTTGGAGTATGGGATAACACTGTCTGCCAGGTCAGGGGTAGGAGCTCAATGGACAATGGGTTTACACATGGATGCCAGACCCAGGCAACTCTCAAGCTGAGAAGAGGTTCTTTGGCATAACCTTACTGGGGAAAACATTTTATGTGCACAATGGGAAGGACCAGGCTGGTCTGTCAGTGACCACTGCTTTGCAGGTGGTACTACCATCCCTCTGACTGTCCTCCACAGACACCCTCAGACACTGGATGAAACACACTCACACACACACACACAAACATATATATGTACAAATGAAGGATTAGGACTTGCTGAGGCTAAAAGAACAACAAAAAACACTTGAAAATGTTCTTTCAAACAAAAGTTACATGTGGTCATCCTCTCTGCCTAACTTGGGTCTGTATTTCAAGCATCAAATGAAAACTGTCCTTCTAAAGCAGGGGTCTACAGCATCTACCCAGTCAGTGAAAGGGAGAAGACCCTTTGGCAGTCTCCAGGGACATGTCCAAGAACTTGTTCCACTGAGCAAACTATAACTAAATAAATCTGGCAAATGCCCAGCTTCTTCTTTGAAGCACAGAAGCGGGGCCTGAGACTGTTCTCCTTGAACATTGGATAGACATAATGGCTTGAAGTTTTAAAGATGGGATTCGAGGTGAAGACACCTCCATCTGAGCAGATCACTCTAAGCCAGTATTAGTGGAGACACAGAGGGATAGTAGGAACCAATTCACTTATCCTCAGGGACTGTTCCAGATAAGACTGTGAGTCATGGCCACAAAGAGCCGGTATCTCTCATATTACAGTGAGGACCTTGACTGACTAACTGTGAAGGAGACAGCTATGGTGTAGGTCTATACCATCAGGGGAAATGAATCTCAGTTAAAGCCTTGGTTAGACAAACATAAATCTAGTCATGTCCTTGTAACCTGTGCTGTCAGCAAAGTAGTCCTAATGCTACGAACACCTCTGTCACAGGGAAGCTTTTGACAGCAGCTTCTGATTGGACTGTAAGGATAAGCTCTGGATTGTAGGACACATTCAGTGCCCATGTACTGAGGTACTGAGTACTGAGGGAGCTGGTGTAGGTGCTCGTAAAGCAGCTCTCCATCATTTATCAGCAGTCCTGGGTAACTGGGGAAGTTCCAGCTGATTTGGGTTAGCCAGTGTGATGCCCATGCACAAGAAGGGCCAGAAGGAAGGAGGATCTAGGGAACTACAGGTCTGTCAGTCTGACCTCGGTGCTGGGGACGGTCATGAAGAGATCATTCTGAGTGCCATCACACAGCATGTACAGGAGAACCAGGGGATCAGGCCCAGCCAGCAGGGGTTTAGGAAAGGCAAGTCCTGCTTCACCAACCTGATCTCCTTCTATGACAAGGTGACCTGCTCAGTGAATGAGGGAAAGGCTGTGGATGTTGACTTCCTGGACTTTGGTAAAGCCTTTGACACAGCATTCTCCTGGAGAAACTGGCTCCTTATGGCTTGGATGGATGCTCTGTTCCCTGGCTAAAAAACTGACTGATGGCTGGGGCCAGAGAGTGCTGGTACATGGAATTATATTCAGCTAGGGCCAGTCACTAGTGGTGTTCCCCAGGACTCAGTACTGGGCCCAGTGGGAGGCTGAGGGGAGACCTTATTGCTGTCTGCATGAAAGGATGTTGAAGGCAGACAGTCTCTTTTCCCAGGTAACAAGAGACAGAACAAGAGCCAACAGCCTCAAATTGCATTAGGGATGGCTTAGATTGCATATTGGGAAAAATTCCTTCACCGAAAGGGTTGTCAAGCACTTGAACTGGATGCCCAGGGATGTGGTGGTGTCACCAGCCCTGGAGGTATTTAAAAGTTGTGTAGATGCAGTGCTTAGATTCACAGTTTAGTGGTGGACTTGTCAGTGCTAGGTTAATGGTTGGACTCAATGTTCCTAGAGGTTTTTTACCACCTAATATATGCTATGACTCTATGATGCAGGTAGATGACCTAAGAGGTGTGCACAAGATGTTGCACAAGCTCAACAGAACCTAGACTGTATGGTGAATGCCACAGCACAGGAGCTGTCACTATATATCTGCTAAGCTTGCAGCCAACTTTAGGTGCAAGCTTGCTGTGTGCCTTCACAGGACCACAGAAACCATCCAGCACTGCCACCATCATGGTGGGCTACCAGGTTGAAATTCTTCTTCCTCTGTAGAAATCTACTGCCTCCAATTCCTTGTAATTTCTGCCATGTCTCTCCCCCTGAGTCCCTGTTACTCAAGTCTCCACTGATCATCTCTACCTCTCGACCAGGGAGGTGAGAAGCCTCTCCCTGAAGAAATCCAAAGGCCATCACTTCTTCCAGCACCAAAGTGGCAGCCTCCTCTGCTCACACTTAAGCCTCTGATCATGGCATATGCAGACTTCTTCACCATTATGCAATGCACATTATTCTCCATTTAGACACAGACAAACGTGTGCCTTTGCATTCCACCCAAAATCACAGTCAGGATCCTGACCTTCTGTCTACTGGAGCCTGTGCCCAAGCACACCTACTGGAAAGAACTGGAGATGTTTTTTTCTACAGGTGGCAGATCTTCACAACTACTGCCTCTGAAGCTGATCAATATTATTAAAATTCCAGCCCTTGTTTTTCTCCCTTACCTTTTGTACTGTTTCTATAGCAATTTCAATCTCTGGTTTTGTCTCTGTGTTAACTTGCTTCCAAAGCTGGATGGCTCTGCTTTTCCTCTGCTTCAGCCCTCCTCTTGACTGCACCCCAATACCGACTCACACGGATCCCCCTCTTCCCCAGTTCCTGGCCAGACTGCCTGCAGAGCTGGATAAAGGAGGCGGGGCTCTTCAAAACAAACTCCATCCCTATGACAACCACTTTTAAGGTTGTTGTGGAGAGTCCCAAGATCAGGAGCCCAAATATCTTAGAGTGGGAAGGGCAGTGCAATGAATGAGGGTTTGCATCCATGCTGGGATTGAAAGAAGCCTGATCATTTATACTAGACAAGAACACATTTACCGGGACTCTTGGGATGCTATTTTTGGGGGGGGGAGGAAGAATGCTTTTGTCAGATGCTTCGATTCTAACATCTGAAGGTTGAAGAGGAGACAGATTGTATATATGAATCTTTATATACATGAATATGCACACAAACATGTCCTACATATGTATATGTACAGAGGTATTACATATACATATATATTAGCAGAGACAAATACACATACACAGACAGAGAAGCCAATGTGATCTAACAGGGAGATGGGAGTCCAGCATTTCAAATGCAAATGTTTTCTGTATTTTTTTTTGTTAATATGCTTGATGACCCTGCCTCATTTTTCTAATTTATAAATTTAAGGTGATGATAGAAATTAGCTCTTAAATTGCAATGCCCTTCTTTCAAATAATTGTATGACTTACTTGCTGTGCAGTGTTGTTACTAGGGTTGTTCTCATTTAACTATGTTACATTAAAAGCTAGTTGAAAAATGACAATTATTTTCCAGGGGAAAATTGTCATTATTTTGGCTTTCTTTCCTGTGAACATTTTAGTTAATAAACGAATCTGGGGTGGGGGAGGTGGCCAGAGAAATAGATTAATTTTTGCCTTTTTTTAATCAATCTGAAAACCAGTCCAATTTTAACAGGAATTTAGTGTTTTGAAGCCAATATTTTTAATCAAGATAGTTTTGGTGGGTTTTTTTTTGTTGTTGTTGTTTTTTTTTTTTTTTCTTTTTCCTGTCTGCATTTCTTTTTTAATCTACTAGAATGAAAATTTGTTGTGGAAACATCCAGTTTGGTCAAAATGTCACTTTTTGGTCACCCACTCCTCCCCCAGCTGGTTTGATGAAAAATTGTCAAGCAGCAATAGCTGTGTCACCTCTGATTTATCTATTTTTCTAGAGCCATTAGTCTCAAGCAGCAGATGAAAAAGGACCACAACAGAGCAGCTGCTCCTGGAGGAGCCATCCCGGATGGTCAGAAAATGTCACTGGCTCCCTGAGTGGTGTTGCCTTTTCTCACTCTGTCCCCAAGCAGTGGCAGAAGAGGTGGTCACAGTGTGGTGAGGATCACAGGGAGGTGGGAGGCATCTCAAAAGAGATGTGAAGGTGTGTGACAGGAGGAAAGGCTGGGTTGGGCAGAATAGGGGTGCAGGGTGGGCTGGTGCAGGAGGGGTCTTCGGTCTGCCTGGCACCAGGGTTGCTGCTGGGAGCAATTAAGGGCTTGATAAGGTTGGTGAGGGCTGAGTGGTCACAGCCCTATTCACCTTCCTCAGCCACATCCAGAATTTACTTGCTCATGCAAACATAGCTGTAAGCTCTGTTCCTCTCTCAGCTGTGTTTTGCCAACCAAGAGCTTTGCAGGCAAAGGTCAGTGCAATGAACTCAGGTCATTTTGGGAAGCAGAGTGGTAGTGATGGTAAAGGTCAAATGAATGCCATATGGCTACTTTTCCAGCAAAGCCTGTAGCCTCTTTCCCTCCTGATGGCCATCTCAGTGGGTCCTGTGCCCTGAGGAGCATTTCTCCTGCCTCATAAGGAGTGCTCACCCCTGCTTTTACTGCAGGTGAACATTAGGTGAGAGAGGAAATTAGGCTTGGTGGTAGCTGCCTTTCTGCACATAATGAAAGGTTCTTTATTACAAGGGGGCCTCAAGGAGTTTACTATCTCCTGAGCATTGTTCCAACAGTTTAATTAAAAAAATGTACATGGCTGAGAACTAAGTCTAATTGGGAAGCTGTAAGAAAGTCTCAGTGCCTACTCTCTTCTGGTGCCTTTACAGAGTGATTAGAGCTTGTCAAAATGCTGATGAACCCGGTGCTACACTCTCCTGTTTTTGTTGCTGACAGTTAGATTGGGATACTCACTCTCCTCTTCCTTTCCTCACCATCCTCCTGGGATGATCTCAAGACCCCGGACAAGCCCAGCTGATGGATCTCAGCAGGTACGATTAAGCTGCCTGTGACCTCCTGGTAGGTTCCCTGATACATCCTGCCTGGGGCTCAAGTACCTGACACAAGACACAATAGCCCACAGCTGTCTGCCAGGCTCTGGGGTAAGAATTTGGTCTGTAGTTGCTCACCAGGTACAGGAAAGTTGTGTTGAAGTGGTCGTGTGGGGTTGCATCCGAGAAAGAAGGAGACCCCAGCTCTTCTCCCTGCCTGAAATCCCTATCAGGATCCTCAGTGACTCTCCCAAAGCTGGTCCTGTGCAATATATATACTGGGACTGTTCCCCAGAAGTGAGACTTCACTCTTCTTCTGCCAAGCCTGTTCAGCACCTCGCCTAGCTGCTGTACCCCTCTAAATCAGAATGCAGCCAGGAACACATACTCCCAGCTTGCAACACTCAATTACTCCTTCTGATATTTTATTTTTTTTGCCTGCAGCTTCAAATTACCTTCAAGGTGCACAGTGCAATTAGCTAAAAATATTTCCTGCTTCGTTTTAATTGCACTAAAACTCTAATGTACCTCCAGCGAGGAGCAGTTAGGTGGAAACTGGTGCCCCAAATATTTCAAACTGATTAAAGCCCAGGACGATTCAATAAGCTTACACAGTTCTATTAATTATTAAATGTTATTAATTTTTTGTTAAAAAGCTCAAAAACCTTCTTGAAGCCACATTCTGCATGATGCTTCTGAAAGAGGATATTTTCACTGAGATTATAACTCTTTCTGAGTTGGAGAAAGATAAGGCAAGAATTCCTCCACATAATTGGAGCAGTTTCCATCTGAAGAATTCACATCACTCGGCAAATTTTAGTATCTCAGAGTTTGATTCTGAAAACACTTATGCATGTGACTTGTGTCTGTGACTCATTTCACTGCTATAGCTGAGGTATTTATATGGTCCTAATTTAGAGTTGTATCACATTTTTGTTCCAAACCTTTCTTAGTGGGAAATGCAGGTGATCAGTCAAAAATTATGACTGCTTAAAAAATAATCAAAAACTTTTTGTCTGAGAACTTAAAAAGAAATTCAAAACAAAACAATTTTTTTTTTTAAAGCACTGAAAACCAATGTTCTGATTCCCATGATGTCTGGTTCATAAGATTACTTCAATGTACTTGCCAAAGAGTATTGAAAATGAATCCCAAATTGTATTTACATCCAGTTGAGTTTGATCAGTCTCAGTCCTTCGGGTTTCTGGTTCATTGTCACCTCAGGCAGCCTGTGCTTATGAGGCATGTCCCCTTGTGCCTGCAGCTGTGCTGGCTTGGGACTGCTATCATCCCCTGATCCACAGAGCTGAACCAGGCAAATTCAGCAAGTTCCTCACCAGTCTTATACAAATAACAGGATCACATTAACCTAAGCCTTTATGCACCTCCCCATGCCTAAGGGCTAGGGATTAGTCTGACTGATGGATGGTGGTCCAGTAGAGGTGGGATTAAGTGCATGTCACACTCACTTCCATGGCTGTGAAGGAAATCTGCCAGTGATGGTGGAGTCCAGGGCAAACTTCAGAAAGATGCTGCCCATCTCTGCAACTCTCCTTGCCTCTCCTGCACTCACCAGGGCAAGAAAAACCTCTGACTGTCTCCACAATGACTCATGTCCACCACTGACTCTTACACAATTTTGAGGGAAATTGAATGTGTTCAGCCTCTTGAGAAAGGGCACTTTGAGAAGATGAGTCTCAGGAAAAGAAATAACCCAGCAGCCCCTCACTCCTGGTGTGCAAGTTCATTCACTTGCTTCCTCTGAAGCAGAACTCCAGGAAGGCAGGTTTTGGCTCCTCCTTCCCCTTGGGAATACAGGAGACAGATTAAAGAGTAGCAGAAAAAAAGTTATTTCACAGTTAGTCTGCCCCGAACAGGAAAAGGTTCCTGACACCAACAAACTAATCAACACTGAAAGCTTATGAGGTCAAGGTTTCCCCTCTCCTCCATTATTCTTCTGATTTTTTCTGACTGGCTGGGACTCAATAGACTGCCCTGGCAAGTCTATAAATATAAAATCCTTTCTTGCCTTCTTCTGGAACTCACCAAAGACCATTTGAATGCCTTCAGGGAGAAGTTAAAACTCAACAAAATCAAAGCAACTCACAAGAAACAGGTTGTCCAGCCAATCTTCAAATTGTGACCATTCTGTAAGTCAGTCCCAAAAAGCTTGTCTCTGCTCAACAGGAATTGGGAAAGGCAGCTCTCCCTCCTAAGAGCAATCCCTCTGGATTCAGTGTTTTGTGTAAAGACTTATGGTCACGAATGCTAATGCCAAATAACTGAACTGGCCTAGCTGGCAACAGGGTGAGAGCTGTGCCTGAAGGAAGCAGCTTGTGACCATCAAGGTTAAGCTCTGACCATGTGGGCTGCATTGAGCACCACAGTGCCTGTGCCTCCTCCCCTGTGTTGGACAGTCCACAGCTGCAGGAGTTTCCCTGACCTGACCACCAAGAAGAATCTAGCCTTTGCAGAGTCTGAAAAGAGGGAAACACTTGCCAGTGGCCCCTACCCTTTCAGTGTAAAATGCTTCTGAAGTCAAATGAGAAGAGTTTATATACCCTCTTGGTACAGAGGAGAAATGGCAGAGGAGCTGGGAAGATCTATGACTTGTGCTGCATTGGAAATGTCCAAAGTTCCTGCCCCAAAGCACTGCCCATGTTCTCTCCATTGTAACGCAAGGAACTTCGCTCAGCACTCTTTCCATGGCAAAGGCAAGGCTGCTCCCTCCACCTCTCCTCTCCTTGGGTTCTCTGATGGGACATGCTCCTTCAGTGCTTTGGTAGAAAAGGAGGAAACTAAAAATGCCCCATTCCCCACCGAGGTCTGACAAACAGGAATCATAGCTGCAGCATAAGCTTCTCTGATGAATTCTGCCTCAGCAAAATGAAATTAAGATTTCAGCAAACAAGTTCCAATTCCGTGGTACCAGTAGAACAAATGACATCTGATAATTGCTAACTCCTTTTGCTTATTCTTTGCTCTGTTCACCCCATCAGTCTCTCCAGATTATATTTTCAGCTGAGTTTAATGAACGCCATTTATTAAACTAACACCAGGGTTCTGCTTTGGCCTCAGACAGATGTGCCTGCTAATATGAATCATTTTGTTCAATTGGATTATTCTGATGGAGAGCGGATCCCTGCCACTCCAAGGAGCACAAACAAATGGGGAACAGCTCGCCTCCAGTTGTGACCAGCCGCTTGCCTTCATTAGGAGGCAGCTCCAGGCTCCGCAGGCAGCTTGGCAGGATGGTGTCCCTACTGCTCCCGTCAGCCAGCAATTCTGCTCCTTTCCATTTCTCTCTCACGCACAGAGAGGGCCCAGATTTCAGGGTGGCCCTGAGCCTGGTTTGTCCAGGGGACATGAGCATCACTGCTAGCTTTCCTGTGTTGGACGTGGGCGGCAGGGTTTGCCACCACCTTCGCCATGATGAATGGTCCCTATCTGAATGCAAACCAGATTGCCCTAACTGTGTGGTCCTTCCCTTCCCAGTATGGCATATTTGACCTCCTTTAAGTTGACACCTGAGAAAATGTGGACCACTTGTTTGCTATTGATCCTTCTTTACTCTGATCTTCTCCAATTATTTGGGCAAAGGGACAGGGATGATATGCTTTTAAAGGTTTGTGTTAATCAGAAATAAGAGGTAACATCCGTCTGAAATCTCTTAGACAGATATTCCCTTAGTCTATCATTTGGGATTTTAGCGCTGAAAATTTTGGGTCAATCTCTGTAATACCTTGTGTTCAGGCACCAGACATCCATCTATCTGTCTGTCTCAATAACAAATCCTGCCTTCTGTGAACCATAAAACTCTGAGCAGAGTGACATTACCACTTCTCACCTCGACAGAACACACTGAGCACACGTAACTTGGGGAAAAATTACAGAGGCAATTTGAAAGATTAGAAGAGAAAAAGCAGAAGATTTCTGCTCCCTGAGAATAAGTGGCCAAATCCCACAAGTCTTTAGCTGGCACAAATCATCATCACTCTGTTAAGGCCTACTCTTTTCCCAGGTGAAGGGCAGGCCCAGCACTTGTCCAGATACCTGTGAACTTCAGGACAACTCCTTTATTCTAGAGCATTTCTGAACAAAGAAATTGTTTGCATTTCTAATAAACATTCTGGGGTTACTTCCAGAAATCCCTGGTGAGTATCAGAAGTCAGGCTGTCAGGAAGTAGGTCTGTGAAAGAGAGAAGACCCAGAGAGAACCTTAGTGCCAGTCTGTGTGCCTTTACTAACAGACCTTTAGCGTGCTCCTCAGCAAAGCCATCTGCTGAGACATTAATTCCTTCATTCAGGTTTAAGTGTAGGAATAGTTCTCCAGGAGTGAGATATTCCTTTACGCCTGATGAGGATCTGTACACCCTTCTCTAAATTGCATTACAAAGTGCTTCATGGGTAACGGGAACACGGCCTATAGGAATTCCTGTCGGGATTTTTTGTAACAGGGTCTGTACGGTCTGTACAAAATAATGCTCTTGTAAGATAAGAGTAGAAGACAGAAGACTCTCAGATAAACCCCCCTTTGAAAGCGCCAAGTCTCTTAAAAACTGACATGTAAGAGCCTAGTTTCCTAAAGCTGGAATTGGGCTGCCTGCCCAGTTCCCTTTCCCAGTGTCCAGTCCATCATGGTGGAGAAATACGTACCATACAAGGAAAATGCACAGAGAAAAATAAAGAGCATGGAAAGCACTCACTTCTCATATGTTATGGGAAATGGGATGCAACCTCTATTCGTGAGTGGAAAAGTTTCAAGAGAGTAAAGAAAAATAGAGAATCTTTTCCAACAAAGACACATTTGTAGCTGACTGCACAGCCCTTGGGTTTAATGGCCCAATCATTTCCAAATCCTTGGAAATAAAGGTGGTGAAAACCTGTTTTCTTGTGGAACAACCTGCTTTTTCAGACTCTACCATAACAACCAGGGCCATGGTCCACAGTGCATCCAAATCAACCAGCAGATATCTATTGGCTTCAAGGACTGGGCCTCATAAAGCCAGAAATCTCAAAGGTAGGCATCTTGTCACTGTGAGGATTTTAAAGTGTTACCCTACTTTGCATAGAACAGATGGATGTTTCTTACATAGGAAAAAGTGGATATCTGAAAAGGTGGGGAAGGAAAATGTATCTCCCAATAATGAGAGAAATCTGCCTTCTGAAGAGGATTGCTGGAGAGTGGAACTGCAGCTTCCCAGGGCTGCAAGAGAATTCCTTCTGTTTGTCAGTCATTATTGTATAAGGAGATTTTAAAATAAGCCACGGAGATGTTTGGAGATAGGCATGATCATTCCACAGTCTCTCTGCTCTAAGAAGACCACAGTGGCCAGAATGGTGACATTGTGCCTCCCTCTAGAATTGCAAATAATTGAAACATCTTTGCTGGGAGAACATTTAGAGCTAAATAAGTAATAGTGGGCCTGAATCCTTGGCTGCCATAAATCAGTGTCACTTCACTGACTTCAGAGAAGCTGGTGATTGACGCTGCCTGAGAACTTAGCCCAATCATGGTTGTGGTTAGTACCTTTCCAGACAGAGCACTGAGTTTTTATTTACTCTACTTCTTGCTTGGGGAATGACTTAACTGCTGTTCTACTTTCCCCTCCAGCTCAGCCTTCTACCAAATATTTCAAAAAGGTTGGGTGAAGCTCAGCTAAGTGGAAAAACGAACCGTTTGAAATGAAAACTCTTTTTTTTTTTTCTAACCGCAGTCACAGGGCAGGATGAAAGACACTTGAGAAGCAGGGTTTGTACCGTAAACCTTCAATTCTCTGCTACAGCTGAATCAAACACTTCAGAGACCAGAGTTTTGATATTCACTTGTATCTGGCCAAAGTTACCGTACCCATGAATTATTCAAATATGCAATTATTGCATTTGATATATCACTGGGTATAACCGTGGGAAAGAGAAACAGTGTCCTAGTGCAGCTGATTGTATATGCCTTACAAACCATAAGGACATCAATTTAAGGTGCTCACATTGATGGAGTACTCTGCAACCCCTTATTAAGATTCTTGCCAACTCCTGTAGCAGTTTTCCCCTGCAGAGTAAATTTCATGGAGTTTTTTTAGCCTCCCTTTTCTTTATCTCTACAGTGTAAGTGCCAAACACTACCCCATACAGCTTCAATTCATGGTTCTGCAGTAGCTCTCAAAGGTCAGTGGCGAAAAGATAGGATCATTTTCAGCTTACTGATCAATGCTGCACAAGTGACATGAGTCCTGTGAACCACATGTTGAGGCTGACTTGTAACTCTAAATTTATTGAGAGTTTCCAGTTTCCTGTGTTAACCTTCTCTGCTGTTCACTTCTACTTAGAGCCAGAGGGCTGTGCCCTGCCTTTGTCCTATACTGTCCACGTTATCCCTATCTGGACAAAAAAAAGCATGTTCATGATGCTCATGTTTTCATTAGCTAAACCCACCACAGACAGCTCTATTGGCCTTCAAATATGGGGCCATCCAAGAGGAACATCTCTAAAGCCCTAGAACTTTCTGATTCCATAAAATGAGCTTCAAACGACTTGCCCTTTGCTCTCTCCCCAGGTAGCCTTATTTGATGGTCTTGCAGGAAAATGACCATGCTTGTTTTTTTAAGACTCATCCTGAATTTTCATAAGCCTCTTTCACTGTGGGTCTTTCCCTTCTATCATTCTCTTTGTACATATTTTGTTTAGCAGAAGATTCATTCTGCCAGTGTTTGCTGCTGCTGCTGAAACGAACATTTTGGCTATGGGTGTCTCCAGTGCTTTTCCATCTCTTTGACCCTCATTTCAAATCGTGGCTGTTTAAAACACCTGCCCTTTCCTTTTCTTATATTTTCCAGCTTTTCTTCAAGTTGCAGTCCCTTGTACACTGGCCTAGCAAATCTCTGTGCTGAATGAATGTAGTAAAAGTTTCCTTCAAAGGCTGCTGTTTTCAGATTACTGCCGCTGCCTATTAACTAACACAATTGAAGCTCACACTGAGCTCAAGAGGCTCTAAAATCTGACTTATTCAGATAATCTGCGTGACATTGTCCGTATGAGCTCCCATACTAATCTTGTTGGTCAAGTTATTGAATTTAACACTACCACCCTTCAGTCAACCCTACAATTTTGCATGTTTTGCTGTTGGAAGTCTTTGAAGAGGGCACAACCATAACAAGCTCCTGGTCTTTTCACAGCATGGACAAGTCAGAAGGCTCTTTGTTGGCTGAGTCATTGACAAAAGTTCTCACAAGACTCCAAAATTTTACATCAGATCATAGGAACCAAGAGCATGACAGTGGGATGAGAAATGGGAGGCTGCTTTCACATCTATTATTTAATTCTGAAATAATTATATTATCTAACATTAAAAAAAAAAAAAAGGGGACATGGGTTTTAATGAAGAATTCCTGCTCTGAACTGAGGGAAAGTGTTATGGTATTGCATTGTGCTGCTCTATTGGTCCCATGACAAATAGTGCGGATCCATTAGTGACCTACATGGACTCATTTAGATGCAAACACAGCAATACTCCTGAAAAGCTGCCCTGCTTTGAGGAAGAACAAGTTCCAAATATTGCTGAATGGAACTCAGTCTCAGAGCAGTAATTACTGCTTGTAATTTTGGAGTAAATTCAGTAATTAATTATTGTCGGTTTCCATCAGTGCATTATATTGTGTGCCAATCTTAGAATACAATAATTAGCAAATGGGATTTTGCATGCTCTGGTATCGAAACTGTGGTTTATAGAAAAGACATGAGAATTTTACCATAATAAAGTTATAAGTAATTTAAATGGGCAGGCAGGTTTAAAACTATCAGCCAGTAAAGAGTTTCCTTGTCAGTTTTGCAAACATCTTCAGGAGCTGTGTTTCAGCCTCTCCCAACAAAATTCATGTCCTTTCTCTCAGTACAAGCACAGCAGCATAAAGTTGGGGTTGCAAACACAGTGAGGGATGCTTAATTTAATCTCAGTTGTCAGTGGAAATGAAAAACAAAAGTAATCCAAAGATTAGAAAAAAATATTGGCTGAGGTGATGTTTTTGCAGTACCTAAACAGACTTTCCTAAATTAAGCTGTGCTGATTTTTTTCTCTCTTTATTCAGTCACATTAAGCTTTTGCTGGAGTACTGTTTTGATGCAATTATACTAGTGCAAATTTCCATAATGTAAGCAAGTCCTAAATGATCTAAGTGATGACTAAAGGAGGGAAACAACAATAATCTGTGCAGGTGGAAGAGGAGCTGGTTAGCATGATTGTAGGAGGCATAACTACAAGAAATGGGATTTTATCCTGATAAAGGATATTTGGTATGAATCTCAAGATGAACAGTCTAATGGAAAACAGTGAGATCAATGCAGCTGCAGAATAGCCTCTCACTGGAGGTAATAGAAACTTATCTGAGAGGCATAAGCAGCAAAAAAAAATCAGTAAAAAACACACTTTCATTAGACTTTGCATTGAAGTCATCTGAAATGACAAGAGAAGCCAGAAATTTTTCCATTCACATCTGTTTGTTTATGGGCATTTGGAATTTTGCTTGTTTGTTTCATTTTTGGCTGATAGTGTCTACTTACTATAAAATGAAGGGGGTTTTTTTGTTGGTTTGGTTTGGTTTGGTTTTGGGTTTTTTTTTCTTTGTTTGGTTGGGTTTTTTCTCTTATTAGGGAGTTGAAAGAGAAAAATGCAAAGTTTTCCAGTTTCACACATTCTGCAATAAACCACACAGGTTCAAGAAGCTGTGAAGGAGGACGTGAACATCTTTTTTTTTTTTTTTTTTTTTGTGTTTGAACTTTAGCCTATGTTATTTCCCCTGGCGTTTTTGGAGAAGCGGGTTGCCTGGACACTGCATTCATTTAATGTTTTGTCACTATTCTTAGGAGCACAGCTAAGAAAATCTTACTGTTGGCTTTTTTTTCCCCCACTCTTCTGTTTCCCTTTTACCTCACTCAGTTTGTCTCACTCACACTCACTTTGTCTCTCTCAGTTTCATGCCAGTGTTCCCAGTTAGTCTCACCCAAATGTCCCTGCACCTTTAGCTTTAAATAAAACTTCAACAGCAGAATATCTGTCCAAGGTGGAAAACATCTCTTTGCTAATGATCAGTCACTGTAATGAAGGCACAGAAGGGGAATGGACAGGATTTTCACTGCTCTTGTGTGTAATGTTTTTTATTGATCTATCAGCTGGATGCTTCTGGGCTGCTCTGTGTTATGTCCTTAAAAAGAGCTGTGACCTATGCAGTTTTCTAGGCAACATTATCCTACCATGGATAATACTGACTGAGCATGGATGGGGCACCACAACGAGTTGCCAGACCCAGTGCAGAGGGCTGGAATTGAACTGATCACATCTGCTCCCATGGGGAGGAACAGAGGAGAGCTCTCCTCTCTGCCTGTCCCAGCAGTGCTCCCTGGCATTGGCCGTGCAGAAGGCTCACACACAGCCTCAGACACTGCAAGTTGTACCTGCAACTTTATTCACAGCACAGGGTACTAAAGGGCTCCTAGGAATGGCCACCCAAGGGAGCTGTGGATTTCAGGTTGTTTTTTTCTTAATTATTTTGTGCATTTTCTATATGAAAGACACACAAAATGCCTCTGAATCTTTTCCTCCTAGTCCTGAGGGGAGATTGGTAATAGAATATATTGATTCTGGCAGAGTTGCCTCAAATGATCCTCCTCTCTTTTGCTTTCTCCAGGCCCACCCCTTCTCTACCCCCTCTCTCCCCTCCCACCCTCCCTTTTGCTTTCCCACAACCACCTCTTTAATTAGAAAGGAAAAAGAGAACAGAGGCAGCCATTTTGGAAACATTTTGCCATCTAAATTCTTCAGAGCTTTGCTTGCTGCAGCTTATCTGCCACATCACAGAGACTCTTTCAGTGTTTGACAGCAACTTTAGAGCACTTGCAATGAAAACAAAGGAGTTCAAATCACTATGGCCTAGACTGCTTCTGTCCCAAAAGGGAGATTTTTACTTTTTTTTTTTAAAGAAGTGCATCCAGAATTAAAATTGAGTGTAGATCTTTCTCTCTAAGTTAGGAAATAAGCACTCTGGTGGATTATCAAACTGAGTGCAACTTTTTGTTGTTTTTGTTGTTGTTGGCATCTTCTTATTTTGAAAGGAGGTCCTTCCTTAAAAAACCCCCAATTAAATAGTTTCTTGAAGCACATGAGTAATTGCCCTGATGTCAGTATGGTTATACACATGCTTCAAATTGGAATTAAAGACCCTGAAGAGCTGCGGCGAAAGTAAAGATAGATAAAAAACCATACTGGAGTTATTGTGTTTCTATCAGTTAAAGGAAGTTGCAAATCAAACCACCGTGGGGGTACAGTAACACCGTGCAGAGCCAGGAACAACTGACCTATCTCTGAGTCAGGCTTAGCAACTGAGTGCTTAGCAAGTGCTGACAGCTATTGCCCAGCCCTGGTGGGAAGCTGACTTGTGAACATCACGAGTAAGAGCACTGTCTACTTCTAAGGTGCTGATATCAATGTTTCCAAGCACTGGAAAGCAAATGAGCTGAAGGAAGAGCTGGGTTTAAGCCCTTCTGATCTTTTGGGTACCCTTGCTGTCACCAAGTGTTCTCTCCAGTTTAATGCAGTGAGGTACTCCCTGTGCTGAACAAAATCCTTCCCTGGGACATGCTCCTGCAATGTCCTCCGGGGGCCACAAGCACTCAGGCAATTCCCTTTGTTAGGTGCAAAAATACGTACACAAACCCTTTTTCTCCTGGAGAATTCTTTTCTAAAAGCCGGGTACAGCTCCTGCAAAGGTCTCACCAAGGTGTGAGTATACAAGAAAATAAGGACCTCTGAGACACATTTACTCTCTTTTGGCAGGGTCTCTAAAAAAGGCTCCTGTAAGCCAAGTATGGAAGTGACACGGTGGTAACAACTGAATGATTTTGCAAAGCATTAAAACCAAAATAAAAGCCAGGAAGGCTAAAGGACTTCCTACTTAGAGGCAATACTTCAAGACTCTTCTGCTTTGTAGAAGCAAAGGAAAGGGAAAAAACTCTTTAAGGGAGACATATGGAATTTTATTACCATTTTACCTACTCAGACCTTTTTATATAATTTGTTGGGGAAAAAAATAACTCAAACACCAAATCTTGGTCCTACTAGTGAGTAATCCTTTTAAAGAAAAACAAGTTGAAACCTCAGCATGAGCTTGATCATGTAGAAGAAGAGCACTTCACAATGATTCATGATAATAAGAATACCATAGACTTATGCTGATAAATCTTTAACAGCACAGGTGTCCACAGCCCTGTATCTTCTTACACACTTCAGAAACAACCATATCCTCAGTGATCACAGCTATGTTGTGATATAAAACTATTTCTTGGTGCCTAACTAGGGACACCTTTGTGTTCCTTGATCCCTTTGCAGGTGCTACTGAAAACCTTCCTGACAAAGACAGTCCCTGCTTTAACAAAATCGCATGCATGCATCTCCCGCTCTCCCCCAGCAAAGCCTGCAGTACAAAGCCAGTGTGATGAAGCAAAAAGCGTTTGGATATGGAAACATATTTTGGTTTCAAGCTTCCAAGAGGCCTTTTCATAAGCAAGGAAAAGAAAAGAGGTATTCGAAGAGGGAAAATGCATTGACAGTTATCTTCATATGGTCACATGTAAAGGAGAGTCTAAACTACGGACCTGTTTCTTGCACATGCACCTGATATGTTTATTGGAAGGTTTCTTAATCTCTTTTGTGTTGTCTTCAGTGCAGCACCTCTTTCAAAGAAATTTTGATCCCATTCCTTAATTCTCACTGGAAAGGGTACTGCTCTGAAGACTGGAAAAATACGTTTTTCAAAGATATTAGAGATACCAGTGAAAAATTAAAACACTCCATTTTTCTTTGGGAAAGTTGAAGATAGGGATTTCCTGCCTGTCTTAGATGAGTCAAAAAAGGCCAGAGTCAAAATCATGGAATCTTAGACATTACAGCTAAAACGGCATAGAAAGGTCACCTAACCCATCTCTTTATCACTAATTCAGGAGTACAAATTGCTTGCTACAGCTTAGGGCCTTCCTAGGTGCTGCGTTTATCTGATGTGGAACTGTTTTAACAATAGGGAGACTTCCTGTCTCTGTAAACAAAAAAATTAGGGGTCAATATTTCTGTTTCTCAAAGAATTATCTAATGGAAGAGCCAGCCAGTGGTGGAAAATATTTCCATTTTTGGAAATATCTCCATTTTTGTTATTGGTGATAGGTTGGGATTCCAACCTGCTGCTTCTGATACTTTTGATGCTGTTACATGTATTATAATTTCCCTTGGAGCATCAAGCTGGCTTCTTTCCAGCAACACATAGTACATGTGTCTAACAGTGAGGCCCTAGGTCCTCGTTTGAGCTAAACTTCTTTGGCTTTGGTTGGGTTTTATCTACACACAGAAATTTAAAGAATTTTTATCTACACACAGAAATTTAAATCAGGAAGAAGTGAACATGGATCCCTCTATTAATTTCTTGGGTTTGGGAAGAAATAAATTAGGAGTTATTTGGTTGTTAGGGAGACATATTTACATTAAGTTATTATGCTGGGATGAAACTGGATACAGACTTTACCGCATGAAGAATGAAGAATGCTTTGAAACGTTTGCAACACAGAGCTATTGAGACAGACACTGTCCCAGTCCAGTCACCCGGGATTAAACCGCAGCCCAGTCCCACCTCTCAACTGCAGATTTTCTTCAAGCACTAAAAATGCTCTCTTTGGCTGAGCAAGGAGAATTAGCACAGCTGCTGACTCTCCTCTAGTGACCAGAAACACTTTCTAGAGATGCAGGATGCCGCTGGGGTGAGTAACTTGGCTCATCCCTTCTTAAGCATCCTTCCACCTCTTTTTCTACAGACACACACACACAGACAGTCTCTAGTTTATGTGTGGGTGTGTGTCTGTGCAGAGTGGCTCTAGCCAGAGTGAAAAAGGCAGAAGCTAGAGAGTCACAGAACTGTATCTTTCTGAGGGTCTACAACACAGAGAGACGCTACAACTGTAGCTGACACCCCTTTCCCCATGCAGTTACCTGTGCTAGTGCTTTGTATCCAGTGGTTCCCACAACTCTTCAGTAGGGACGATTAGCATCCTTTGGCCTCTTCAGCTGCACCTTCAGCCTCTTCATGCCAATCTGGAATCCATTCATGGCCTGGATAGCAGCTTGGGCACTGGCAGGATTGTCAAAACTCACAAAACCTGTCAAAACATGAGGCAAGGCAGGGGGCTTAATGAGCTGAAGGGTGCCAAGGCGCGTACATGCAACGACCACTGAGAATGAACATGGGGAGGGGTGTGAGGGCTCTGAGAGGGGGGAAGTGAGCAGGTAGGAGGGTGGGCGGGTGGTCAGGAGAGTGAGGAGAGGATGGTTGCCAATGTGGGACAAAGGATAGGAGGGGTTGTTACAGATCAGTGTCCCAGGACACAGTGCCTGGTCTGAGTGCTAGTTTGAACACAAGACTATGTGAAGCACAGGGATCCAAATGTTGGTGCCACTGAACCAGCACACACAAAATTTGGGTCACCTTTGTGCTGGGAGTCAGCAAATGTAATGCATGGTCTCAAGGAACTCTGTCTTACTCTCTTTCCCTCTATCATGACTGGGGTAAGCCTCTAGATCCTTCTTACCTTGCCAGCATAAATTTTCCTTTGCCTTCCAATCTTAATGATGAGGGGAATCTGATATACCTACTGCTACTTCCTTATTATGATAATATAAGTAAAATGTGAATTTAGTAAGTTCTCCACTATGGTGTTCATTGGCATGAATAGTTTGATTATTGGCCAGCTAAGCAATATAAAGACCTTTAATAACTGGCAATTTCTTCAGACTTTATGTTGACTCTGCAGTTGAGAGAGATGAACACTAGTGCCTTCCTAACATGGTTTCCCTAAGTAGTTTCCTACTTTACCAGCAAATCATCCAATCAACCACAGAACATATCCAGAAGTAGAAACTACAATGACTGAATGTTGTATCTGTGGGCCACTTAAAATGACATTCTTTGTCTCAATGGAAGACTAGTTCTCTGGCAATCTGACAAGCCAAGATAGGTCAGAAACACAGAGGATGCAATGCATCTAATGAATTTAGCTTTGGGAAGGGTTTTTGGTGTGGGTTGATTTTTTTTTTTTAAATGTTAGATCTAAAAAAAAGCCTCATTTGTTCGTTCTGTGTATGACTGTAGCTGGAATGACCATGGGTCTGAGACATTAGTGAGGCAGGGGTCATCACACTGTACAAGAATTGCCTCTGCTATCTTTGCCAGAAACGTCCCTGTGTGCCAACATTTCTGAGCACAAACCCTGGGTGAGACTAGCCCAGACCAACCTGCACTCCAGACAAAGCCATCTGCTTACCCACCCCTGCAAGGCTCTGGCAGCACAAACCAGTCCTAGGAACCTAGTGTCTCTCAACAGACAGCCTGAAATGAAGAGACGGTTTCTGAGCCCCTCAAAAAGCTGAGTGTTTGCTGCCAGGTATACACCTGCTCCTGACAACAGCACCAGGCCTGGCTTACAGCCTTGGGCTGTACTGTGAATGCATTCAACAGCACCTCCTCCCTGTTCCAGGGAGGAACCTGTCCAGTTCCTCCTTGAAAACAAGTCTCACAGGGTGGCTTCCATTTGAAAATGACAGAGCTGCATATGGAAGGGCACCTTCTCACTCCTGGATTCCAGCTGTGCCTTTGGCTAATAATGTAACTTCATGACAGGTCTTAGACTCCAAGTGAGATAGCTCAGGTGTACTGGGTATGACACCTGTGGTTTTACAAGGGAGGCACATGGAATAAACAGATATCCCTCTTTGTCCTCCCCTCTTGAAGCCAAGGCTCCAAGTAACTGGCTGTCCATGCAGTTTTGCTGCCAACCACCTGGATGAAGGGGTACCACCACGGCAGCTCAGATGATGTCATAAAAAGTACTGCTCAAGCCTCACAGCAATCATCAATTCCTAGGCAGAAAACTGGAGAGTAATGAGCTGGGGTATTATTCAATAGCAGTGGATCTGCTCTTGCAATCACTTATTAGCCAGTAAGTGCCTGGTAATGTTCCCAGTTCACATCTGACTAGTTGAATAATCTATTAGTCAACAAAGTCCTATGATTCAATTTCAGTGAAAGAATAAACTAAACACCTCCTGATTTCACCCAGTTCATTCAGACTCCCTTGGGAGTGCTTTAGTTGATCTCCAGCTTTAAATATGTTGTCTACATACCTCATATCTTTGAATATAGGATGTAGTGAAAGCCATTTCTTTTTAAGATCATGTTTGCATTGCTAATATTCGTGACCAACAGACATCAGCTGCATCAGTAGACTAAAACTGTGCCAGGGAAGTTCAGAAAAACGGGAATCTAATAATCTGTACTGCTGAATTTTTTGACTTGTGCTTAACTCCAAAGAATTCCTAGACAAAGCCTGAGTATTAGCACAGAACAGAGGCTGTTTTCAGCAGTTAACTTGGATGTGGCCATGATACTCTAAGTGAGAAAATTTAATAATTTGGGTGTGGGCCAGTTTGTGCCAGCTGTTCCCAGTGCTAGGGGAAAGTGCCAGGTATGTTTACTGCACTAATATATATGTAGTGATCAAATACCAAAACCGAGTTGGCTGCAGCTGAATAATTGCTTAGATCATGTTTTTAGAGAACTTACCTTGCCTGGGAACTTTAATTTCTACTCTTGTAACTGCTCCTGTTTTAACATCCCTCCTACTGACTAGATTGTGTCTACATGTTCATCCACTTGTGAACAGAACACCTTAGGACCCTATAATAATCAGTGGAGATCTAGTCAATAGAGTGTAGAACAATATTTCTCTCTTTTTTCAGGGTACTCTTAGCTGTACTCAAATGAATCAAGTCCCACTTGGCTGTATATCAGGGACCAGTGCTGGCTGCAATGAAGGCAGGCACCTTAGCTTAAGTCAAGGTACCTCTGTTGTAGGATTCACCTGGTTCCATAACTAGGAGTGATATCTCAGGGTAAGATGTTGTTAACTGCCTAGTGCTTGGGAGAGGCATTCCCCAAAGTGATGTTAATCAAACTCCTAATGTATGCAACCCCCTCCAGAAATGTTGCCCAGTATGACAGGCTATTTGTTTACTTTTGCCATGACTAGACCTTAGTGGGATGACAAGCCCTGGTGCTGAGATGCTCATATAGTCATACTTCTGCAAGAACCTTGCTGTGAGATAAGCTCACAAAGCTACACTAGTTTTTATCATCACTTTGCTTTTGAAATGGAATTCTAACCCATTTCCTCATTCTGTGCAAAGCTGTAAATAATGCCGCATTTTAACAAATGAGACTAATAAGAGAGATCAGAAGTGCATTTGCTCACTATATTTCATTTAGACCAGATAATGAAGCTGGGAGTTGTACTCTGATTTTGGTATTAGTTGCCTTCAGATTTGGACCAGAATTTTTCTCCTTGGTTGTTCTGATATCCACTGATGCAATATAAAAATTTCCTTCTGATAGAGGAGATGAGATGGGAGGCCTGGTGAAAGAGAAGTAGAAGGGCAAATGCTAATAACTGTGCACTTTCCTTGTGAGCACATTCTAGAGACAGAGCTAATTCCTCTAGCTTCTTTTCACTGTTTTAATTTTTAGGGGGCCCCATATGCTCAGAAGTTGCTGGTCCATCCAACTCTCCCCCTACCTGTTACTTATGTTACTTCATATCGTTGAAGGTATTTAGATTAACTAAATCCAAAGAGAGGACAGCTTATTCTGAGACTTGAGATGTCACAATGATAAGAGATAGGTAGATAATGGGCATATTCCTTTCTTTTCTTAGGTCAAATACTTACTGGTAGATTTGACTTTTTAAGTTATGTTGGCACTACTGCCAGTTAAGCATCTAGGTTTCTTCTCATCTATGTCAGCAGGGTTAATGGTGCTATGAGAGATTTAAACATGTATGACTAGGAACAGAATGTACTGGGAGAACAACTTAAATACTTGTTTCCTAAATGGCTTTAATGTTTGAGCCCTTGGGCTCAAAGCATAATGGTAGTACTGCACCCGCTATCTCTGTTTTTAACACCACCCCTGCATTGTCATCTGCACTCTTGAAGGACAAAAAAGAAAGGGAGAGGTTAAAAAGCTTGAAGCTCTTTCTGTGCATCAGTTAATTAATAATCAGAGAAATATATGTTCTGATCTGAAGATGGTTGGTAGGAGGACAGCATTTTGTGATAAATCTATTTTATGGGGGGAATTTGGTGGTTTTTTCTTTTCTTCCTTGTCTCCCCCAACCCCTCCCCCAGCCCCAGGGATTATCTAAAAAGACTGTCCTAATAAATGGTTTATCAAAACAGCAAAGGAGGGAGAAAGCTGCTAGGATGGCAACTGAGGGCATCTAAACTTTCTGATTCTGCACAACTTCTTCCAGGAAGGTACTGATGTTGGAGTGCATGACTTCTCCTGGCCTCCTCTTTTCCTGCAGGACTATACAAACTATTAGCAGACAGAAACTTGGGTAGCATCTTCAAATTGTTTTATTTTGTCCCCCTTTCCTCCATAGGAAGTTCTGTTGATGAAGTTTGCAGAGGGAACTTTATGCCTTTCTCATGACATCATCATGATCACCAATGGCTTTATGTAAGATATTACTTGAGGGCTGTTTTTCTGTTTTGATCATCTGGGATGATAAAGGAGGGAATGCACAATCTACCTCAGAGTACATTTGAAGACTATTTTGGAATTGTAACCTTTTAGTTCACAGTGAGTATTGTCTTTGCACATCCATGAATTATTTTGTGTGCTAAGTGCAGTCCTGAACGAGCCCATCGTTATGTTCCCGTGGATCCTTAATTGGTTTTTCTGAGTTTTCTGTTTCTCTTTGCATCCAGCAAGGAGAATTAGTGGTTAATGTGCAAAACAGCCTTTTGATGATCTGTTACCAGGCTGGAATAATATATTTTCTCTCTTCAGTTGAAGCTTTCCTCTGGATGGAGCTCAATGCTTGGTAACTATGCTGAACATCCACTAAATCAGGAGTCACGACCACGAATGAGGTGCAGATGCAAGCTTTTAATCCAAACCCCTGAACTCAGGGCAGATGGTCCTACAGTAGGTCCATTCATGTAACAAGACTGCCTTCAGGCAATGGAAAGAAGAAGAAGGACCTCAAAACCCCAAATGTTTAACTTGTCTTAGAGCTAAGAAGAGTGGTTTGATCTATGTTCCACATACTTTCTACCATCTCAGAGATGCAGTTTGTGAGAGATTGCAATAGAGACAAGTAGGGATTGGTGCTTATTAGCCTTTTTAAGCCAGATTTTTTTTTGTTTTGTTTTGTTCTGGTTCTGGCTGTCAGAGTATTTGTCTGACTGCCATGAAAGATCTTTCTTGGTATTTCTTGTTTATTCAGTTACAAAAGTCATTAGCTAAGGAAAGAATTTCGTTCTTCTGAATGTTTTCCTCTTGACATTCAACCCATATTTTTCTTACTGGAGGGAAATAAGACTAACAGAAGAGCAAGAATCTGCTGCTCAGTCTGTGGAAGGCATATTCTGATGCAGTGAAAGAGAAGAAATGCCATGCAAGTGGCCTGGGCACTAGTACTGGAGAAGTCCATGTCTCTTGCTTCCCTTGTGTCCAAAATGCTTCTACCCAGGCTATAAGAAGAAACCTTGGCCAGACTAGAGCCATAAAATCATAGAATACCCTGAGCTGAAAGGGACCCCACAAGGATCACTGAGTCCAGCTCCCAGCCCTACACAGGACAGCCTCATGAGGCACACCATGTGTCTGAGAGCATACTAAAATGGAAGAAGCTACAGAAAGCACTGAGAATTGATTAGATCAAAGTCCTTGCTCTCCTGTCCTTCCCTCAAGCATTTGAGTGAGTAATTAAGGAATTAGTTATTGATATAATTGATTATTAATATAGCTGTCCTTTTAGTACGTGGCTTCCTTGCTTTTGTTACTGATCAGTGATGGGTGAGATCTAGGAACAGCAGGGAGGCATTTTTGGCTGCGAAGGCAGCAATAAGGTGCTCTCACCAGAGCAGTGTTTCTGTGGGAATGATGCTGGGGAGGAGCTCCTGTCCTTCTCCCCCATCAGGACCTGGCCACCCACTCCTCAGAACTTCCCTGCTATTTCAGTCCATTTCAGCCCTACGACTGCTCAGTTTGCTTTTCTTTGTGTTTATTAGTCTTATCAGAGAATGGAGGTTTTGCTTTAATTGCCTTGCAAGGTCTTTACCTTGCTGTGTTCTTTACACAATGTACTAGCTGCTGTCTTGCAATTTTTTAGTGCTGTAAAGAATTTCAGGATACAATCTGTATGTAAGTAGCTCTATAATGTATATGTGCATTGGAAGGTATTGTATTGTAAGGTGATTTATGGGTACTGGAATACTCAATAAAGGAGTATGTCTGCAGATCAAGGGCATAGCACTTCAGCTGTTTTCCGGTGTCTAATAGGGTTGGATGACTTTTTGGAATATTTAACCTTCCCCTGATGTTTAATCATGTCCAAGAGGGATCTGTCTATCCAGTTATCCATCCTATCCATCCATCCATTTATTTTTTTAATGTATGAACAGTCAGTAACTGACGACTATGCTAAACAACTACTATAAAATATTTCACATCTGCAGGATGAGATAATTGAAAACTCAGAATATTCGAAGAATTGGCTCAGAAATTTGCTGAACCACTAATGTTCATTTTAGAAATTTATGGAATATTAGAAAACCTTCAAAGTGTTCCAGGAAAAAAATTCTGATATTAATTTTTAAGGATGTAAACTAGATGACCTGGTAAACTTAGTTAAATTTTCATAAGTCTGAGAAAAATTATCAGAACTTTGATATGAGATAGTATGACAAAGAATTTAAAGATATACAATTAGTACCAATCATCATGGTTTCATGGAAAATAGCATCTGTCAAATGAAACTGATTGCATGAAATTGCAAATTTAGTGAATAAAGTAAGTTATCATAAAGTGTACTTAAACTTTACTAGAGAATTTGAGAGACTCCTTCTTTACAAAAAGTGAAATTTGCCCAGAAATGAGAACACCAAAAAAATCGTGAATTATGATGAACAAAATTGCAGAGATTCTAGTAGGTTCCTTCTCCAATGTGCTGAAATCTCTGTGCTATTCAGCTTCTCTAATATTACCTGGAAGACATTTGAAGTAATTACTGGTGAAATTGGCCTATCATATAAAAACAGTGAAATAATGACAGAGGTAAGTCATGTTAACGTGGGTCACTGTATGGGCTGGACTCAGGTAGAGAGTTCCATTTTAATCCAATCAAATGCAAAATTAAGTATCCGCAGGAAAAAGCAAGTGGATCACTCTTAAAAAGAGGAAATCTTCATTAGAAAACAGTGCTTCTCAAGAGAAGATGAGTGTTGTGATAACAGCCAAATTCATGAGCTCTCAGGATTGTGCTGAAATACTCAAAGTCCCAGGACAAGGTAATGTTACCTCTCAGCATGGCTCAGGAAAGGTTTTTACTGGAATTCTGCATTTTCTGTTCTAGTGATTTCTCTACTAAACAAATAAGTTTTAATAATTATTCTGGATTAGAAGAATAATTCTAGGTCTGAGAGAGTAATGGGAGTGGCCATAGTTTATTGAAGAGAAGGTTAAACAGTCCTCTGACCATAGGCTATAAATAATACTTAATAAAACATATTGGGGGTTTAGAATAGGTAAAAAAAAGAAGAGCTTGGTGATTTCTTCTAGATGGAAGCAGACATTTGACAAATCCGAAGTGGAAATAAGACATCGAGTCTGCATTTTTTAAATAGTGAAGGTAATGAACTATTTTGGAAACATCTTGTTTAGCAATAGGGTAGAGCACCTATCACATGAAATATTGATTGATTTTCTAAAAAGGATGCTATGACTCAAGCAGAAGGTTTTACCCTGTCACATGAGCTGAGGAATCTGGCATGTGTTATTTCAGAGTTCAGTCCAAAAGATGAGAACAGTCCCTTCTGATACTGCATATCTGTCTGTCTGTCTGTTGTTAATTTTGCATTTCAGATATTTAGAAAATCAGTTCTTGCCTACTAATCTGGCATGGATTGAGGTAACAGTCATGATAGAGGTGACAATTGATGTTAATGCCTTATAATAAATGGCCCCAAAGTGTGGGCTGCAGACCACTGAGACAGCTGACTGGTACTCGTTCTTCATCTTGCTTCCAGCTGAGAGAAACTGAACAGATGGGAAGGGGAGATTAAATGAAGAGTGCAAGTAGATGGCATGATTAACTTTCTCTAAAGGTCACAACACCCAATGCAGAAGGTAGCTTGAAATACACAAGCATTTTCTTTATGTCACCTTCCCATCTTCCTGTGTATGAAACTACCTCTATACATCGAGTCAGCGTGAGCTGGAGTGTGCGGGGAAGTTGGTCTCTGTTTTTGTTCATTGTCTGCTCCAGAGAGTACCTCTGTCTGGAGAAGTAGAGAGAAGCAGTATCTTCTCTGAAGAAAGTAAAGTGCTACAGATGCTGACCCTGAATATGATCCTTAAGACCAAGAAGGACTTTTCTTCCTATGAGTCTTCATTTTCGCAATCTATATGGTGTTAGGTTATTTTTCATAGCAAAATTACTGTCATGACTCATGTTGAAAACACAAGGTTAGGGTTCAAGATTAGATCAGAATTTTGACAATTTAAAGTACTGCATGGTCAGATCAGATTAAGGTTCAAACTGAAAGAGGGGAAATTCAGATCAGATATAAAAAAGCAATTCTTTATTATAAGGGTGATAAGTTCTAGGGGAAGGTGTCCTTGCCCATGGCAGGGGGGTTGGAATGAGATGATCTTTAACGTCCAATCTAAACCGTTCTATGATTTGGTGTTGGTTTTGGCTCATGCATATATCTGAGCACATGATCAGGATCAACTTTTTCCAAAAGGATGAAAAGAAGTAAAAATCTGATATAGAAAATCGCAACAGATCTCTGATCATAAGAATGGAGCTAACATTAAAACCTCTTTTTCCTGTAAACAGAGCTTGTCTAAAGGATGAGCAATTGCTTGTCTGATGCTATGGACTGTGGTCTACCCATTCTTATAAGTAGGAGTTGGAGTTATCCAATAAATTGATGGAAGAAGTGAAGGATTCAGACTTCAGCCGTTCTTTGGAGTCCCCATTAATCAAATACTGGACCAATACACACACATGTCTGCTGTGGACAAAACCCTTGTGGTTCTTCTATAAGAAATATAATGCTCCAGCCCAGGTGATGATTATTTTTCTCACAAGGAACAAAGTAGCCAGTGACGAATTACCCATAGATGAGTAAATAGTATTTGTTTCCTTTCTGAATGATGAGTAGAACTGAAGCAATTTTGTAACTGCTTTCAGAAACGGATGGAACTCTTCTTGACTTGTTTCTGAGTCTTCTTGTAAACATTTGATGGCATGACGTGTCAATATAACATTTATGGGGAAAGTACATGTTTGGAAAAAGCAGGTGAACTTTTGAGATGCTCTTCTCCAATGGAAAATCAGAGACAAAGAATTAGTTTAATGTAAGTTTTACACAATAAATGCTATTTTTACATTCGTTTTGTTGGAGTTTCCAATATAAACAAGTGAAAATAATTACTGAAGCTCCCACCAGCCATGTCACAATCCATTTCTCATCTTAATCTAATTTCTTTTCTCCCAGGTTTTCTCTTGGATCCTACCTAACTTGTGACTTTTGATACAGAAGCCATGTATGAACACTTCAGCTACTGAAGTGGCCAGTCATCCTTCTTGGTCTATAAGAGATAAATGTCATAAAAAGTGACCTTTTTTTAAAAAAATATTTTGTTGCAGTGAAGGAAATTCCTTCCTGGACTCATCAAAGACAAAAACCCAAACACCCAAACGAACCAGGAAATCCTACCAGGAAGGTGTACTGTGAACTGTACTAGTGACTATTTTTGTAATTTCTCTCATGTCCCAGGAACTCTCTGAAATAGATTCATTCTTGATGCATCAATGCACAGAATCTCCCCATCTTGCTCTTGCTGACCATTACTTAGATGGACAACTAACCACCTCTTCCCTCCATGTTGTTAACACCTGATACCTCATTATGGGTAGTTTGGGGCAACTCAACAGAAAGACCTGAAACTTCTCTGGTGGGACAGTCTGGAATTTTCTGTTCAGAAGCCAGAAGTGACGATGAACAGTCACTGGGAAGGGAAAGTGTGAACTGGCACTGACCTATGCTGGGTAGCAAGAGGGGAAGGGAAAGAGTTGTACAGCTTTGTTTTAAGCTGGAAGATAATATCTCTTCAAGATCCAACTAGCTGTTACATCTGTGGTCCTTTCAGTGTTCATGTAAGACCTCCATGTTTTCAACTACCCACAATGGACAAGGAAGCGATCATCTGGCTTCTTTTTTCAACAACATCAATGGGAATGAAACGCCATCATATTATAGTATAGCTGCTGATAGATTTCTGTGGTTTGCCAGCAGAGCATCCACCATTAATGGTCTTCAAAAGAGTATCCTGAATCCTAGAGATCTCAGTGAAAACCCACCTCCAGTTCCTCAGAAGAGTTACATTCAGTCTGAGGGACTTGAATCATATCACAAATTGACTAAATCTTGATCTAGTTCTGTCTTCTGGGGCCCCTGCCCAATGATCTGTCTGAGCTCTTGATTCACCCTTGGGTAGGAGATGGGAAAATAAGCTTGTGTATTAATAAGTGAAATAGGAGGAGTAGAATTATTGCTTGAAAATATGTTTATGAAAATGCCTTTGAATAGACAAATTGAAGACCTGAGAAAGGCATGAGGTTTATTGATAATCAGGACAGGAATCTTAGTTTGAAGAGATGGGGAAAAATATGAATCACCTCTAAAAAAAGAAGTCGCTCTTGCACTGAATTAAAAAATCCAGTAGCAAAAATTCTCTTATAAATATTTTTAAAAGCCCAGTAACACAATAATCCTTCTGGCATCTGTTCAGCCATGTCAGAAGAGGCACAATGGCTAGGCTTTACAATTTCTGGAAATCCTTCTAGAGAATGATTTTAAAGGGTTGGTAGAGACCTGTCTTTAGAAAAGTCATCTAATTTCACCTTTACAATGGTCAGAACACAATCAAATTTGTAGGTCATGTTGTCAAGAAGGGAAAAATCTGTTGCCTGTGAAGTAGCCAAAGACAGCAACTCCTCTTAGATGTTAGATGCACCTCTTCCCTTTTAGAATAGTAAACATGCTTGGCTACATATCAAGGGCACTGAAGTTCAACTGGTGAAAGTGGTAAGATCCTTATGGGTCCCTTCTAACTTGAGATATTCTATGATTCATAGTCGTGCACGGTGGTAGAATGAGAGACAGGGGATACAAATGGAAACAACTGGGGTTCAGACTGAATACAAGGAGAAGCTTTTCAGCTTGAAGGCCAGCAATGGGAGCAGGTTGCCCAGATTCGAACTACTTGTTCAGCAATTTTCATTGTTTTTAATAACCTGCATCTGCAGTTTGTTATTGCAGAAATATACATCTAGTATATATATGGTGCACATACTTTTACATATGTGATATGACAGATCAACACTGTGGAGAGAGAGGAGCTGATACTGAATTTTTGGGGGGATTTGAGAAAGATGATACCAGAAATGGTTAAGAAAGTTATACCTGTTTTTATGGGGATCTGCAAGTTGTTACCCTGCTGAGAGTCTTTGAATATGTCAATCTATATTATTTAAACATGCTAATCTTGTCTGGAGATTTTTTTGATTTTGGTTTACTTACTTGAAAAGGGAAGATATCACATGCGCCCATACATTTAAACAATGATAAGGTTGCAAAATGAAGCACTCGAGTTAGAAATGCATGAAATTATGTTACCTATAAAATTTTAATTCTGTATTGTTTTGTGTATGCATAAAGGCATTGCTTCTAACCACACATTTCTGTATTTTTCTCTTTCATGGCATCCTTGTTTTAATTACTGTCGAGAATGAATAACATAACAGGGTGAGAAAATGGCAATGTATCAGCCTCATTACTGCAAGTGTTGGAATGTAGACAGTAAATAAGGCAGGGAAAGGATGGTTTTGTAGTTGTACAATCAGATGCTACCTTGGAAAACTGGAATTTTTCCCTATTTCTACCATGACATCCCATTTATGCTGGGTATATCATATATCACAAAATTCCTTTAATGAGATCTCCTAAACTGGTTTTTTACTATTAAGCAAAATAGAGCAGTCTCTGAGTGCCAGTGGTATACTGTTGCTTGAATCTGCATCACTTAACTCTCTTTTCTCTCAAAAGAGAGTGGCCAAGAGACAGTCATTGCTTAGTCATGCCCAAGCAACATCCAGCTGTGAGTTGTCATGGCCCGAGTCAAGACAATGATGTTTAAAAAAAGTTAAAAATACATGTATAATTATAGCATAGCATTCGAGCAGATATGGGAGGCCTCTTTACTTTACCAGTTGAAGACAAAGTTTGCTGTGTGTTCTTCTTTCCTTGGTGCTTGGTGAATGACCTGAGGTTTCACTGGCAGAAGAGCTGCTGCCTGTACCTGTATCTGAAGCAAACATAAACACAGCATGCCCTGCACTGTGCTAAATACTTAGAGGAAACAAGCAAACAGACTGACCAGGCTTGTGGCATCTCAGATTAGGAATCCAAGATTAACAAATGGTCTTGGATATCTTTCTCTTCCTCATGAGCTCCTAGGTGAAATGAAGACACCATGAGCACTGTCATAATGCTGTTACTTAGCTCTGTGGATCTTTCAAGTGCTCTGCTGGGAAGGGCCTTAAGAAAAGAGATGAGGAAATAATAATAAATTCACATTCATAGCAGGGTTTGAATATCTTGTGGAAGGAAGGTCTGAGGCCAAGCACAGGGATCTATTGAAAAGCTGCTCAGTGACTATCTAGCCAACAGACTTCAAGACGCTGAAGCACAGTCCTGTGCAGTGGATAAGAAAGGATGGATAGATAGCTATAGAGAAGTTGAAGATAGATATATATGCATAGGATGGCTGGATAGACTGATAGAGACTCATCCACTCTACAGCTTGAATTTGACCTGCATCAGAGAGATCTTGGGAAAACAAAAAATAAATCAGATATAATATGTAGACAAAATACTATAGTGGGTCTGCAGTTTCACAGGAGTAGGATGTGTTGAGTCTGCCCTCTGCAAATCCATGACTTTGAGTTCAGAAATGGGCTTGCCCCCTGGAGGGGTCATTATTATGACTTCTGAACAGAAGCTTGTGACCATAATGAAAGCAACACTAAACTCCCTCCTCTGGCATTTCCAAACTTGAGAGTGTTTGCATGTGAAACTGTAATATCCTTGGGGCATGTGTAGGACCAGCTGTACACAATTCAATTTCATCTACTCTATCTAATGTCATAGAGTTTTTAGAAGAGGTGGCTACAGATTCCACTCTATGCAGGCACACAAGAGCCCAGTTGGGTTCTTCTCCCGTGCAGATGCATTGATTTGAAGCTCAGAACATCAAGCTTTTAAACTATTTTGAAAGGTCTGGTGTTTTTTTTCTTTCTTTCCTCTCTTTTCCTTCTTCTGGTGTTAACTCTTAACATTGGTCATTTATATTAGTCACTTAGTGAACATTTCCCCTTTGAAGGTCATTAAAGCCACAATGACCCTGCAGTAATGAATTCCTCCATCTAATTACCCCAGGAGTAAGAACATCTAAAATTGTTGTGTAAGTGTGCATATCAGTAGGTATGCACCTATCCATAACTTAAAAAAAAAATTCTGGATAGACTTTATCACTTGTGGGAAGAGATGGATAGAATGGTGATAGACACATGGACAGTTAGATAAACAGAAGACAGATTCTGCTAACATATCCTTGTCTAATAAATTGTTGAGCTACAAAAGAAAGCAGAAGTCCCTGTGTACAACGTATGGATTTTCTTTAATGTGAGTTATTGGGAAAAGACAGAGCTGTCCCTTTAACTGGAGAACTGCAAACAGCTGTTCCTTATGCATACATGCTTGCTTGGTCTGAAAGTTTTGGTAAGTCAGTGCATAACTGACAGTTAGATTTATCTCCCCAATAAGCAATCAACATTATAATAAAGGAAAAATGCTTTCAGTGCACCTTTGAGAGTGCATCAGAAATTAATCTAAACATCAAATTAATTATAGTTTGTAAATGAATAGTGGCTCACAGCCCTAATACTTCTCCCGCTCCTCCTCCTCCCCCTAAAGCCTCCCCCAGCCAACTGCAATGGCTGGAGGTGCTGTGCAGTGAGCTTGATGAACAGCTCCTTCTCTTTCTTACTCACAAAACTCTTCCCCTTATCAGCTGGAAAGGAGTTCCATCCTTACTTTGCAGACCTGAAGTCTCAGACCCTGGCTGCTTTGGAGTATAAGAGAGAGAGTAGCTAGCAAATATTAAACTTTTGTGCCTCCTTCCCCTTTCCTCTGGGAGCTCAAAGCACACCAACAATGTCCTCCTCCTCCTGGATCAGTTTCCACTAAGCTGGGCACCTCATGATCTTCTCCTTGGCCATCTGCCTGTGCCAGGTCCTTCAGAGTGAAGAGGATCACAACAAATTAGTGCTGATCTGAACCAAAACATACCAGGGGTCTGAGATGTTTAATGTGCCTGGAAAATTGTTTTGGTATTGTCTTGACTCAGGCATTCAAATTAGTGGCTTCTTCCATTGCATTCCGAGCTTTGATCTGCAGGCTGTACCTGTCATTCCCTGTATGGGAATGACAACCTGATTTTTTCCAAGGACCTGAAACAAAATGTATTGCCACTAGATCATGAAAAGTAAAGAAGAGAGCCTAATTCTATGAGCTAAAGGGAGAAAGAATCAGGTAGAGACTTTCCTGAGGAAATTTGAAATCCGTTTAACTGTAAAAAAAAAATAAATCAAACTTCATCATAGTACTTGTAACAGCAGCAAACAGAGCTATATCTCTCTCTCAAATCCTTTCTAATAATGCATCTATCTGGTAAGAATTTCTGTTTACCAAAAGAAGAGTCAGAAAAAACCCCACCCAAAACTCTTATCTGATAAATAACTCTCTTCATCTATGCATCCTAAAACGCTGTGCAAAGGAGTCAGTGTACTGCTACAAGAAGAGGAACCCAAGCAACACTGCCAGGTTGACCCATGATCACCTATATGGGGTAGGAACATGCAACTGGAATTTCTTTCCCTTACGACACCTTATTCCTGCACCTGCTCATTTCTCTGGATGAACCCAAGGAGAATTGTTGGCGCTTTTTTTTTTTAATATTTTTTTATTAAATGAGAAAGTGCCACATTTGGCAGGGCATATTGGAGGCACATTGTCAGCAGGTGCTGAACAATATTTTTCTAATGTACCTCTGGGTCCCTTGTTCCACTCCTATGTCTTATGGAGTGCTGCCAATGCACTTTAGACCTAATATGCAATGCCCCTGGTCCCAGGGCCCTGCATAGCTTTGTCAGTGTCCTAGTCTCTTGATGCGTCTTTCTTCTTTTTGTTTCAGCTTCCAGATTGAAACCCTGTAGATCATCATGACCTGCCTGCTGCCTTGCATCTCCCACTCCACCTTTTTACCACCACACTGCAGCATTTAACTGCCACAGCATGTTTTTAATAACATGATACAAGCTCTACCCATCCCTCAGCCCTTCTCCCGAGCTTCGCCCCCTCCTGTGTTCAGTTCTCATTTCTCACTGCTTTTCTCACTTTTAATCTCTCTCCTTTGTCTCTTCAGTTTCTCTTCATAAGCTAGGAGGAGTTTAGTAGGTAATAGAAATATTTAACAGCAAACTTAATTAACTGTTATGACTCTCATCAAGTGATGTTATTTTCTCTATTTTGGCATCTTCAGAGAAGATTGGATGCTTTTCCAAATGAAGTGGCCCATTAGTAACTTTCAACTTTCCTGCAGAGCCTGCAGAAATTTGGAATGAAACTAGATGTTCATGTTGTAAGAGGAGTCAAACAAGGTATTTCCTTTACAATGTGTAAATCTATGGTCCTAAGAAGCCCTTGTATTTTGTAGTCAAATCTAGAATGCTCCTTGTTTTGTTTATTGTGGGACATTTCAAAAAGGAGTGGGACATCCCTTCTGCTGATGGGAAAGTGCGTCTGGAGTGCACAGAAAATGAGGAAAACATCTGGCGGTTGTGGTTGCTTACACCTGTGGTGTCAGAGCGTGTCAAGCTGAGTGGAGGGAAAACACAGTGTCTCTCTGGGCTTAAGGCATGTTGTTGACATCCTTCTGGAGTCATTGGCCCATGGAGAAAAGCTGAAGCCACACCACAGGGTATGGGAAGCAGGCACATGCCAAGGAGACATGTGGGGAACATGGAGCAGAACTGGCCTGTCAGTGTCTACTGTTCAATGGTGTGCAAAAAGCTGGCAGATCCAGGTGCTTATTGCTTTCTGAAAGAGGTGACTTGAGGAATGAATTTCCAAGTGTTCCAGTAAAGCAATTCCTCCAGCTTTAATTTATCTACATCTTATTTGACACTTCGGGATAACCATTTGACCTCTTCTGCTCCATCCATGTTCTCGTTTTTCTAATTTCTGTCATGCCTTTCTAATTAATATTTCCCAAACCTATCTTTTTCTCTCTCTTCTCTGTTAAGAAATTTTTCTAGAAGATGTCTGTCTCTGTATTTCACTAATTTAATGTCTTCAAATGCTTTCTTAAAATGTGTCTTATGGGACAACAGTAAGTGATCCGGGGTTGTATTGTTGCATAGTCCTATGACAGAGGTAGAGTTAGCCATGTGTGGGCATGGTGAAGAGCAGCTCTTCTCAGACTACTTTCTTGTCTTAGCAGCCTTAACAGTGTCATTTTTACTGGAGTTTTCTTTAATTCTTGTACACAAACTGCTCACATTTAAACTATCTGTGTAACTGAGAGGAAAATTATCACCAGAACCATTGAGACCAGCACAAAGATGTTTTTCACATCCTCTGACATTTAGCATACCTACACACAGAACAACCTACATGCGTGTAGTGGGAAGGTGGGAGACCCAGTGCAATTTCTGCCTTGTGCAGAGACAAGCTCTGGGGTCCTGCAGATGTTGACATTCAGGCTGTGTGCACACTGTACCTCCATGCAAGACTTCCTGGACCAGCCTACTGTGAGAATGGGAGTCACTGTCTTCAAGGAATATCCGACTCAGTGTAATTTTTCCCTGAGTAAGACAATGATATCTGCTGTGGCACTGCTATTTCAGTGGGAATAGACAGCATGGCTCAGTAGGAGAAATATGTTGACTGCAAAAGAGGTGCATGTACCAGCTGGGCATTGAGTGAAGGGCTAGTTAGAGAGGTGAGAGAAGGGCAGAACGTCGAAGAGCTGTGAAGGTGAAATCAGTAATTCTGAATACAAAAATGTGGACAAGGCAGAGCCTGAGGAGAGACTCAAGGAGATGCTGATATGATTGGTGTGATGGAGGATCAGGCCATGGGGATAGACAGGGTGTTGTTGAATGGAAAAGAGAAGGGTGGTCTGCACTTGGCCATGTTACAGCTGCATCAGGGTAGGGGTGGAGGGAAAATAAAAGCAAGAGTTTGGAAAAATTGTAAGAGAAAGTGAAGGATTTGGGTCTAGCCTGTGTTTATGCAGTAGAAGAAAAGTCAAAGGCAAAGAAGCCTTCCAGTTTAAATAATTTTTTTCAGTGAGAAGTCAGGGTGGTTTCTCAGGCAATCTTACACACTGCAGCAGGCAGTCCCACTATGGAAAAGCACAGACATATTTTAAGCACTTTCACATTTTATATATGATATCGGTGGGTTTTTTATACATTATACTGGTGTTTTATATGTGATATTGGCGTTTGCTGTTTGCCTCTGAATTGGGAAAGTCAAAGGCTTCCAGACCAGGCATGGTTTCTTTAGTACATGCAGGTTCTAGTGGTTCTCTGCAGGGTCGTGGACTCCAGAAACCAGGAGAAAGGCTCAGGGCTGATCTCACCTTCTTCCTAATATGCCCACGATTGCCCATCCTGCCAGTAGTCGCCAAAGGAGATAAATTTGTACTTGAAATGCAGGGGAGAATTCAGAGCCAAATAATGAGGAATAAAATCATAGAATGACAGAATCATAGAATGGTTTGGGTTGGAAGGGACCTTAAAGATCATCTCATTCCAACACCCCCTGCTGTGGGCAGGACACCTTCCACTAGACCAGGTTGCTCAAAGTCCCATCCAGCCTGTCCTTGAACGCTTCCAGGGGTGGGGCAGCCACAGTTTCCCTGGGCAACCAACCTGCTGGTGCCTCACCACTCTCATAGCAAAGAATTTCTTCCCAGTATCTAAGCTAAATCTCCCCTCTTTCATTTTAAAGCCATTCCCCCTTGATCTATCACTATATATTCTTTTCAAAATCCATCTCCAGCTCTCTTGTATCTCCTTTAGATACTGGAAGGTGCTATAAAGTTTCCCCAGTGTCTTCTATTCTCCAGGCTGACCAATCCCAGCTCTCTCCATAGGAGAGGTGCTTCAGCTCCTGATAATCATTGTGGCCCTCCAAAATTCTATTTTAACATGCTGCTCTACTGACTCATTCAGTTTGGGCCAGCTGCTTACAGGCAGTTCAACAGTAAGGCAAAAGCAAAAAATGAAGTTTTTCTGTTCCTATGGAAAAAAACATGGTGACATTTTTCTTCATAGAGTTTTTTAAGTTTGTCTAAAGCAGGACTTCTTGACAATTTCTCGACAACCTGGGGCTAGACTCTGTTACAGCAATTTATTTGGGATCTGCATAGCAGATATATTTTAAAAGGTCATATAATGGTGGAATATCTTTCTGGGGCCAGACAGAATTGTCCCCCCAGGCTAGCAGTTGGAGAGCTTTAGCTGGGTTAAAAAAAAGTGAAACAGAATGCAAATGCTATGTTCTTACATGTTGAGTTTTGGGAAATGTTTAAGCAGAAAAGGAGTTTTCTTACTTTCAAAGTTAATAAAATGCCTTTTATTCCTTTAGGAAAAAGTAATTTATTTTTTTATTTAAATTTACTTCCTGAACAAAAATTTACGATCAGTGCCAGCTTCAGCAGACTTAGCAAAACCAAATGAAATGCCTGATTTTCTGTACTCCCCCTTTACATTTTTACATTGCTTTAAAGTAGGATGGGGCGTTTTGAAAAGCATCATGACATACCTGTGCTTCTGCTATTTCTATCCTTCTGGAGTTAGTGCACATGGCAGCATAGACAACATGTTTGTCTGAGACCAACCATCACAGCAGGCACTCAGCTCTGTGGGTAATTAATTTAAATCCAAAGAAAACTGAGGCTTGACACCTGGGACCCAAAACTGAATGAACTCGGGTTTTTGTGTCTCAGAAGATAATATAAGGTGACCAAGACCCACTAGCAATCTCTAATTCCTTCTTTTGCTGACCTGTGAGCTTGAGTCGACACTTCCAAAGGGCACCTTCTTATTTCAAGCTTCAATATCCCACAGTTAGTTTTGGAGTTTACTTCATCCAACAAGCTGATGTTTAGTCTTTCCCAATGAGACTCAATATTAAGAAAAATTTCTGCTAAGATCGCTCAATTCCTGCTCACTTATCAACCTTGATCTCGCAGTACCTTGGGAACAGGAATAAATGCAGCCCCCAAACCCTGCCCCACAAACTGGGTATGTGTGGCTATCCTCATGAAGTCTTGTAGTCATCAGCCTTTGAGCTGAGTTGGGATAATACCTGTCCAGCAGAAGACATTCTGTCTTTCTGCATTCAGCTCCTACCTCATTTCTCCATATACCTTTGGTCTTCCCTCTTGTCAATATGTGGAGAACCAGGCCCAGTATTCCCCTAAATATTGATGACAATTTCACTGCCAAAAGTACGTTTCTAATCTGTGGATCTCCTTGGAGCATTAGTTTTCGATGTCACCTGGATCTTTGGTGGTCTATTTATCTTGTTACGAGCTCTATAAAGCAGGTGGGCTCTGGAGACAACAGGGCTAATTCACAGTTTTGAATTCTAATTTGAATTTCCCAGCTACCTCTGCACACCAAACTTTTTGTCCTTCATTCCTCTGGTACTTGAGCGTGCAGCAACCCAGTGACTCCTGATGAAGGGGAGCTCTGTGTCCCTCTCATCAGGGGTCAGGGCTCCTTCAAACAGAGGGGAAAATATCCTGTTCAGAACCTCTATGGATGTGCAGGAGGAACTGTGCATAGAGAAAGGGCACAAAACTCTTGAAGTACTGTCTGACATGCACCATAGCTAGCATGGGATGAGGTAAGAGTTTTGGGAGGTGGGCTATTCAGGAGGGGAAAGGGGAAGGTAGCATGGAAGAGAAGCATAGTGTGGAGATTGAGAGTGGCTGTAAAATCAAATGAAAATCCAATGAGTCTTAACTCTGGAAGTTTGCCTGAGAGGCAGAGTCCAGATTAGCTGCAAGTAACAGGAAAAGAAAAGCAATAGTTTGTTCTGTTGCCCTTCTCAGGGAAGGTCTGCAAAGAGTGCAGAATGGGAGAGAAATTACAGATCCCAGTGGTGGACACATGGATGGGGGAGATACCCTGTCCACCAGGTAGGATGGGATCAAATGTGGCAGGGTCCCCATTCTGCTGCGCTGCCACAAGGGAACGTTTGCAAACAGCAGCATACCACTGAAACCCCATACACACATGGGGTTTACCCCATGGCTCTTGGCTGGCTGAGCCCACCCTCAGGGTATTCCTGCTTGCTGCCCCACAGGCAGCTCAGTCTGTGCTCTTTTCCTACTCCAGCTGGCGAGGTTGAGCCAGTGATGAGGCCAGAGCTGTGTGATCCCGGTGCAGCTTTCAAACCCAGCCTCTAGCACAGCCTGTCAGCGAGGCACAGGGTTGCCTTGGTCTATCTGTATCTGCTGGGGTGCTGCCTTGGGTCCAGTGGGCTCAGAGCATGTCTTACTGTGATCCTCCAAGCAGCCATCCTTCCCTCCCCTCCCCTCCCCTCTCCTCTCCTCCCCTTTCATCCCCTCCCCCCCCTCCCCTCTCCCCTTCCCTAGCCTCCTGCATCCCCCTCACTCCCCCATCCCCCATAAGACCAGGATTTCAGCTGATGGTCAGCCCTTATCCCCTTGCAGTCTAATGCATCACAGCTGTTGAAAAGCTGCCCCCACAGCTCTGTCTTCCCTTCAACCCCATGACCCCATGTTTGTCTTTTTGACTCAGGTACAGAAACTCCCCTTCTGCCACATGCTCCCTCTGCTGATCTCATCAATACTTCACCTAACCCCTAGTCCCGCCCCTTTGCCCCAGGTTCTTTAGTCTTTCCTATACCATCCCCACCTGCCCTTACAAGAGGGGATATTTTCCAGCCCACCACCAGCAGCTGCAGCATCTTGCTGCTGGTGAAACGCCAAACCTTCACCTCTAAGCAGCGCACACAACTCTGAACATGAGACAATCAGGAGAGAAAGTGGGAAGGGGGAAAGTATTGACAGGAGTAAGTTGAGAGAAATCATAAAACTTAAGCAGAAAGAAAGCAGTTTGAAAGGTAAAGTATTCAGAGAAAGCCCTTTCCTGGATGAATCTAATTGTTTTGTTATCTTTACCCACCAAAGCATTTACTTTGGTTTGTCGCCCGATCCACAAACACTTTCGAGGAGATGACATTACCGAAAGGCAGGAACATCTGCATCAGCTCAGCATCCCCAAACTCCTGGGGCAGATGGTAGATAAACAGGTTACAGCCCTCTGGTCCTATCAAAAGAAAAAGAAGACTCATGAATGAAGAGAAATAGGATACGAGAAAGCACATGGTGGACATTTACTTTGGCATCCTCTCTCTCGGACTGGTGAAGGGTCACCTCTAGGAAACAGCTCGTAGACTTTCAGAGAAATGACAAAGCACAAGACCAAGAACTCAAAAAGTTACCTAGAGGCTATGGTAACTTCATTAACCTTCCCAGGACAGACACCAGGATAAAATATAGAGACAGAGGAATGCACCGGTACATGTGGCTATGGAAAGGCAGAATGGAGGAAAAGTAACACAAAGAATGAAAGAATATGGTTAATAATTTTCTTTTGTTCCTTGTAACCTACAGGGTCATTTTGTTCTGTAGAATTTTGCATTCAACCCTCAGTGTGACTCGTCTTGAAGACTCCCCCAGATCAGGACAGTTTGGCCATGTCCTCCATTCTAGAGGGTTCTGCAGGAGAGACTGCAGAACCATCTCCATCTCCAGAGAGATGGATGTAAATCCAGATTACTAGGCAACAGAGATTGGCTTTTTTGCCTCAACGCTGTAACATATTCTCTTACAGATTTCAAAAGGTGCTTGGGAAAATATCCAGAGAGGAGTTAGTCGGAATATGAAGTTTTGTTAAAGTAGAGACCCTCAAAAAATGTTCTGTTGAAATTGTATTTTGGGACAGAAGAGGGAGAACCTGCCTCTGGTCAAATAGTTTAGAAAGAAACTCTTCAACCTGACTTTGCTGTCTTTGAGCAACAGCCTAATGGGGGCAGGTCTGTCCAAGAAGTTTTGTTGAAAAAATTAAACACTTAACATCTCTACAGTGTTCAATAGCAGAAAACTGTACAGTTTGAGGAGACAGGGATTCTTTTTTTTATCGTCTTATTTCCAAAGGTATTTCCAGGTGATGCCCAGCTTTGCATTGGCCTTGAGAGGTAACTCCAGCCCTGCTTTGCTGAGAGGGGATACAGTGCATGCCCCTTGCCAAAAGTGTAAGAGTTCAGAGAGAAGGAGGGTTTCCTCCTTCCCCCTAGTCCATGTGCCTGCAACCCTGTGACCTGACTCAGTCAACTTTCCCCCTTTTACGCCTGTGGGGAAGGAAAGGGTTTTTTAATACTCTCGTTTTCTTCATCAGGGCATAATTACAGTGTCATAACACAGCAAATTACAACTTTGCCTTTCCTGTTAGGGAGAGGAGTTCGCCTAGATGCTCCCACCTTTTATTAGCCATTACTCATCCCCCCGGCTGGCAGGAGAAGTACGGTGAAGTCAGGATTCTGGCAGATGCCCATTTAAAGCTCATTAAAATTCCTGGGCCTCAGCATGATTGAAGTCACAGGCTCTCCACATTTCCTTTTGGATTAATGGAAAATGAAGCCCTAATGAATATTTGCTAAGCACAATTTTCCCCACTAATTTGCTAAAAGGACTGTCATGAAGGAACAGCTGATCCTTTGCATCTTGTGCATTTCCTAAAGGTCATGGGGATGGTAACAGGGTTTCTTCCAAATGTGGGGGATAGTGGTATGGTGGGATAATTAACTAATTAGGCACCCAGTCATCTGCTTAGCTAAATTACTTTTGAACCTCAGTGGCCCACAATCAGGCTCCCCTATTTCATGCCAAGCTTTTCCAGTTTCCCCCCACCTCCTGTCTGCCTCTTCTTTAGTCTCTTTACGGAGCAACTATCCCTTCTCCAATCCTTGCTGCCATTTGCTTCCACACAATGCAGAGTTATTGGCATGGTAAGCTAGATATGAAACAGTCTGAAAGTGTTAAACAAACACCAACCCCCTTAGATGTCTGTTACAATTGAGAAAATTCTGCCCAGGAGAAGACCATGGTCCAGAATAACAGGGAAAAAATTCATTCCTTCATCTGAACATGCCCCAGAGCACTTCTGCTATGGGATTTGAGATCCACATTATAATAGAATGGGTAAAATCTTGGCTTTGCTGCAATTGGTGGCAAAATTCCCACTGACATCACCAGAGCCAGCAGTTTGCTCTGTAAAACAGGCCAATTCTTTCAAAAATACCAGCTGCATTTCCTGGGGTCTTGGACTCATTGTGCGTGAGTACAGATTCTGCCTGTGTGTGTGCTGAGAAACACCTACCAAGGCATAAGGCAGACCAGGAGGCACACAACTTCATCTAGACCATGTTTAGAGGCTGGGCTCAAGGAGAGAACAACCCTTAGGTCACCTTGAAATCAACTTTTCCTTACACGACTCAAAGACCAAGAGACCAGTGAGGGTGTGAAAAAGCAGGGACCATTCCCAAAGCCCAGCTCACCTCTGAAATGTGGCTAGGAAACGTGTGCTGTGGCTTCCCATATTGACTCAGATATGCAAGGCTGAACTCACTTTGTTCCCAACTACAGAGGGTTTTTGGCTAATTTTCAGTACTGAATATGCCACCTGCTTCTGAGAAAAAAAAAAATTGCGACAGTTTGATTTGTTTTGTCCCCCTCACATATGAAAATTCTACCATTGGAGTTTAATAAGCAATTTTTTGTTGAATCCATCTGTAAGTTACCAGTTGCAGTTAGAGTCCTTGGTAAAGAATTCAAAAAACATGGTCTGTCTGCCTTAGCCGTTCTACCTTGTTGGATTTTTTTTGCCTGCTGCAAGTTAATGTAGGCACTCCATAGTAGACTCTGGGTTTGTGTATGTGGGTGTCTCGTCGTATATAGATGTATATTTTTAAGAAACCAAAGACAAGACATCAGGAAGAAATTCTTCACTATGAGGGTGGTGAGGCACTGTTGCAGGTTTCTCAGAGAAGTTGTGGATGCCCCATCCCTGGAAGCGTTCAAGGCCAGGTTGGATGAGGCTTTGAGCAGCCTGGTCTAGTGGAAGGTGACTCTGCCTGTGGCAGGGTATTGGACCTAGGGTTTTTAAGGTCCCTTCCAACCCAAATTATTCTATGATTCTGTGAGTTGTTCACCTCAGAATTCTATGAAAATCTAAGTTAGTTCTCAGTGCACAAATGCGATGAGTTTTAAGGGACTTGCTCAAATCACTGGAGCAAGAGGAAAATCCCAGTGGGCAGGGAAAAACCTTACTGAAGACTCCAACTAACTTGCTGGAGAGAAAGTTCTGGTTTTGAACAGAGGTAATGGGTTGTTGGAGATCAGTATACTTGGCAGTTCAGGGCTGAATACAGTAATAAAATTATTTACCACAGGCTTTACTTTTGTTTTCAAAAGGGCTCTGAGCCAACTTGAAATCTAACCCTCACGACACATTATGAGAAGAAAATGAAATTTCATTTTTACACAGATGTCTACCATGGCTCTTGGTTTTATGACTTTAAGTTATATATATTTCTATTCAGGCTTCTTATACACAAGAAGCACAGGTAGCCTTGATTTGGACAAAAAAGAAAGAAGAGCTTTAAGGAGCTCACAGTTTATGAATTGTCTGTAGATTACAGGGGAACCACACTGGATAATGGAAAAGCCTGTTACTCAGGGCACAGAACCACATGGTTGATTTGGCTTGGTTGGACCTGAACTGCTAAGCCATTGCTCTGTCCATGCTCCTCACACTTCAGCTCATTGTTAGTTTTTTAGCATCGGGACAGCTACAGACCCAGCCTATCCCTTGGTGCCCACTGTCAACATGAGTCAACTCCACATACCTGTTCAGATATCAACTATGTATCATTGCATCCCCAACACCGGGAGGCAATGTCATAAGGAAAGGCTATGATTAGACTTGTTTTCCAACAGTAATTAAAACTGGGCTGTCTCGTAAGATTGTGTGAAGTTAGCCTGCAGCACTTTGGTCAGCTGCACACCTCACCTCTATAGCAAACACTCAGAGGCTGGAATTTCATTGCCTCTTCTGCATTTGCTTCCTATTCAGTCCCCAGAGTGTTTGCGAACGGGGCACGTGAGAGTCACAAGCCTGTACCGCTTTATTTTAATGTATAAGTGTACTTCTGAGTTTCAGAAATTACATTAAGATGAGTAATACCATACAAATGTAAAATTATCTCCAAGTTTTCTGTGGTTGACATGGCTTGAATCAAGATTTCATCTCAAGCTTTGATAGCTTTGGATCTATTCCACCCCATGCGCCCTGTCAGCTGCTGTCAGCCTCAGTGCTTGTGTGGAAGTAATGACTAATCTCTACAGGAAGGTTCCAGCAGCCAAACGTTTCTGGGCTTGTTATCCAACTGGGATCCGGGAGTGGAGAGTTTAGCATTGTTATTAACAATGTGATCATTGGTGTTACTGTTGTGATAGGGCTGGTTCACTAACGAATCAATGTTTATGCACATCCTTGCAAACATAAAGTACTCTTCTCAGCACTGGGCATTACTGTCATTATTAGAGTTCCCTCTTGCTGTGTTTTCCTGTTAGAGGTTAAAGATTCTTAAAGGTCTTGACCCTCTGCTAAAATGGAGTGTTGTGTCTCATAGATTATCCCTCTAGCAGCAGAAAATGCCACAGCATCCTAACACTGCAGGAAAATGAGGGACACTGGGAGTGCCAATCTGCATTGGACTGGTTGTACATCTCTCATCTCTGGCCTCCAATCACCTTCAGCCTCAATACCAGCTGCTTACAAGAAGGAGTGAAGAGTTATGAGATAACTTGTCCACTGGGTGACACTCACTCCCAACCCACAGAGACACACCATGCCTTATGAACATAGGGATCTTCAGGCAGAGGGTCTTCAAAACGTGCACCACAGCTTTCCCCTGCTCCTGGCAGTTCCTGGCACTATGCTGTGCTGAGCAATGATCTGCTCGCCATTTTGTCCTGTGCTTAATCTAGCCCCAGTAAGTAATAAAAAGCAAAGTCCTTCAGCATGGGGGAAACATCTCTGTAATGATATGATAGGTCTGTGCATCTGTTCTCACAGCAGGGACATGCACTGGAGCTAATCAGGAGCTGGAAGTTGTGTTCCCCAGGAAATTCTGACATAGGAAAAAAATTAATTCCAAATTAGATGGAAATGCCAACATTTCTAATTTTCTTACAAAATGAGATTTCTCCCCGAAAGTAGTTCTAGGCCATCAGAATGTTTTAGCTTGATAGTGTAATCCTGATCCATTTCATTCTGACTCTTACACTATATTAAAACATTAAATGTAATTACATATATATAATAACACATATAATATAGAATATATCTGAATTAGTGATCTAATAGAGGATAAAATTTAAATTGTAACTATTTAAAATGAGGGTTGCTAAGCTGGAGCACCTGACTTTAAAGCCTCACTTAGGCAAGCAGTCCCTTTTTCTCGTCAAAAGGGAGCAGTGGACTCCTTGGAGGACAACTGGAGCTACCCAAGTGGGTTGCCTCTGAGGATTCCCCTGCTCCCCACTGACTGTAAAGGGAAAATTACATGGCATAGTTGTCTCCCAAAGTGTTTACATGCAATAATGTTACATTTACCTCTCCTTACTTTTCGTGTCTTCAGTGAAGCCATCCAATACTGTGAGCTAGATTACTCAGGCTCCTCTGATAGTCAATGTAAAGAAATAGGTACCCTTACTACATGATTTTTCTCATCCTGATATAGAAATTTTGCTCTACAGGATCTGATTTCTGTTTCCAGAGGCTGAAAGGACTGGATAAGCTACTCTAAATAGCAGGTCCTTGATCTCCAAATAGCAGGTGTCTGAAATCATGTTACTGGCTTTTAATGAAGGAGTTTCCTACAAAGTTCTTTATTTCAATGCAATTACATTTTTGTATGTATTCTCAGACACATATGGATGTTATTGCCTATGTTGCTAGCAGGTCTTTCCGTGGCCTGTGCACATCAGCATGCTCTTCTCCCTGGAGACTGAGGACATATCATCAGCAATTCCCCATGAGGATGTTTCTCCATATTATCCTTTGTGACAATGATGTTGTGTCATACATGGAAATGGAGAAACACTCAGTGGACCAGGGATCCAAAGCAATTAGGCGTTTAATGGATACTCTAGGTGTACAAGGAGGGGAACCAACGTGGTGGGGATGGCTTGCTGGGGTCACAAAGGAAGATGTCACTTTTACTCACCTTCTCTCTGTTGCTGTGGGATCATGGGAGGTGGCTGTGGGAACGCTTGGCTAATCTGGCCATAAGCAGCAGGATAAGCAGCTACAGGGGAGAGAAAGGGAGAGAAGAAAGAAGGACAGATTTCAGTGCTGGGAAGCGAGGAACTTTCACTCCAAGCCACCATACCAAGCTAGAGGTGGGCTTTCACCCTGCCTTTTGGCTCTGTGAGGGGCCGTCTCGTGCAGGCTGAGATGTGGCAGAAGAACCATGGCCGTGCTCCAGGAGGTGCCACATGGCCTTGAGCACCCACCCTCCCTTCAGCTCTGTCAGCAGCAACACCAAGGAGAGCCATGCAGTATAAATGGGGGTCTCTGCTGAGATATTTCCCAGCAGACATGCGCAACCATTCCAGATGGTGACACAAACACATCCATTCTCGAGCTCAGCGTAGAGGGGCCCGTGCTGACAGCCACGTGCAGGGAGCGAGCACACGTTTCCCCTGTGTAATCTCCCTTGTACCCTGATTAATTCCCATGCTCGTAAAAACAGTCCACACGCATGTTTCCTGCCTTCATATGCCCACACACTGTACGGACAGAGTTGCACATACACCCTTGGATATACATTTTCTTTCATGTCCATCGAGACCTCCTCTCTCTCACACAAACACAGTGGAAACAGTGAGCAGCAATTAAACAATTTTCCCCAACTCAGCTCCCCCACCAAGCAAACAAGGGGAGCCATTCACTACCACAGATGGTAGACGATGTGCCTTGCTGCTAAAAATACAGAGTATGGGTCGGCTGCGAGACCAGAGAGAAGGGGATAGGGGCCATGTGTGTGCAGAGGGGTTAATTAACAGCTCAAAGGGTTGAGCTGCTTCCCATCTATCAAACCTCACAAGCAATAAATGACAATAACTAAAACACCGGCAAATGAAGCCCTACATGGAGAATTAAATTAAGTTTCCAGATACAGCGCTGACATGAGATAATAGCCATTCCTCAGCGGGAGCCCATGATCGCTCCAGTTACCACAGGAAATAATGACTTTGGGGTGGCAGCTTCCTCACAACGTTGGCCATGGACACCACGTGAGGGGAGGCTGAACACGGCGGGGTCGTGGTCTGCACCAGGTCACTTTGGCTGGTGTCAGTCCATCAGTTGCAAAGGAGCTGCTCAGCGTACAGGGCAACAAGAGTGGAGGCTGATCCATTGGGAGCTGTGGAGAAATCTGCTGGGAAGCTGGGAGGATGTCTGTGTATCTCCTAAGTAAGTCTCAGACTAACTAACTGGGGTATGGCCAGCACACATAACCTAAAAAAATGGGTATGTCCAGGCATTCCATACTGTGCCAGGCACAGCAGCAGTGGCTTTGCAGGGCCTGGCTGCCTATTTTCTCTCTTTGCTACAGCATTCAGGAGACCTGTTATAGCAAGTGGCCTCCAGAGTAGTGGCTTGATTTTGGACTTATGCACTGTGCTAAGGCAAACCAGACACGGTCCTGCTCCTGAAGTTTCACTGAGGTACAGGCCAGTGGGACCAATTCCCTGGGAAAAGGGAGGAGGTTGCTTCCTCTGTGGGAGAAGACCTTGGGCTTGGTGTTTGTGCAAACCTAATCTGGGAGCCCCTGACCCCCAGCTTGCCCCTGTATTAGTAAACACCTCTCTTCTCTCAACCCCCTGAGGTGTGTTCAGAGATTAATGGCTTTACAGAAGAGAAAGGTTTATTGGGAGAAAGTGTTAATACTAACGACCTGCGTACTGCTGCACTCCAGCGTAGGCTTGTTGCAAGGGGTCTGCTGCAGTGGGGCTCTGTGCTGTGGAGACATAAGAGACAGAAGGAATTAAGGGGTTAAAATATGATAGACACTCTCCCTTTCTCTTTCATCATCAACATGTGTTGTGAGACAGACAGACCCAGGGGCTGAGGGTTGTGGAAGAGGAGCAGCTTGCCTTGCCCTATGGACAGGACTACACAGAGCCCCCCAGCATGGCCAAGAGGCTTCTGTCCCCCAGCCATCACCCTGTGAGACCTTGGAGCAGAGGGCAAATAAACCTCTCTCCTCCTTTCCCAAGCTTAAATTATGGATCTGCACTGAGCATGCAGATTTTTGGCATTGCAGTAATCAACCCCAAAGAGCCCTCATCTTAAGCCAGGACTGACACTGTGCTAGGTGCTGTGCAAACTCAGATCTCAGTGACAGCTACAGTCACATGAAACTTTCAATCAGAGCAGAAAACAACAGGGGCATAGCAGGAGGAAGGAGAAGAGAACAAAGCAGTGGCTCCTGTCATCCCCACATCCCTTCGAAGGACTGTGTTGCTGCCAGGCAGCCCCCTGTGAGAGAGAAGAATCTGGTTGGGCGGGGGGCGGGGGACACCACTTGTCTGCTCCAGGGAGGATGCTGTGAATCTCTCCGTAAGGCATGCAGTCTCTTGCTGGCTTCAAAGTGCATTTTCTCTCTTTACAAGTGCGCATTCCTCCCCACTAAAACTGTTTATTTTTATAAAACTTTGAAGTCTTGCTCAAATACAACCAAAGCTAGTTAAGATTTTTTTTTCTTTTTCTCCTTTGGTTGATAGGGAGGAAAAAAGAGAGAAACGTGTTGGATAAGCTCTTTCTTTATCTGCAGCAATAAAAAATTTAAAGCAAAGCTTGGCTGAACCTCCAGTCCAAATGTCACCTTGGCCCTAATATTTCACTTCTTGTTATGAGTTTAATTTGTATTTATTGGTGCTGCACAGTTCTACATTTACACAGTCCCTCCGGCTTATTCCTTGTAGGATGATCCCTTAGGGAGCTGCCACTTTCCCACATCCATCCCACCTTTTTCCTTCTTACCCGCACAGAGGTGTGGCTGGAGGCAAGGCTTGGAGGATGCAAAGGTGGGGGCCTCTTGGAAGGAAATCTGGTGCCATACACCTATCCAAGGAGAGACACTGACTGTATGGCAAAGTGTGGGGGAGGTTGTCAAACGTGAGTATTACAGACCCAAGGAACATGGATTAAGTGTTTTCTTACAGATAGATATACCAGCTTGAAACTTAACTTTAAAGATAACCATTGGTCATGTTAGAAGCTTGCAAGGTCTTGCACTTTTCTCCCAAAATACAAGGAGGAATGATGAGAAGACCAAACTTTGAGGCAGCAAACCCAATTAGCTGGCTAAAGCTTGGAGGCTTCTGTTCATTACGGACATTACTGGACACGTGGACTTTGAGAATGGGGTAGTCACAGGGAGAAATAAGTGGGAATGCAACCTTAGGTTGAAATAATTACCTAGATGACTTTTGGCAAGTCCCTCAATATGTGTGTATGTGAAATGGGAAAGCACTGCCCTACTGTAGGGATTTTCACTTCTTACAAAGGGGTGCGAGGAGGATATATTAAAACCTGTGGGAGATCAGTGGAAGGCATAGTAGAGATATAAAGCTACATTTTTAAGGAGTAGTTGTTCCAGGAAACTGGAGGAAGTGGTTGGAAAATATAAAAATTGTTTCCACTTACTCCTGTACTCTTGAAGAAGAAACCAAATAAAGTCTGTTCTTTTTAACCTCTGCTCAAAACAGTTTTCCTCAAAAAAACAGAATGTTGATCATATTGCTCCAGAAGAAAGCTCAACAGCTATGAAAGGTTGAGTCATACACCAGCTCCCACACCCCTTCAGGAGAATGTATCATAGTAACTTGGACCCTCCAAAATGACCAAGTCCTGTCAGGTAGAAGATATCTCCTGAGAAAGGTGAGGGAACCTGTGGTGAAATAAGCAAATCTTTCTGAGATAGCTATGGTTTTGCAGATTGCAGTAAAGGAAATGGTCTCCCATCTCTGCTCCAAAGGCAACTGCCCCTCTTTCTTTGCACTCATCTGTTTATAGAGCTAGAAGAAGAAGTTGTCTCTGCTGCCCAGGAAATACAGTTACAGCATTTCATTCCTTTCCAGATGAGTCTGGTTTGGGCATGTTTGTTCTCTCTCTGACCTCCTGATAGTTAGCGATGGCTGTCGTTTCACTGACTCAGGAGAAGTCACTAAGCAGGACCTGTCTGACTGTGACCCTTTCCTTAATTTCTTGCCTCATCTGGGAACATATGGGAACTGTCCAATCTCCCAGCTACAGCTGAGACTGTGCTGAACAGGACCACATGGCTCACTGGAGAGCTGCTCTCCTTCCTTACCCCATCTGTGGATATCTCACCTGCCTTTGGAACCTCACTTTGACCATCAGAACTACGACATTCTGCTTAGGAAATATACACTGAAAATCATGGTTTACCTTTATGATTAAATATTAGAACTGGACAAGCACTTTATTTAAAATGTTTGGGACAACAGGACATTAAATGCAGCCTTTTCCCCTTCCACATTAAAGCTTTTAGAGTTCACTATTTTCCTGAGTATTAATGATTTGTCATCAAGGGTATCATCTAAATGGGTGTTTCTTTCTCACGAGGCTGCCTCGTGCCTCAGATCATGCATGAAATTTCGTCTTGGCTCACAGCACATGCAAGCCAGTGGGAAGACTCTCCTGGTTTCAGTCAGCTTTACTCCAAGTTGGAAATCATTTCCTCATAGGAAAAGAAGATGCAAAGTGGCTGTTCTAACACACAGGGCTCTTACACTGACCCAACCTTTCCAGGATGCTCTTGAAAAGGAGAGAATTTAAAGCACCTCTGGGGAGGCAGCAACTTGTGGCTTGGGGCTCTGTGTTTTACATGTAGTGTCATACCCTACCTTTGGCCACTTGGGAGAAGTAATTGTGGTAAGTCACAGCCAGCAGGAATTTAACTTGGCAGTTCTTAAAAACAAAAGTGATGATCTCTGCTCACTGCAGAACTCTCCTTCCTTAGCCTGATGATTGTGTTTACTGAGCAAATGAAGATGTGTCTCCAGTACAGTGGATGTGTCCGTGCTGGCCAATATGGCCTATGAAGATGCAGGGACACACACTCCAGTGTGGACAGCCTGGAAGGAAGCCAAGGCATCTTGGGCAGCCATGAGCATATCTTCATGCTGCTGCTCACTCTGCCAGAGGAATTAAACCTAGGAAAGGGCATAACTGCCTGCACTCCCAGCTGTAGCACGAATGAAGCCAACAGTTGATATTGATCTAGAAATCTCAAGACACAGATTAGACGTTTGAGGATGTTGTGTCCCTGCTGTGTTCAGTAAAGTGACAGCCTTCTTACATATTAATGACCCATGAGAAGTTCAGCAAGGGCTCAGATGTACGAGAGTCAACCCAATGCAGAGGTTTTGTGTGGCTGTAGCACACCACATGCTAAAATTCAAAGTGATGGGGAGACATGAGTCATTTCTGTGTCCCAACACAAGGAGAACCATGAGTTAAAAGTTGCTTTATTCCTTCATAAGATACACATCGTAGGTTGTGTGCCCCTGTGGCCTTCACATGGATCATTAGGTAGGAGAGATACCCTGTCTCAGCCACCCTTTCTCCCCATCCAGCTTGCCAGTCTTCTTTGTTACTGCAAATAATAGCTGAACACAAGCATGTGAGGCTGGGAACAGACCTCAGTTCCTCAGCTCTGTGTGCTGCCTATGCTAGGCTGTGAGCCTACAGTGGCCTGTAAGGTAAATAACTCAGTAAGAGCTGGTAAGAGCTATAGGGATATAGGAGGCACTAGATGAGAGGCATGGATTACATAAAGCACCTTGAAGGGGCTTTTGGGCCAGAACTAGCATGTCTCTAAGTTGTGTCATCATCCAAAAACCTCGGATGTGCTGATGACTCTCTGTGTAAACACGTCCACAGATAACATCTGAAGCAGCTTTCCTTCTGGCCAGACTCATGGAGATGTCATTTCCAACATATGGACATTTCTGAGATTAAAGGTGATGTAATGTACATGCTGAGGATCACCTGGTGAAAGGAAAAATGCAGAGAGGTTCCTGAGAGGCCGGAGGGCAACTATCAATCACGTCAGCTCTGCTGAAGTCCCTGTGGCCTTGCTGCTTTGCAGAAGCTGAAGATCTGGCCTTGCTAGGGCAAACTAAAGGTATACTGTGAAAACAGATGCTAATAGTAACTTCATTTGTCAGCTCAGGGCAAGAGCCTTATCCCTGGACATCTCCTCTATATTAATTTGATCATTTCCATATCTCCACGGGAAAAATCCTGCTCAGATACAATTGTCTCTTTGCAAGACGATCCCGGCCAAGATGCCACAAGGTGACCATGGCAGATAACCTTCCATAAACCTGGAGACATAAAACAAGCCAATGACCTACTATATGGCCATAAATATAAATTTAACGAAGGCAGTACTTATTCATTAGGCAGAAGTCAAGAAATGACTCCCAAGTCCTTCAAAGAAAGTAGATCTGTTAATGTCACTTTCCAAATCCTCTGCCTGATGCCAAAAAGTGAGGATGATTTCCCAAGTCAGCATGAAATACCAGTGCTTTAAAATTAATATCAGGAAGGTTTCTTACTACTGATATATCTCTAGATTGAAATCCAACTTTTTAAAGGGCCATTTAGTTATTGTTGGGCCTGACATTTACCTTTTGTCAGAGAGTGAATGAATGGAGGCGGCAGAATGAAGCACGTTGTTAAAAATAAATAAAATTGGTTTAAGTGATGTTCTATAAAGAATCTCTCCTGAGATGTCAGTAGCCCTGCTACAGTGTCTGGCCAAGACAAGCTGTTATATGGGTGCTTCAAGTGAAAATGGCTGCAGGGGACAGAGGGCTGGAGTCTGCTGTGATAGTCAGGAGTGTAAATCAGGAAGATCTACACCTAAGCCAGTGGGCTGGTGAGGAAAAAGGATGATGGTCACTGTCTGAGGCATCAAAAGGGGGTCCTCCATACCCCTCAGTGGACTATGGGACAGCCTCCCTGTCCTGGCTCAGGGTATGAGAAAGCCAAAGTGATCTGCTCTCTGAAACCAGAAGGGACCAACCCTTCTGAGAGACAAAAGCAGGGTCTGGCTCATTTTAGGCCCCTAAGGCACCTTGGGACTTCATTTTGGTGGAAGGAGTCAGATTACAACTGTATGATACTCTCTCCACTCCCTGCTTCTGATAGTTTGTGCATTTTTTGACAGACATGCTCAATTCCATCTATTTCACTCTGTTTTGAAGAGATGCTTTCTATAGGGGTCTGAAACAGCAAGTTATCAACTGGATCCACAGCTTTGTGGTCTGCCCCACCTCTTGTTTCCTCCTACTGTCCCAAAGGTATTTTACACCTCTCCCAGGAGCTGCAGCTTGGCCACTATCACCTTTGGGAAGGTGGATAGGGGAGGAGGGTGATCAAAGAGAGGCAGTGTTGTTCAGTTAGTGTGGGGGGTAATAACATAATGAGAGGAAAAAAAAAAATCTATGTGAAGGCCAGGATTAAAATAAATAAATAACTGAGTGGGAGGGCTCTATTCACCTTCTCCTTAAATCCAATTTAAATCACTCTCTACAGCCCTAATCTATATCCATAATTATATCATTTCGTACAACAAGCTTGCGAGAGGTCTTAAGAAATTTATGTAGATTAAAATTCATGGGTGCCATAGTACAGATTCCATATTATTAAGATTGATTAGGACAGCTGATGCTGTGATTAAAGAAGCCAGCGTTTACTGTTGTAATTAATTAGGTATTCAGACACAACAATAACTGCAATAACGAAAAGAATGTGCTGATCTGGCAGAAAACAGAGGCTGATCCTGTGTTTTATAGTCTCGTTTTGCCATTTAGGGGTGGACACCACTCAGTTAAAGTCATGTTGTCCCACTGTCTCTTCCCCTACGCATCAAAAGAGCAAAGAAATTGAGGACATTTGTACCCTCTGCTTCATCCTGTTAATAGGAAAAGCCATTTTGGTAGCATCCCCAGGTATTGTAGATGCTTGTTTAGGACAACATATGGTCCTACTATAAAATTCATATAGTTCAATTTTGGAAACCAGGAGTATCTTTATTATTTTCTTAATAGTCCCACCTCCAAGCCCCATCCCTAATTGGGTCCCTTCTGAGATGGAGGCCAAACAAAAACATGACAGGAGACATGTCTGGCAATGAAGAGCTTTCAGTGAGCAAAGTAAGAAAGACACAGAAGACCCAGAAATGCAGACAGGTGGACGTGGCTAGTCAAGGTGACAAACTAAATCAATAGCAAAGCCAGGGCCAGACATCCCTCTCTTTGTCTAAGGCCATAATCTCAGAAGTCAGGGTCAGGTTTTAAAAGATATTAAGGCACTGTAAATCCATATTTTTGGGGAGCTTTGTTTAAGTCATCTTTAAAAAAAAAAGCTCAAGGTCTTAACTCACATAGGTGCTACTGAAAATATCAGCACAGAGCCTGATTTGTGTTTAAACTTTTTCCAGATCAGAGGAGAAAACATTTTGGCTCTGGAAAGGCTTACACAACTGCCTTAAACAACCTCATTCATTACAGCTGCAGCATGGTCATTGGAAGTACATGGCATCATTAGAGTAGCTTAGACTACAATTGAAGATGGCAACTTGTTATTATATTTTTAATGAGTGCATTCCTTCACTTATTTATTTTATCAGTAAAGTGTGGTTTATGGCACAAGGCAGATTGTTACAAATGGGTCAAATAAATGCTTCCTAGTCATAATGATGTCTCAGGTGCTCTCTGTTGCAGTTTTGGAACTGCTGATACAAAATACGAACAGGAAAGCTCTCATCTGGAGATTTAGGGTGGACAAACAGAACACAGCCAGAGATTTCCTGTAGTGAAGTAGTTAGCCCCAGGGTAGCCGAGCCAGGCACAATTCTAGGGCATAGTGTGTGCCTGGACCAAATGTTGTGGGGTTTGATTTTCATCCTGGACCTTCTAAAGGTGCAGACGGGTCACTCTTTTTCTGTTCTCCTCATTCATCTTGTATCTAAACTCTTCTTGTCTGACATCTTTTGGGTCTGAAATGTCAGGGTAGACATCGGGGTGTGGGAAGCCATTTATTTTCTTTCTCTGCACAAGCGAAGCCCTAATCTTGCCCAGTGCCACTGGATGGATGATCAGGACTGACACTGGACTCACTGGTCTGGAGCAGGAGCTTGCCCACCAGCAGTGCTACTAGTCATTGACAAGCTAATAGATAAGGCTGTCATATTATCATGCTGGGCACTCCTCCCCTACAGAATTAGTTTGGATGAAAATAATAATTACACTCGGAATTTGAATCCTGTCTCTGCTGGCAATGGGTGAAGTAAGTGACTACCTGATATCTCTTCATTGACCCAGCTAAAATGAATTGATGGTCTTGGTTCAGTTACTAAGACATGCAGAACTCGACGGGGCACACCCTTACTGCCAGTCTCAGCAGTGGCTTGGAAACATGTGGGCATAAAGGCTTGTCTTGTACTGAGAGCTAGTGCTCACAAGAGAGGGTTGGACCCCAAACAGGGTATGAAGTGGAGACTGCTGTCTTGCTAGCCCAGATGTACCCACTGTGCAGCCAAAGGAGGGGGTTGGTGGAGAAACTTCCACTATGTCTGCAGAGAGGAGACATAGAGCTAGTCCTGTCAGTGGTGGGCAGTCAGAAACAGAACCACAGTGGGCCTGAAAATAGTAAATGAGATTATATGTTTTTAATGTATTATGAGGAACTGAGGGAACTTAGCTTTTGTTTTCCTCAGCAACCTAAACCCAGAACAAATGCACTGAATCAGAATCACAGAACATCCTGAGTTGAAAGGGATCCATAAGGATCATCAAAATCCAACTCCTGGCCCTACACAGGAGAACACCAAGAATCACACTATGGGACTTAGAGCACTGTCCAAATGCTTCTTGATGTATGTCAGGCTTGGTGCTGTGATCACTTTCCTGGAAAGCCTGTTGCAGTGTCCAGCCACCCTCTGGGTGAAGAACTTTTTCATGATATCCAACCTAAACCTCCCCTGACACAGCTTCATGCTGTTCCCTTGGGTTCTGCCACTGGTGACTAGAGAGAAGAGATCAGTGCCTGGCCCTCTGCATCCTGTCATGAGGAAGATGAAGAATTCAGCATCTGTGAAAGCATTCCCCATATAAGGTTCCACAAAGCTGACACACCACTGATCCATCCCTGGCTTTGGTTAAGCTGTAGATCCCTCAGCACAGAAGGAATAAGGATGTAGGATGTTATGTGGTGTATTTCCACATTTTTCTGGGCACATCACTGGAATATCATGGAGCAGTCTTCACTTTTCTGGGAGCTCTGCTTTGTTCCCTCTTCCAGTTTCCTCATTTCACTGGTTCTTTGACAGCCAATCCCTTCTCTCTCTTGTTTGCTGCCCTTTGGTCTCATGATTTTCTCATCTCTCCCTCCCTTTCTCTTTCCAAAGAGGCTTTATCTTTGAAGAGAGCATTTTGTGCATTCCCTCACAATGCAATACAGTAGGGCAGGACCTGTTACCAGAAAGCAGAATTCTGATGAAGTGAGACACAGCAGAAACCAGTGCAGATGGTCTCTACTGTTATTGTACATCACACATGGTTACAAGAGAGGCTCTGGGCTCTGGGTGGCTAAGAAGCTTTGGCAGAAGAGCACAATCCCTGTTACTATGACTAATGTGAAAATGGCAAAAGCTCTTGTGCTGCTGCAAAGTGACTCAGTATCATGGCGCAACAGATTATGCTCTTTGTCCCCACTATATATTGTGACACATTGCCACGTTCAATAGCTCTGCAAGCTGAAAGATTAAAGGGCAGGAATTAATATACAAAAAGGTCAAATCTCCAAAGGGGTTCAGACTAGTGAAAAGGGAAATACTTGCTGCCTTGTTATTCACTCCATGGCAAAAAGTGCACTGAGGCATTATGCACTGGCTGATCTTGGAGAAGGTGAGACCTTGGCTTACAAAGAGTATGCTTGCAAGGAATGGTTTTCTAGTGCTACTGCATGAGTCCATAGACTGATCAGATGCACAGAAAAAGCTAATTCCTGCAGGGACGGGGCTGTGATGAAAGACCTGGTGAGTAGGGATGTTCTTCCTATGGCCTTTGCCCGAAAGCCATGGATGGTTTGATAGTCTAACTCAAATGATACCGTGTATGTCCCTTCTGCAGTCAGAGGGAATCTTAAAAAAAGAGCACAGGGGAAGACAGAAGAAAAGAAAAATTGAAATTAAAGAATAAATACAATTGCATCATGTGGACAGGTTTTTACAAATATTGTGGAATTCTGGAGTCCTTTAGATGCAGCATCAAAAATATTATGGTTAGTCACGAAGGTGAACATGTAGACAAACTGCACATTTAATTGAATTTATTTGGGTCGGAATGGTATGGATGTCATACCTCTATAGATGTTCATTGTCCTGTTTTGCTATTTTCAGACAACAAAGAACATTCTGCAACAGGATATAATGGTGTGAACCCACATTTGAGGGTTTTTTTGTGGAGTGTGAGAGCAACATTCAGGCTTTAAACAATATATGGCGAGTCATAATCATAGCAAGACTATGATTATGTACATAATACTGCAGCAGTCTTAGACACTTTCAGAATGAGAGACATACCATAAAGGAAAGTTGTTTGGAAGATGCTGACTTTGGATGGGGACTGTCATGTTCTTTTCTTCTCTATAGTGTTAATGCAATTGCTTGCTTGGTTGTAATATTTTATTTTTACCCTTGCATTTAGAAACAGAGACATGCAGAACTACAGGGCAGTGCCAGTAACAGCTGCAACAGAGGAAAGTGTAAAAAATCCCATAATGAACAATGATGGAATAAGCTGCCCAGTGATGAAAATTTCTTTCTAACCCCAAGCAATTAGTGGCTGGCTTATATTATAAAGCATGAAGTTTTGTGTCCTATCTACATTTTATCCAGTCTAATATGGCTGTGGATGTTCTCATTACCCATATAAATGACTAATCCTTTTATTTTTTATGCTGCTGAGCTCCAGGACTCAATAAAGCCTGTGGCAAGGAGCAGAGTTTTGGAGAGTGCATAAATGCTCATGAGAAGGAAGAGAATTAGATGGAGCAAACACATGATGTAAGCTACATGGGCTTGCTTTCAGTGTTTCAGGGACAGACAAAAGTAAAATGAGAGGTGAGTGTTTGACCTGCCACTGTTCCCTTTACACCTCTCCTATAACTTAAGATGTCACTAAGTTATGTGGAAGCTGAGCACCGAGAAAGACAAATATATTGCTGAAGACACGCTGAGATAAATTCAAACTTTACACAGAGTAGCCTATTTAGATGTCAGCTTTACTGGCAGGAAGGAGTCTCTCTGCCTGCAGTGAAGAGGAGCAAGGATGGCTGTTACCTTTTAGTGTGTCGGGCTTTTGGTGTTTGTGCAGGGACTTACTGTGAATTGCTGGCTGAGCAGGTCTCTCTGAAATTCAGAGAGAATCAGATTAAGGCCATTGACTTTTATATAATCATGGATGAAATACCTAACTGAAAGGCTTCTTTAATTATGGGGATAGTTGGGGGTAGTTACAAAAGCTCAAGTCATTAAGATTCATCTAGAAAGAACATCTTTTCTCTGATATCCACAGTAATGGATCATGGAAGATTAGCTAAAAGGAGCTAGATAAACCAAGAAAAAGGACAGACACATAAATGGATGAATAAACAGAGAGATGATAGACTGGCAAACAGGTAGAAACTGAAATAAATGGACGGTAGAACAGATGGCTATGTTTATGTAACCTTAAAGACAGCTTTCTTGATGCTGTGGTTGAGCTCACTGAGCATACTAAAGGCTCTTTGCAATCTTCTGGTGCCTTCACTGGACTCCAAAATGTCCCCTGCCCTTAAGCTGCTACAAAAACATATATACATGTCTATAACTTTCAGTAGAGTAAGTCCCTTGATTTCAATTCTGCTTAGAGATGAACTCACAGCCACATATTTGCAAAGTGTTTGTTGGGAGGAGGATATTTATTTGTCAATACGTAGGTAAGGCTTTTGTGTTTCTATGTTATGTGGTATTTTTCCTTTTGGCGCATAAATTCCCCTGTGATGATGACTCTTCTGAGTTTTCAGGACTGACAGAGATCTAAATAATTATTTTTTTCTCAGGGGTTTTTTAGGCTTTTTGGTTGGAGCATCTGACTCAGTATTTGATTTTCTAACAGTCTAGATCAATCTATGAGCACCCCAGGGTAATATACTCCTTTGCCAGCTGGTGATTAGGATCAATTAGTAACATTTACTTAAATTTTTATTGCTATGATTGTTACTATTAGTATGTATACAGCAATGATAAAAAATGTCTTCCTAGTAGAAGAAAGAAGGGAGAGGGCTATTGCAAATCTTCAGAATACTGAAAAAATGCAGGTGCACATGAAGAAATGGTAAACTCCTGAGTTCTTGGTGATTACAGCCTTAGACTGTCCATATCTTTGTAAACAGAGGCAGACACATGTCCTTTAACCTCCCTCCTTCATCCGTGACTGCCAGTGCTTTCAAAATCACTCCTTCAGTGCTGGCATCTTTGAGCTAGGCACAGTCTGAATCCCAGCAGTAGTTCTCTGGCAGTGTGACACGAAAAGGTGAACCTGAGCCCATTCAGTGGCTATACTTAACGGAGCTTCAGTCTCCAGGCCTTACCGGCAACAGGATTTGGATGCAGTGAGCAATTCAGAGACCAATACCTGCTCTCTGCACACATGAAGCAGTTTGGGTCAGCAGACATGTGGACCCTTTGGACTCATCCTCCCAGATCCATCTGGCTGCAGAGGAATTCCAGGAGGAGTTACCAATGGTGGGTGCTAGCAGATGCAAACAGGCTTAGCACAGCTCTTTCGAGGCCACTCAGGAGCAAGACCCTTGGGTGTAACACTAGGAGATCTACCAGCATGAACTGGTCAGGACTAAGTGCAATTTTTAGCTGAAGCAAAACCTGCTGGTTGTCCTGACTATATTCACCAGACACACTATCCAGCAACTGAGCACTCAAATATTCAGAACCGAGTTTTTTCACCTCCAACATGCCCTTGATGTTTATCATCCAGATTGAACTTTTTAACTACTGTAGCTGCGTAAGACCTCAAACAGCAATGTGGGGGTGAGTCCTGATGGTGTGAGGCATAATCCCTCTGAGGTCTCTCTTGTTGGACAAAGCCTGTGGATGTGGACAGCCTTCCCTAACACTGAGGGAGCAGGTTGTGGGCACAGCATGGGTCTGGCTTACCTGGATAAGGGTGAATGCCATTAGCAAACACGGCTTCTGCAGCTGGCTGCCCATTAGCCTGCGGCGGGAGGCCAGTGAAACCATTCACCCCAATTGGAGATGGGATGCTAGGCACAGCTGGTGCAGTTATGCCAGGAGGCGTGCTTCCACCTGCAAACAGGGAGGACACAATGTCAGAGCTGGTGAGTACTGGAAACAACAACAACTACACAGAGAAAACTGCTGACACAACAGCTGTGACCACCAGACAGAAACCTCCTGATAATCCAAGAAATGAAAAATCTCCCAAGCTGCTGAGCAAGTGAAGGGACTGCTTGCCACTGCTCCTCTGTTCAGAAAGCATTTAAAAAAGGCTTGCAAATCTTTCAAAATTTCTCAGCCCTACCTTTCTACAGCAATTACTCTCAATTTCCCTTTGGAGCTCTGTGTGTGTACTGACTTCCAGGACTACTCTGTCTGCAGACTCTCAGGATACACCTTTCACATACAAACTCATTCTGAACTTTCTCAGCACTAGGGATCCTTACAAGGCTTGCCAAGTTGATTCATAACCTAAAGGTAGCCAGTGATACTTTTTTAAAATGTCACTCTTTAGCTCAAACTCGACTTCATAGAGTTTTGACAGACTTCTCCCAGTGAATGGGGGCAAATTTTGGGCTAGGTTTGTTCCTATCATGGAATCATACTCCTTTCTTTCTTTTCAGATGCATCCTGTTGGGGACTCTAATGCTGCTGTTTCAGAAGAACAAATTAATGTTTTGGGTGAGATCTTGTCACCCACTGGTAGAGAATTCTTGAATTTCTGGGGGTAGAATTAAATCCCTCTGCTGCCTCATTGTCTGCTCCTGTACCTATGTTTAAAATGACTAGACAGTCTGTTCTTCTGACATATTCGGGATAGTTTTAGGGACCAAAAATGAGTTTTCAAAGATGCTGAAATAGTACTTTTCTCTTGGTGGCTGTGTATGGGAAGTTTAACTATATAATCTTTAGCAATATCTTTCTGTGTCAGGGTATACTACTGGTAGAAAACACCATTTTTTGCAGTAACCTCTTTTGTAAACCAATTGCAGATATTTTCTTCTCCACAAGAGTATTCTATGATGGGTAAGTCTGGTAACAAAATTTAATGACTGCTTAAATCTGTGTTGGTGCTTTAAGAAAGCCAGTACAAATGGATGAGATGGTTTAATATGTTCAGATTTGAGTAGCCCAAAAAATAGGCAGTATTTCAACTCATTTCTTATACCCTGAGCAGACAAGCTGCTGCTTCCCCTTTGCTTATTTAAATGGTGTTGGCCTTTAAAAATGCCCTCTGTGGAGGTACAGGGAGCCAGCAGTGGCAACTGAAGTCCAAAGGCAATGCTCTTAGCATATGCCATCAGCTTGCAAATCACAAAGGCTACTTAAAATTTCAGTTGCTTTTCTGGATCTCTCCTTTATTTGCATAGAAAATGTAAGAAATTTTTTTCTAAAATTGCAACAAGGGATTTGTGCTAGCTATTTTGTGCATGTCTAAGGAAGTTTAGGCACATTCATTGGAATTTTTTAATTTTCTTCTTATAAAGAACCCCCCTGGAGAGGTCAGATCTGTAGCTGGAGTAAAACTGGCATAATGCCACTGCAGAGAACAAATGGTGGTGGTGGATGCCAGTTGTGGATTTCATCCCTCGTTTGAGATCTCTTGCTGCAGCTACACCAGGTGCAGATTTACAACACAGAGGGAGGGAGGGAGGGAGGGAGGGAGGGAGAAGAGAAGGAAGGAAGGAAAGCCTAAATGAAATTTCATTTCTAGCGTCTCTTTGCAGTTACCAGAGTAGCAGATCCCCTGCCAGACCCACTTTTCACCCAGATTGTAGCAGAGATGAGAGAAATGCAAAACCTGAACCAAACTTTCAGAGACATTAAATTAATTGCCTCACGACTACGGATAGTGTGTGAGATAAACCTGAGTCTTGATGTAGAACTGTTAAAATGGCAGCAAACAGCATTAAATTTTTTCTGGTCTGAATTACCCACTGGGACTGCCTATCACCACCCACACTGACTGCAGGCCAGCCAGGTGACTAGATTAAATGAGAGGTCTGACTTTTGCATGGTCACAGCCAGATAAGATGGATATTGTCTCTCATCTGTTAGATTTGGTTGGATTCAAAACTCTCTGAGTTTGTAGGTCCCATAAGCCTGAATGAAGTCATGGTCATGTCGCAAGGAACCCTCTCTCCTAGAGGTGGGACACACAGGAAACCAGCTGGATTAGGAGGCCTAAAGATATCAACATAGAGTCTGAGCCAATACCTCCAGTGCCTCTAGGACTCCTGGGTTACCAGCATCTTTTTTTCTAGCACAATTTTTCTTTTGCTTAGGAAAGATCAAAACACTTCCTTTTTACTTTTTCAATGTTCCAAACACTTTTTCTGATGCCTGTTTTTTTTTTTTCAGAGAACTTTGAAATATTTCATTTTCATTCCAAGGCAGAACAAAGATATACTTCAATGACTAGAAATCCTGCTATGAAGCAGAATGATCATTTTCCATTTGGCTTTCTGAATGCTAACAAAAACCAGCAGGAGAATTCATGTTAGGCTTCAGATATCTCCTGGCCACTCAGAAATCGCTGCTAGTGTTGTAGGCTTGCTTGCTCAGAAATTATGTGAAACATTTTCTATGCATCTTATAACATGCTTTGTGAGTGTTGTAGTAATACAAGGAGTAATTTCAGAGTCTAAACATTTCTCCTAAGAAATAATTGTCAATGTATATTTCCACAACCCACCACAGAGGTTTTTCATGAAGGAAGTTACTCATTCAAGGTAAATCTACAATAATACCAAAGTGAATAGGCTCTGTGATTGAAAATATGTCATTAGGAGAGTGCAAAATTGGCCACCATGAAAGACATCAGGGGATCATCTAAACCAGCATCTTATTTTCAATAATGACCAGTCATGGGTGATCCAGAGAGCATGTAAAAAACATGAGTTTCCTCTCCTGTATTCTGAGAGTGAGAGTTTAACAGTCCCCTCATCCTGTCAAACAGTGAAACTGGCTGCCCAGGGAAGTGATGGAGTCACCATCCCTGGAGATATTTAAAACATGCGTTTAGGGACACAATTTAATGGTGAACATGGCAGTGCTGGGTTAATGGTTGGACTTGATGATGTTAAAGGTTTTTTACAACCTAGGTGATCTAAGATTCTGTGACTCTGAAAGGCACTGGTGACAGTAGAAGAGGAGCATTTTATAGCAAAGAAGAGCTGGGATGCTTTTTTTGTGCTGGATATCATGGAAGGCACATAATTTGGCTGTTTTACAGGTATTTTTGCATCTATTGCACAAAACTCAGTCGTTTTCAAGACTTATACATATTCAAAAGAGCTTGTGCTCTTTTGTGGTGGGTCCATCAAAAACCACTGTCTGGATTCAGCTTTCCAGGCCCTGACAACATTTGAATTCCAGGCAGTCTTTGTTTGATGTTCTTTCTGCTCCCACCAACACAAAACAAATCTAGCTAATGCAAATATGATAATCTTTCCAGCAGTGGGTTTAAAGGGTGCACATATAATTAAGCCGCTTTTCTGTTTGGTTTTGCAGTAGCTCCATCGACTCATTGTTTATACTTTTATCATTGTGTAAACATATATTCTGAAATGTGTGGTATAAGATTTTTGAGTCAAGTGCTTTTCCTTCAGTCTCCATAAGTTCATGTGGAATGAGATCTGTCTTCCTTTCTCTTCCTCCCCCCCCCCCCCTTATATTCTAATACAAGCAAAGGAAAAGATATGTATATGATCCAGTAGCTGCTGATGCTGTTCCCAGCTACAGATTGCAGAGAGATGCTGTGTGCAGTCAGGGATATTTCCTTTGGCAGACAGGTTAGCACAGCTCAGTTCATCAGGAACAGTGCCCAAACCTGCACTGCTTTGGTGCCTTAATTCCCTGCCATCCAATGTTTTTCAACCATCAGGCATCTTTCCTGACTGCTTTGTCAGATGGCACTTTCCCACTCCGGGGCTGGTGCAGATCTCTCTATATTCAGCAGTGAAGCTGCCTTTTTCCTCTCTTACTGCTCTGCTCTGGAGTCCCAGATCCTGGTATGCCCAACACTGCCTGCACCATAGCAGGCTCAGACATATCTCACTCCTTCCATGTCTCATCCCAAACCTTTGTGAAGCTGGCCCTCTCCAGGCCAGCTGGATGCTTCCAGGTTCACACAAGGGCACTGGTATGCCACATCTTTCTGAGTAGAGTTCTATTCCCTGTACCTCTCATAGAAACAAGCTATGTCACCCCAAGGACCCTTTTATCCCAGCCTGTCTCTTAGAAATGGTCCTCTGAAGATGTACCTTTGAGAGCTCTGCTCCCCTACCAGACTCTGGTAGATTGCAAGGCTTTCCAAATTCTCACGTCTTTCAAGGTTTGGTCCCACTTTCCTACTTCACTGCTGTTAGGCCACGTATCACTCCATGACTACCAGGCTTGATCATTCCTTGACCTGTTCCTGCCCAAATGATATCCCTGTGCTTCAAGCCCCAGGAAAGACAGACCTGTTTCCATCTCAGCTTATTTCTCTGCCCATGGAACCACATATTGCAGCTCCTAGAATGGGCTTCTCACAGCCTAGACAGATCCTGGCAGCCCTTCACTGACTACCTGTCTCTATTCCAGCAGCCTGAAACCCTCGCACCAAAGATCTTCATTCCAGATAGCACCAGATATCTTCCCTAAATACCTGCTCACAATAGGGGAATGGCTTATGTGTCCCAAAGGGAAAATTCATCTTGTTAATGATAATGCATCTCACCAGCAACCCTATTTTGTTTGTCTTTAGACCAACCTGGCTGTGACAGCACCAGCACTGACCAGCTGGACACATATATACACCAATAAACCAGTGTAGGACACTGCAGGATGTTTTATGACATTTGAAGGGTGCTCAGACACAAAGAAAAGTTGTGTGTTCGATAAAACTGAGAAGGAAGTGTCACAGAATCATAGAATTGTGAAGGTTGGAAAAGACATCTGAGGTCACAGAGTCCAACCATTAACCCAGCACTGCCAAGCCCACCACTAAACCAAGTCCTAAAGTGCCACACCTACACGTCTTTTAAACACCTCCAGGGATGGACACTCAACTACTGCCAAGGGCAGCCTGTTACAAGGAAACCTTTTCCAATACCCAGTCCAAACCTCCCCTGATGGAACTTGAGGCCCTTTACTCTGGTCCTGTCACTTGTAACCTGGGAGAAGAGATAGATGCTCGCCTGGCTGCAGGTGGCTATAACAGAGGGCTAATATGTCCTACCAGGTCTTCTCTGGGATGTGGCCAGACCTTCCCACCCTTTTCCCTCTCCACCCCTCTGTCCCCTTACCTGAGGTTGGTGTCATGGGGGCGGCTGCCAGGCCGTTCATGTTCAGAGCTGCCATCTGCTGCATCTGGGCCGCGGCAAAGGCTGCCATGGGGTTCAGGTATCCGCCCTGCGCCACCGAGGCCATGATCGCGGCCTGCTGCTGCATCAGCTGGAACAAAGAGAGCAGGGAAAAAATATCACGCGGTCACTGGCTGGGCAGCCTGTGGCACCAGCACAAGGGTGTGGGCCTGGTGAGGGTGTGATGCACCCCTCTCTTTTCAGATGTCAGCACACCGTGCCTGTGGTACCCCCCAGGCTTGGCCTTCCTCCTCGCTACAGGAGCTGGAGGCAACGGTTGTCTTTTCATCTTGGGGGCTTTGTGGTCCCCATTCCCTCCATGTGTTCCCCCAGTGTGGAGATCTCCCGTGAGCTGGACACAGCCCTCTGACTCCCTGCTACTTTTCTGACATGAAGGGCAGACAAAAGACTTTATACGTAGAAAAGACTATATACTACCTGAGCAAAGAGGTTTCATGGCTTACATTGCTTATATCAAAGTTCTGGGAAAGCCCTGATGGTTAGTGATGGGAGACCAATGTACGCAGGGAAAGTGGATTCCTTCTCCAAAGCAGCAAGCCTGGCTAGTTCTCTAGGGATAACCTGATTTTTTTCCATCTGTCAGTGAGAAAAATCACTTTTTCTGAGGCTGCTAGGAAGTGTCTGGTGGGTAGAGCAAAACCATGACCAAACCTTTTGACCAGATTATGGCACATATTTCCAGTACAACCAAGCAGAGACCTCCAGAAGACCTGTACAAGAGAAGGGAGCTCCCCTACTTTAGCAAGATTAATATTGCCTAATGGGAAAACCCCTTTCCCATGGTTTTGATCTGGGCTGACTTCCTCTATTAGTTTTTTTCCAGAAAGAGGTCAAAATACTGCTTGTTTCAAGGCACCTACCAAAAGCAGAAATAAGGAACCCAGGTTATATTTTCAGGCATTCTGGGGGTAAAAATTTTGGAGCAGAATGCTGGTGAATGGTTGTACATGCTGGAAATGCTTCTTTCATTAAAACCAGACTTTGTTGTCGTTATGTTACACTCCAAACCTAGCACACGGTGCAGTTCACGTGTACACTGTGGCTGCAGTGGGCTTATAAAATGTTCCTGGTGTGAAGGATAAGGCAGTTTGGTTGAAGCTGCCTCTTGTCTCCTTCCCTGTAGCTGTACAAAGAGTCAGACAGGGTACGTCCGAGTATCCAATCCCCAGCAGTGACCAGTGGTGGATGCTTAGAGATGGTATGGGGGAAAGAAGACGCACAGAGAGTAAAACCTTACTCTGTACATTGCCGAACCTCTGCTAATCTGTGCCTTGATGATAATAGTGGAAAAGAAAAATGTTTTCCTGTAGTGATTTTAGAAGTGACTCATGTCTGTGCTGTCTCCAGAATTGGAGTAACTCTGTTTTGCTGCTGTCTGTTATTTTGCTCTCTCTCCCATCAAGAAATCACCTTCTGATGCTGTTCTTTAAGCACATGGGACATACTTCTCAGCATTAAACAGATCTCAAAAGTCATGGCAAAGAACACACTGTTCCCTACTGTTAGCTTTAATACAGAAGTAACAGCTAAATTAGCTATTCATACACATACACACTAAAAGAAACCAATGAATGCCTTGAATGAACCCTTGAAAATGAACTACACTCATTCAAATACTGAAACTTGTCACCACCAGTAAAGGGTGCTGTGCCACTGACCTACTGAATAACCATGCACATGTTGTGGAAACTTGCCTTGGTTTCTCCAGCAATAAAATGGGACACAGGATACCTGCCTCCCCACACAGTAGTGCCTTCAGATCTACAGACGAAAAGTGTTGTATTGGAATTGAGTATTATTTTTTGAAGCCTAACGCAGATTGGAGGCAAAGTGGTGGCTTTTCCTTTGATTGTTAATTACCCTTTTTTATTATACCCTGCATAAGACACTTTCACATTTTAATTAGTGATATCTTGTTCTTTGTAATTACTGATGGAGTGATTAGACAATCTTTTCTATTATAGCACAATGCTGATTCCCCTTTAAGGAATACATTTATTTCTAGACATTATTTGGGTTTATTCTGCAGAGAAGGTACTGGGCAGGTGATTTTAGAAAGTATGCCAATGAAGTGAATGAGGAAGGGGAAATCCATCCATCTTTAACACTGGATTGACTCCAGCACTAGGTGTGCTGACTCATATCTCATTTTCTGTGCTGGGTATTTTTACCCAGGACAGAGGAGGCTGGTTGCAGAAATGATGGCCAAGATCTATGCCTATAGGATCTCTGTAGCTCTGCAGACCCAAGTAACATCTCTCTGAGATGGATGCAGTTGCAAGGGCTGGGAACATTCCCAGTCTGGCCCTTGACAAGTTTGCTCTGCTTTTCTCCAAAAGTGACCAGAGTTGCATGAACAAACCCACCTCAGAACAGAGAGTGATGTATGGCTGGTTGTATGTGTGCCATAGTCTTGCTGGCAGATATTGGCCTGGTATTTGAACCAGAGACATTCTAGAGCAGGCAGAGGACTATGTTTTTGGCATTTCCCACTGTCGGGTTCAGTAAACTAAATACAGATCGGGTTTGCTGTGAGCTGGTCACCCACCATGGTTGATGTGATAACAGGTAGAAGAATCTAGGCCAAGATTCATCTCTCCCTTCTGTACCCAAATGCCTCTGGGCAGATGGATTGCAGCTTTGTTTTTCCCTGTGGACTCGATGTGGAACCTCAATTGATTGGTTCAGCTGCACCTACCAACACAGTCAGATGAAATCATTTCCACCCCTTACCTGGTCCTCAGCAGATATTTTTGGAACTTGGTTCACATCAATTTAAAAGAAAGGTGTTAATCCCATTTTTTGTGTTTCACCTGTGCTGCTGAGAAACAGGGCTCTATCTAAAAAGTTGCTGCACTGGCAATAGTAGTACAAATGATTCTACTGCTCCAAAGAAAATCTCCATTTTGCACTCAGCTGAGCTATGCAGTCACTTGTGACGTTAATTATGGCTTATGCAACTTTTTCTCCCGCTTATGGATGTCTCTAAGCTGTTCAGAGTTAACAATGGCAGGTGCTCCTCCTGTTTGCAAATCAGGTAACCTCAGTGCGTCACTTCTTGCGCTTTCGGAGGGATTATAAATTTGCACTGGAAGGTGCATGTTTGCAGAGTATGCCTTGACTACATTCATGTTCCTTTTAGCAGTGCAATGTCATTCATGCCCTTCTGTCATGGACCTTTGGAAAGAAGAAGGTATTTTCTCTCTCCTTATGAGAAGAACTAGATGTTCCTAATCTACTGATCTGTGCTGAAGGTGCAGGGTCTGCAGTCTAAAGCCTGGTGGATTTCAGTGAAATGGTCTCTTAAAACTGGCCATAATCCCACAGAGACTGAATTAGGACTGTGAGGAGCAAAGAGGTTAAATTTAGCTTAGGGTTCAAAAGCTAATGCAGTAAAAATAAAGTCCTAAGCTGTGTTTTGGTAAACTAGATCAAGTGCTTCAGCTACAACAGAGATCCTGCAGAGAGCAGTCACCTGGTTTCTGTTATGCTCAGTGCTCTGTGGAGGTACTCTCCAAGATGTTCTAGAAACCTAGCATGCTGAAATAAGCTGGAGCCCTTCACATCATGACCCAAAAGACACAGACCTCACTGCAGTCTCTGGGTTAACCTAGGGTTACCTGGAGCTGGGAGGAGTAGAGCTTCCCACATCTGAACACAGATGTGTACCCCAGTTAACTGGCTTTGCTACTTTGGCTAGAGAGTGGACATCAACTTGTCCTAAAACTGTCTGGACATTTCAACTCTTGACAACCCTCCTACCTCCTTTCTAAGGTCACAGGTCCCATTCAACCTGTCCTGCTCTTGTTGGATGTGCTCAGGGGTAAAGGTTAAGGGGAAAGAAGAGGGAGCTCCCACCCAGCCCAGTGGTCAAAGCCTGACTGAGTACAGTGGCACAATGCAGGTAGGAGGACAGGAACTCAGTCACCTTGGAAGAAGTTGACGGGATAAGATCTACCTCCTCCCCTCCCAGGATGGCTCCAGGGAAATTTACAAAAGGAGAGCAAGTCCTGTAAGGATCACCAGTCTTCCTTATAAAACCTCCAAATCATTCCCAGTGAAAGTCACCCCACTCCTTCCCCAGCTCCCCCCGAAGACAAATGTCCCATCCACTCTCTTTTCACTTTGAAAGAGACCCAGCGTATGGTCCCAGTTAATAAAATTGTAGAAAGTGAGGCAGTGACCCCACCAGAGGCAAATCAATAGCAGCAGGGCCCCTGGGTATTGTGTACTTTAAAATATGCCATTTGAAATGCAGATTTTCCCTGCCTGGGCTGGGGCTACAGAGCACTAATCAGGAAGGCAGCAGCCTTATTATCTCAGACTGATCCAAGGGGATGTAGAGGAGCTTTTCCCTCCCTTAACTGAAAGGACGTATTTCCTTTTGCTTCTCTTACTTCCTTGGCATGACCTTTGCCTCAGCATTTAGAGCCTTTTCCCATCCATTTTAAAGATTCATTCCTTCTTTCCTGCTAACTTTTCTTTTGCTCAAATATTTATCTCCTGAGGAGACCAGGAGATGCTACCAGACTGGTTCCTGCCACACCTCAAGACAGCCCCTCAAGAGGCAGAGAACCTGCAGTTGCCATCCCAATGCTTGAGAACAGGTGGGGCAGGTGGAGAGGCGCTGGTAAAGCCATCCAAACCATGGGAAGGGGTGGCAATGATGGTTGATCAATAGAGGGAGATGGAAGGATTTGTCTCACACGTCTTTTTGCTACCTTGAGTTGCAACTGTACTCAAGGGCAAGAAATACTCTCCTTTTTCTTACAGGAGGAACAATTGTATGGAGAGATGAAGGAACTTTCTCAAGGTCAAAAAATCCTGTTGGAAATAGGACAAGAAAGCACAGCCTGCCTTGCTCAGCCCCCAAAAGAAATGCGTGTGAAAATGAAAAGGGGAAGAGGAGAAAGGGGGATTATTTCCAATGAACTCTTTTTGAAATAGTGTGATCATTACCCTTGGAGAGGTCTTACTCTGAATGATGTGATGACCTTCCCCTTTTTTTTCAGTGTTATTTGCCATCCTTGTCTCTGAACGACATGATTTTTTTTGACTTTTAACATTCTTCATTTAGTATAATAAAAGTAATAACAGCATCCCACACTTCCCACCTCTAACAATCTATGCAGACACTTAGCTAATGAATCCTCATGTTAACCCTGTGATAGAAAAAGCTAAGCAAAGTGATCAATCAAGCAGCAAGAGGACTCATATCTGGTAAAGTCACAGCATTGGCAAATTCTCTTTTACCTAACTGGCCATTAGGAGGTAAAACTAAAAATACCTTTCAAGCCTTCAAACAGACAGAATATGATTGGTAAAAAAGCTAAAATATTCTTTCATACATTTTTAATATCTTCAAGAAAACAGAAATTTCTGTTTTGAAAGTAAAGCTTAAATTTAATTAAATTTTTTTTAAAAAAATCAAACAAATGTGCAACACCTGTATTCATGCACCTTAGTGTCTTTCCAGTGTGATACACAATAGTTCAGGTTTCTGATTTCCTGTGAACTGTGGAAAAACCCCAAAGCCTAAAAAAGATTGCACAGAGAGCCAAAATGTGAGTGTTCATTATTTCTGAATTACCAGGGAGCTGGTGGTCAGAAACATGGTATTAGCCCTGCTACAGAGTATTATGGCCTCAAAATAGCTTCCTCTCCTGGAACAGATCAGAGCAAGTGATTTGCGTATCAGGTAGTATTTACCAAATATACTGTCTCATTTTGGCTATTTAAATGTAATAACTATTATATCCAGAAGATAGCCTATAGTCAGTAATTTCCCCCCAATTTCATAGGGCTAGCTGATTTTTTTTTAAAGTATCTTTCCAAAATAATTTCACAGTAGAAACTGAATAAATTTAGGAAGAAGAGATTCTTCCCATCAGCACTACCTCAGATTATTTAGCAGAAATATCCTTTCATCTCCACAGGAGCTGGACAGCGAGGTAGAAGGGGACACCTAGGCTTTTGTGGTCAGTATGGTAGTCATTGCTGCCCTAACTTCCCAAGAAGACCAGCTGTGATGATGACTGATAGCTCTGCTGTGCTCGACATTCCCAGATTTGTTGCAGTTTTGCTCATCATTCCCAGATTTGTCCAAACTCTGGAGTTTGGGAGCAGCAGCCATTTATACTTTTTCAGAGTGAGGGGAGCCAGGATTTACTGATGGGAAAGGACTTGCTCCAGGCCAGAGAGCAAATGCTAGCATTGCCTATGTTGTCTCTGTCCCAGTCTGTCTGTTTTTACTCACAAACTCTATGCCTATCCCTGCTGCAGGGTGCAATCAGTCCCAGGGCTGGAGTTTGGCCAGAAGACCATGACTGACACTCCTACCCCATTTTTTATGCAAACTTGATTTACGACTTTGATCTTATCTTAAATAATTTAAAAATTAAATAATTTATACTGTATCTGTCACTTTCCAAGGCTCTTTCCTTTGTTCTTACTTTGCTCTTCTGCATTTTCCCATCTTTCTAACCCTTTTTTGATCTGTGAACATTTCCTTTCTGTGTGGTGGGGCATCACTGACACGAGACAGCTCCTAACTATTCCTTGCCACTTTCTGCACAGAAAGACCTAAAGGAACTTTTTCCACCATTGTTTGTTTGGGTCAGGATTGTACTACCACTATTCACAGTCTGTTTTTATTTTCACTGCTTGTGATTTTGGGGTTGGCCATCCCACCTCTTACCAAGATCTAAGAAGGTGTGCTGCGCTCCTCTGAGGTGGAGTGTGTCCCTGCAGGTTCATTCTTGTCTGGTAGCAAATCAAGGTGGTGCCAGCTAGCATCACTCTCTCTCCAGACTGAGTTCAAATCTATACCTCAATCTGACCCTAACTTAAACTACAGAAACAGCTATCAACACCCAGCTGGTGTATATTCACAGTAACCCGACACCAAAAAGAGCTGATGCTCTGTACACGTGTGAAATAAAAAAAATAATTGCCCCATAAAAGGAGAAGTTAAATGAGTATGGAAAGATATTGCTAAAAAGAAAAAATCTAAAACAAACAAACAAACAAACAAACAACAAACAAAAAAAACCAAAAAACCTAATCCCAAAAAACCCCATCAAACCAAACCAACCAAACAAAAAGAACAAACCACCAGACTCTGAAACAAATTAGTGTAGGGCCTCTGGGAGCTTTAGGAAGCCATGAAATTTGACTTGTCTTGAGCTGCATGCAAAAGAGGTGAAGTGAGTCTAGTGTGGCTTTCTGTGTCACAGAAACAGCATACAGGGTTGGTGCCAAGCTTTGTCTGGTCTACTTGCAGGTGGCACATGAGGAGGGGATGGAAAACCGCACATAGTGGAGAAGTCCCTTTGCTTCCTCATATTTTTTACCTCTGGGTCTGAGGCCATATGGCTGCTGAACCCGAGGACTGGTTGCTTGGCTGATGTGAGGCTGCCACTGCTATCAAGGTTAAAGTTGTTTAAGCTGAGGCTAAGTGGGTTGACAGCGTGCAGCAGCAGCAGCAGGGAGTGAACTGCGACACGGCCAGTTGCTGAGCTGTAAGGCAGGTAACTTAGAGAGGAGCTAGGGCCCAAATCAGTCCTGATGGCAACATTGAAGACTGTTAGTCAAACACTGATGGACTGAGACCCTTGCTGTTTCTCCTCAAATGGTTTGCAAACCCACAGGTGCCCATCAATCTATCATGTGGGTTTCTGATGCACCGGCCACCTTGATGGATTGAGACCTTTTTGCAGGAGCTAATCCAGTCACAGTGATGTGCAAGATGCTTCTCTGGGGGAAATACAGCAAGAAACTGCATCGTATGGGACTTGAACAACTTCCTCTCTGGGGACAGACCATTAGAAACTATTGATAAACTGCTGTCATGGGATTGCTTGAGAAGTCTTACATGGAGACATGAGTCAGGTGTGGACTGTAGGGGGATAGCTGAGAGTGCAGACTACAAGCATGAATTAGAGAGCCTAATGTCTCCTGCTTATTCTGACCTTACTACCAAGCACTGAAGCACTTCTTGTACTTGTGTTCCTGCCCTACCACTGTGTGAAAACTCATGGAGGGACTGTGTAAGAGAGAGCCATGTCCCTGAGGGAGAAGAGGAAATAAATAAATCTGATCATCAGCTTTACTTGTACATGTGGAAACAAGGCCAGGGAGTCAAGTAATTCACTGAGTATCACAAGAGTTGCTGGTGGCCGTGGCATCACCCGTCATGACAGTCCTGATCCTGATGTTTCACCTTCCCTCCTCTTGACTTGCATTAGCTCTTTGACTCCATTTTGGGCCGAATAAAACTGCTCTCTCCCTTTTCCTCTTCCTTATCGATCCCTTCATCTCCTGCTGGCATTTGTGAGGTGCCAATCACCTTGATATATAAGAGCCAGCAGTCTGAGGTGGATTAATCAGGAACGAGGGAATGCCACAGAGCCTCGAAGCTCCCTTCCTTCCCTTTTATGTGAGACTGTGAGATGAAACAGATAGGGATGCTGATTGAGAGACAGCATCTGAGCACGCTCTGGGTGTACAGGCGCCAAACGGGAATGTGATCCCATCATTTAGACAGCTCTGAAGTCCCCAGGGTAATTGGTGTCACCAGCTTGTCATATCCAATGGGTCAAGATCTGAAACTTATTCTTTCCCCATTATTAGCATATTTATTAGGGGAAAAAAAAAGATAATGGGTCCAATTCTGCTTGCGTAGAAATCAATATGAAAAATATTCATTTGTTTCGATGGGTGGGAGCAGATCAGGAATTGTTTCACTCTTCCTTCAGCCATAAATCCTCAACTACCATCATAAAATACCTGTATTATCTGGTGAGAAATGGAGGAAACTTTTGTCATGTAAAGGAGCAGACTTGCATTCTCTCATATCAGGATTAACCTAGGCTGGAAATAAGAAGAGTTACTCTAGATTAAAAATAATGCAAGAAGAGTTTTTGGACCAGAGCATCAGGACAGTGGTGTCTTTACCATCTCTCCAGCTGCCTGATCAATGCCTGTAGAGTAACACTGAAGCCACATCTCCTGCCTGACAACCTCTGCAAATGTTCATCCCAAGCTACTTGTGGGTTGCCTCCTGTTAATCTCTCTGATATGTAGGGGCAAAAATCCTGCATCCCTCTGCCAGGCTGCTGACCTCTGACCTGGGCTCAGATGGGATTTACTGTCTCTTTTCCAATTCCTGCAGCCTTCCCTGGCCAGGAGGACAGTTAAACACAGGCAGGCAGGGGAGGGAACAGTTCTTCTATCATATGAGGAAGGGAGCAGAGGACAAAGGAAGAGACAGAGATTGACTTAGTCTGGGAGTAAAAATGGAGGCAGAAAAAAAGAAGTAAACTCAGAATTTTTCTAGACAAGAGTGAATTAAAAATTCCAGAACTTCACCAAGAGGTGAAGCTGGGAGGAGAGAGGGGGAACTTCTGTGGAGCTCTTCAGCACATCCTCACACCTCTGCATGGCTCACACAAGGGGTAGACAGGGTTGTACCAAGGGTTCAGTGAGGCTCAGGACCCCCAGAGAAGGACAGAAATTTTCAGATCTTCAAGTTAACAAACAAACACGGGCATGTGATGGGAAATACATGGTACCAACAAACAAGAAAGAAACAGTCAGGGAAGAAAGCAAAGCCTGGTGGTCAGTGCACTGAAGGAAGTATGGGTACAGCAGAGTGTGATTCCTGAGCTGGCCCTATAAACCTCAGGCAAGGCATTTGGTCTCTTGTTCAGGAATACGTTACTCTGGAAAATGGTACTTCCCTCCTGTACACAAATCTTGCAGAGTACAAGGGGACTACATTTTGCCACCAAACAGATGAAGCACTCAGACACTCTGCCTGCAAATGTGCTCTAGAGACAACAAAATCACTGGACAGTATTGTGTCTATTGTGTCTGCCTCCTGCAGGTATCACCTCTACCTGCCTCTGAAATACATGAGAGTCCAAGTTACCTGAATCCAACCTTGTTTTGCAGGTCCTTGTTAACTGTAGCCTAAGAAATAGTACTAATGCCAGAGACATCCATTTCAGGGCATCATCAAAAGCCCAGCTCCCTGTACAATCACATCTTCTCAGGGGCCCAGTGTCCAGGTTTGGCATGTACATAAAATACCTGAAACAACTCCAACAGGTCTTTTTCCCAGTGCACTTAAATCATACTATTTTGGGAAGTCAGCACTGTATATGTGCATATCTGCTTGTCTATTTTGTTATTATCTAGCATGCTTTCATGAACCTAAAAACATTTCTGCCAACAACTGCCATTTCATCCTGTGTTCACTCCAAGGTACCCAGAAGCCACATGGTGACATGAGGCAGAGAACTAGGATAAGCTGAATTCAGGCTTATTTTATCCAAATGCTCAAAGGCTAGCTGTGCTTTTATTTTACAGCAATGGCTTAGACCCCATAGGAAGTGTTTTGCATGGGTCCACACATGATCATGGTTCTAGAAGTGGTTACTTCTAGAACTGGCTACTGCACCTCTGAGACTTGCCTTGGAGATTCCCTTGTCTGCCCTGGATAATATTCCCAATTCCACGAACATGTGTAGAGTCAGGGTCTATACTTACTGCCTGTGCATAGGCGCCATAAGCCCCAAACTGGATGGCCATGGGGTTGAACATGCCCATTTGTCCTGCCATTTGCTGCATGCGCCTCATTGTACGCTCCTTGTCCGTGTCCGCAAACTTCACCACCAGGCTTGAAGAGGCTCCCTGCAGGAGAGAAAGCAAAAGGACACACAAGAGGGAATGAGCTAGATACACACTTGCTCACCAATCCATACGTGTAACAACACAGACTTGGTGCAACAAAATTCTGATGGAGCTGACTTTTTCCATGCAAAAAAAGTCAGATTTTTGAATTTGACCCTTGCAAGGGGCTGAGAGCAACAGGAAGGAAGTAAAGGACCCAGGAGGGTGAATGTCAGCAGCCTGTTTCCTAATTTCCTCTTAAATTCAAAGTCCTAGCCTGTCATTCATGTTCCCTCTGCAAAAGTTTTTGCCTTATTCTTTCAACCTTCAGACCCATTAGGTTGTCCTCATCAGAGGACAAAGATCTGAACTCAGTGCAGTAAAATGTAAGAGGCTTTGCTGAATAAATGCGGTAGGATTTGTGGACCAATTTGTTTTGGTGGAATGTGCGAGGTTTCTGCATTCTAGACCCCTGAACTGGATCACCCTTTCATGCTGCTCTCTTGTAACCCATAGTGGGAAATCTCTGCCCAGCCTTGGAGATGAGAGTCAGTATCATGGGCAGAGTGTATGTATCATCATGAAACAACATCTCTTCTGCACTGTTAGATTAGGGGAGCAAAAATAGTACCTGATGGAACTGAGTTTCCTCTTAGAAAATAGAGACTACTACACAACCCCCCACATTTAAAGTTACACATCTCCAGGAAAGCTTTATGATATTAGGATTTTGTCTACAGTCAACACCAATGCAGAACTACAGATGACCATCAGAACTGCCTTCAGAAAAGTGTGAAAAACATAGTGTTTTTGGGGATAAAAGAAATCCCTCTCCTTCCCAAAATGAGATGAAAGGTCAGTAGCTGTAATCCTTACATTTCTGATAGGAGACAGAGATGAGAAGAAACAGATCTACTTAGGAAGGAAGGCACTGGTATTTTTTTCGTCTGGCTCCAAGGAAGTTCCAACTTGGTTGACTCCCCACAGGGTGTTCTCCCTGGGGATGGAGGAGATGCAGAGAGGAGAGAATCTGGCCACTGCCCTGGCAGCAGGGGACAGTTGCCTCGGTACCTAGGTTGCCATCAAGCCTGGGGAGAACAGGTGAGCTGTCAGGAGGCTGACAAAAGGCAGCTGAAATCATTGTGCTCCTATGGTACACTTCCCTTTCGACAAACTATTTCATTGCTGGAAATACAGTCAGCCAGAAATTACCAGCTCAGCCTCTGGCTGTGGCAGTAGAGGAAGACCAGCTCCATGCCAGAGGAGCTGAGCTATTTCAGGACGCTCTTTTTTCTAACAGAGGTGGATTTTCTCAGATTGCACAGGAACAATATTATTAACTGGCTTGCATGCACTCCTGTGTAACTGCAAGCACAAAAAATAGTCTCAGTGAAAGCAGAGTTGCTCTGCTACAAACTGGGAAGAATGTAGTAAACCACAGATATGGATGCATATATATATAAGTCTGAGCTATACATATTCAATAGCCTCTCCAGATCCTCAGTTATGAATAAAGACTTGAGGAATTAACTTGCTAAAAAAAGACCTCAACAATCTAAGGCCACACAATGAGCAATGTTCCCCCGGATTTGCAGTCTGTTCTGGGAGAAAGTGATTTTCATTGGTAAAGAATCTTTCTTTTTGACCTGTTAGTCTCTCTCTAATAAATCTATAACCTGCTAACACAATGTGGTGAAGAGCAAGGTTTTGAAAGAAGTGCTTCAGGAAAACAAAGGGATGGAGAGATGAATGCTCCATTCAAGGATGGAGAGCAATCTTCAGAAGTTATTAAAAAACCAAAACAGAAGGGGGAGTGGAAGGGGGAGAGGAAAAAAAATCTAGCCAAAATTCCCCTGCATTTCTGTTGAAGGCTAGATGACTTTTCATTTTTTTTACATCACATGATGTAGTTATTGATCCTTCCCCAAATCACACTCTTAATTGCAGCTCATCGACAAATGAATATTTTAATGCATACATTTCCTGCTAATTATCACCTGGACTAGTTCTTAATTAGATTTCAACACTCATTTAATTAACCCTGATCCAAGAGACTGTTTGGTAACTTGAATCTAATGATTTAAACCTATTTGCAGCTGTATTGAAGGGACGCACTGGTCCACAGCAGATTGGGCTGTTCAGAGGTGCTGTTGTGATTTGCAGAGCAGAGGCTGCAGCACTGTGTGCACAATGCAGGATGGAGGATTTTGAAACTGAAACAGGCACATGAGTATTCAACTCTGCAAAGGGGTTTAGAAGATATGACCTGCTCTTGTTAGAAGGACAGAGAAGTGTAAATAAGTTGGTGTCTTCTTCCTTCCTCTTTTATTTCTAACTCTATTTGCCCTGGAAGGCTTAGGGCCAGAGAACTGCCTCAGGCATTTGCTGATGCCTCACACTGTTGAAAACCAAGCTATTATTGTAGATGGCATCATGAAAACATGGGTAACCTCCACATGAAATGCTTGCCCCTGGAGTGTTCTTCCCTCCTGACGTGAGTCATAGTGACTGCACAGCAGCTGTTTGACCCAATGGGATCTTGTATTGCCTCTTATGAGATGTTTTTCTGGGTTGCCTGTCGCAGCAGGACTTCAGGCCCCTTTGAACATCTCTATCACACACACAGAGCAGAAAGGCCATTGGCAAATAAATGCAAGCTAGAGCACACTCTACAAAAAAAAAGAGAAAAAGAGGTTTTTTTAAGAGTGCAAGTGGTTAGAGATGTGTTGCCAGTAGAAATGCTGCAATGTTCTTGAATATGAAGATCGACCTTGGGATTGATGCTTTCTGTGTGTGGTTCCTCATGTGCAGCTCTTTCATGTGGCCCAAAGGAAATCAGTCAGTAAACGCTATCAGATCCGCCAGTGCAGGACTTTTAGCCGTGGAGCCAAACACTGCTGTTCATCTACAGCAGAACAAGGCTACTTCCTACTCCAGTGACTACTACTCCACTGAATAACAACAGAAATGCCCCAGAATGGGCCAGATTTTCCATAGGGTAAAAACCCCAGAGCCCTTCATCTGGACTATTTATTGCTTCCGCAAGCAGCTAAACTGCGGTGTAAATCATCTGTTGTCTGCTGACAAAGGCAATAGGTCCTGTCTGCTCAGTCATTTATTAGTAATACATAATCTCCTTCTTGCTCTCTCTGGTTGTTGGACTGGACCTTATATTTTGCCAAACCCCAAGAGAGTTACAGTGGGTAAGTCGATAACGTTTGAAATGTACTTCTGCATTATAGTGAGGAAAAGGCCTGTTTATTTCACTACCCTGCAGACCCACAGTCAGAAGAGACCATCATGAAAGTGAGCATTCCTGCTGGTGCCTCTGCAATGGGCTGCTTGGAATCGGCATTTATCTCCTTTTCCATCAAATCAACCTCCTTTTTCAAGTACTTTGATATCTACTGATGAAAAGAATAATGTAGGTCTAAGTGTTATTATGCTTTTCCTATTCTCTCTTGGGCCAGCAAGTCTACTTAATATGACTACCTTGCTTCCAGTCCCCCTCCCTCACATGGTAATGAATTGCTCCCCTTAGTCAGCAGAGTCTGATACTCCCTAGGCTGGCGGGGCGAGCGAAAAGATGGAGGAAAAATCACTCTGTGCCACACTCACTTTGTAATCCCTAATCAGAGTCCTCTGTGGGAAAAACTAATTTCCCAGCCTGTCTTGACGTGTGAAATAAAGTCATTCTTGAAAACAGGAGCTTGACAGGTCGCTTGTGAAATTTCATATTCAGCTAAAAATAAAATATCCATCCATTGATATTTCATTTAAAGGCAAAGGAAAAAAAAAATCCTTTGCCTGGCTGTTGGAACTGTTTCCCATTAGACATGATCTTCCAAATGGAGTGCATACACAAATTAAGCAAAAGCTTTTCAGGAGGCCAAATATTACTGCACAGCATCAGGGAAAGTTGTTTCTCCCTAGAACAATATTCATAGGAAAAGTTTTGTGAAGGTGCTACCTTGTAGAATATATGCCTGAATTTCCTTTTCCTGATAGCCCTATAATTCTCCTCTAACTCAGTAGGTTACCAATCCCCATAGATGGTTAGACATCTTTTTCTTGCAAAACTGATGAATCTGGGCCTAATTTGTAAAAGTCTTTAAATAATGTTTCATTTTAAGCTCAGTGAATGACATATTGGAGATAAGCATACACTTAAGCACTTTTACACAAGGGTGTCTCTCTCATACAAGTGGGCCTTTGTATCTTGGTTACAAGATAGAGCCAGTCAAAAACTCTGGGCAAAAAATATTAAAAAAAGGTTTGTTACATTAAAGTTCCAGAGACTCAGCCCTGGAATATAACAGATCTGAATGTGCAAATCCCATAAACTACCTTCCAAAATGTCAGCTGTAGACACAAACTAAGATGCTTAAATGAACAGGTGCTGCCTTCCAAAGTGACACCACATGAATGGGTTTTCTTGCGGTGGAAATTCTGCTTTAGCACTCCTTTTGCTACTACAAGGCGGAGCTGGGAGGATGCTGATCCTCAGCAAGACAATCAGGCTAAGTATTACGACACAAGGATCCTTGATGTTACGGCCTGAAAGCCAGAGGAAGGATTCTTTGCTTTGGACTCTGTCAGCTCAGGCTGTTTGGTATGTTTCCCCTAAGTTTGAAAACAAATTTGGATTTTTGTTTTAAATGCCTGTGCAGCTTTACTGAAAGTCAGTCTGCTGAATTAGCCAGTGGGATTTGACCCTAAACTGAGGTTTTAGACAAGCAAAAAAGAAACTACCGTCCAATTAAAACCATAGAGCAAAGGGAATTTTAGCTAGGTAGAAAAGTAATTACCCAGGCTGGAAGATGGCCAGAAGAGGGGGACTTACATCCCTCCTATCTTGTGAAATATGTTGTTTTTCTGTACTCAGGGCTTCAATTTCATGTCTCATCTGAAAGATGGGTAGGACAGCAGTCCTACTCTGGGAGCTGGTTTAGGCACACTTGAGAGCGACAGAGATGGAGAGGAGAAAGAAGGCATTCATCCAGGACTTTAGTGATGGACCCTTTGATAATGCTGCTCCCTCAGTAGAGAAGATTCTTCATGAAATGTCTAAGCAGAGAGAGTTGCTGCAGGTACTTCCCTTCACAGGTCTCCGGAGCCGTAATTTATTTGGAGTGGAAGCTTGATTTAGATTTTACTTCCCTTACACTACTTAGCAGGTGTCTCTCAGAGCTAAAGTTATTGCTTTCCACAGGGCAACAGAATCATTGAGTCCTGGTGTCACTGTACCCATTTCTAATTAGGAAGAACTCAATATATAGCCCAGGTGTTAGTATACCCCTCCAATCAAAGCCAGTTATCTGAAAAAACTAAACTTAAAAGCAGAGTTCTTCTAGCACCTCTGCATTTTTCAGTTCAGTCTATGAACGATAAAAGTCCTCACAGAATCATTCACCTTCCCTAATGTGTTATGAAGAGAAAAATATTGTTATATCAACAGAATGGAAATTTTTACCAGCTATTTAGGAATATGAAAGCAATAAATAATTATTTTTATGTTATTTGAAGAAAAATTTAAAATCCAGAATTCAGAAGAGATTGTTTCCCCTTTCCAGTAAGAGTAACATGGTTTGGAAGACTAGGTATTATTAGCTCTGTACTAACTAACTAAAAAATATACTTCCTCTGACAATATTCTTACAGCAAAAAAAAAGACATAATTTTTTAATAAATTATTACTACCACTAAGAAACTCTTTGGTGGCTGCAGCATTGAACCTCATAAAAGGTAGTGTCTGAATGACATTTCCTTTTAGTTAAACAAGCATGAATGAAAATAAGAGAAGTGGAATAATTCCAGAGTCATAAAATGAATTGCCTATTGTCAAAGTGAGGCAGAGTCTCACTGCCTCAGGTATGGAGCTCCTGATGCTTCAGGACTCTGCTCACATGAGCTCCATGCTTCTTTGGCAGCTTGAGATAGGGACATGAACAGCCTAAGATGACTTGGAAAGAAGCAGACATAGAGGAAGGGCTTGCAAGCTGGGCAGATACATTTCAGCTGTGCATGTGACATGAAAGAACATTTCTATGGCACTGAGTTGCAAACATGCTTCACATAACCGGGCATCCCAGATCCCTGTCATGCTACTTGACTCTAGGCTGTTGTGGTGTAAAGCATCTTGCTTGACTGAGATAGGAAGAAGATTTGAATTTTTGCAACATTTTTAAACTGAAGATTTTCAAGCAGTGGTCAGCCATGGCGTCGAACCAGATGACCTTTAAAGGTCCCTTCCAACCCAAACTATTTCATACTTCTATAATTATTTGAGAAAATATTCTGCTTTCAGGGAGGTATCACCCATGCTTCAGTATAGTGAAAATAGGTGGTCAACTCTAGCTATGAAGTTCTGTAAATTCAGTGAAGCTGTACTGTTTTTTGGTGAAAATAAGAAGTTGGTTTACATTGAAGGATCATTCTACTATACCAAGACTGAAACATGTCCCCTTGCTGCTGGGTGAGACTTCACAACCACTGTTCCTGTGAGTATCACCCAGACCTTCGCTATGGGAAATGAAGCTTGTTCTCCTACTAGGTTTCACTTGCCAGTGGACATCTGAGACAAAGACATTGGTGTCTGGTAGGATGCTTCACATTCATTTATTAATTTGTGGGAACTTCAGTTGAGGCTCTTATCTGAAAGTCATGGTTTTGATCTAAATATATCTTTGCCCTCTAAAGATTCCTTTTGATCTTTGCAGAACCCATTTTGGTAATAGCTACTGAATCACCTAATGCTATGTCTTGTATAGCAATGTACCAGTTACTAAGGTCTTTCTGTTTTCCTCACAAGAAGGTGTGCTATCAACCCAGACCACACACCTGAGCAGCTGGAAAGGTGTGAATTAAAAGGAAAAAATGAGAAACATCAAGAGTGATTTAGTGCTGATCCACAGCATACTTAACTATGTAGGAAGATCCCACTGATATAAATGATGTTTAGATTAAAAATACAGGAAGGGAAAAGGAGAAAAAAGAAACGCCCCCAAAGCAAGCAGAGATGTAAAGACAACACTGACATCTTTAATCCTTATTAGAGGAAGGTGATAATGCCTGGTGGAGCTCCCTCCTGAAGGCTGAGAACTACCCTGGCAGGCAGGGTGCATTTTGTGTCTCCCAGGCTGGAGGGTCATCAATGTCTCCGATATTCCAGAAAGGTCAGTGCTTGGTAATTATTTTAGCCCCCACAAGTCCTAATCTCATCCAGACTATGCAGGAGTTGAGTGTAGTGAGAATTTCAGGAGCTACTGCCAGCACCAGGACTTGGGTAACTCTCAGTGGTTGCATAGTCCTGCTCCTGCTTTCCCGTGGCTGCCTCCACAGCTGCTGATTTAGTGCCTACCTCCCCTCAGGCCCATAATGAGGCACTGTGGTGGCAATTAAATCCATTTGTCCAGAGCGAGATCATGTGGCTCACGAGCAGTTATCACTGGTATCTCATTTGGAGGTGATGAAGGCTTTGATCTAGAGGGAGCAAGGAAGCCCAGGGAAGATGTTGAGTGAAGCCTGTCATGTCCCACAGGTCACTTCACTGTCCTACTGGGTGACTGTGTGGCTGTGGAAATGTGACTAGAGAAGTGAAGGCCATCTTTGGTGCCACCATGATTCATACCCCCTGTCAAGCAGCTGGGCTGCCTGGGTTTCTATTCTGGGACCCAGAAAGACATGATTAATTAGTTCATTTATGAAACTGGGGGAGAGGCAGGAAACACAGTCTCACAATTTATTTTTTTTCTAGAAAGAATTAAGGGAAATTATGGTAACACTGGGAAACTGCTGTGCCAAAGCTTTTAGAATCAGCTGTCTTGATGGCAGTAGTGGGATGGGATGGCCTCTGAGCTTTAGTCCCTCTTTATCCAGAACCCACTGCCCAAAGGAAAGGAAAGCTGAGCTATCAAAAGTCATTGGACTTTGATGGAAGAAATGCCTGCAAATTAACATCTCGGTATTACATGTCCAGTGCTTTTTTCATCCCGAAAGACAACACATGCCTTTATAAATGGTGTTGAGGTAGCATATTCAGAAAAATCATTCATTACTGTGAGGAGAGACAGGCTTGCTGCTGGTGAGTTATAAATGGGTTTCTAAGGTATTATTACTTTTTAATAGAAGGAATGGATGTGCTGTTCTTTGCCTTGAGTTAAACAAGCCAGCCTGTGTGTTATACAAAGACATTGCAAGGAGTGCTTGTTCTTTAGAGAGCACAAGATCAACAGTAAAGAGAAAAAAATGTGTCAGAGTTGGCATCTCTTTTCTCATCCATCAGCTTCTCCAGCATCAGCAGTGTAGAACCAGGTCTCAGCCTTCTACATTGATTTGAACAGATGGACTTGCATTGATGGTACCCCACACTGCCCTAGACTTTGTGACTTTGGACAAGTAACTTTAGGGCAAAGTCAGCTGTAAGTCATGAAGGGGCTGCAGATGTTGGACTTCCATCAACTTTGAAAATCTCCCCTTTATGTTTCTGTGGTCATGTAAAACTGAAGTCTGATGATTTTTTTGTTTCCTATTTTAGTCTCAAGAAGAGAAGGCTTAGAAGGGACCTCATCACTCTCTAGAGCTACCTGAAAGGAGGCTGTGGTGAGGTGGAGACTGGTCTCTTCCACTGTGCCTGCAGTAAGAATACCAGAGGAAATGGCCTTAAGCTGAGACAGGGGATATTCAGATTAGATATGAGAGAAAAAATTTTCACTGTTAGGGTGGTCAGATGTTGGAATAGTTTGTCCAGGGAAGTGGTGGAGTCACCATCTCTTGACATGTTTAAAAGGTGTCTGGATCTGGTGCTGAGTGATGTGGCTTGGTGGTTTAGAGTACAATGGCAGTTCTGGGTGGACAATTGGACTTGGATGATCTTAATGGTCTCTTCCAACCTTGTTGATTCTATAACTTTATTTACTCCAACAGCCTGAGGGGACCAGTGACTCTATGTCTACTGACTCTCATAAGGTGGCTTTTATTAATTGAGAACTTGAGCCCATACTGGAATATCAATAGTAGTAAATTCTGTTGGTTAATTAATACTTTAAAACTCTTTAATTATCTTCTTACACAATGGGTTTGTCTATGGTTCTCTTTATGTTACCAGGATATTTTGAAGACATTTTTCAGAAGTGAGGTGGTGAAGTGATGGCTTCAAGCTTGATGTTCGTAATTCTATATTTTTTTATATGGCATCAAAAATTAAGATTTAGATGCTTAAGTATTCACTGGTTATTACTTCTCTGCTGGAAACAGGAATAAGAATTGCTGTCACTTTGGCTAAGAACTGGCTAAATATGCAGATTAATTATGTATAAGACTAGTTCACTCACAGACATTCCATTGTTGCTTCTTTTGCTTATCTCTTGTGTCTTGTCCCTTAGGCACTCAGATGACCTAATTGCAGCCATTTTGGGCATCTATTCTAAACCCTCAGTAACTCACGACAGTGAGATATCTCTCTGAGGTCCTAGTCTCTCTCCATCAACTGTAGCAAAACTGTAGATGGCAAGACTACAGATGACTCTGAAGTTTCCCACTTTGAGCAACACTTTGGCATAATTCATCCAGCCAGGTTAACCCTGGCTTTTAGTTAGCAAATTGCTCAGTGTGGGAACTGTCCTGTCAGAGGTTTGTACAGTGTTTAACACAAAAGAATTTCATCTAAGACCAACAATAACCACATTTCCAACAGTAGTAGTCTGAGAGAACATCTACTAATGTTTCTAAGGGGGCGAAAAGAATGTTTCAGTTGAGGTGAGACCTGCAAGCATGAAACCGTGGCTCCACGCACCCAGCTTGTAGATTTGGATGGCTTCCTGAAGGATGTGTCTTACTGGAAGTGGAATGTGTTACAAGTTTTAAACAGCAGCCTAACTACCTCAGCTTTGTGGAAATGACAAGCCCTTCTTCCGAGCGCTAAAGGCTGCCATGAGCCTGCAGGGAGAAGGGGAGTGTGCAGCTGGATGTGTGTGCGTATCTGCGAAGACGGGAGGAGTGACGAGGAAAGTTTCTCCTATGAAAGAAATGATCTAATTTGAAGCAAGTCCCTCATGGGAAGAGCTGTGACAGAGGCTGCTCTGTTCCTGTTAATTTTCACAGTGCAGCTGTCAGCGGGTCTGTAAATAGTACTCTGCGAAGCCAACACTTCCTATCCACACATCAACCATTCAATTAACAGAAGAACAGAAGAAGGAAATAAAGTGCACCACAGCCTTCTATCACGGCTTTGATGTTTTCCAGCAATTTATGAAAGTGTACACAAATCTAATTACAAGCCCCACTGCTTCCCATTTACATGGAGCTCCTCAAGTTCAGAGCTGTTTATATCAAAATAATTGTTAAAAATACCTCAGCTGATCTACGGCACCGTGGCCCCCCGCTCACCAGAGCCACCACGCTGCTCCTCCCAGGGATTTTCTGCCGACTCAGCGCTCTGGTGCCCGTGTGCTCACACACAGTACCTGCTTCCCCGCTGCTCTGCGGGCGCGGCGCCCGTGCTACAACTTCATCATGCCCACAAAGGCCTGATTCCCTTCCCTCCTCCACCTGCTCAGAGCTCCTTCTGCAGACTCTTGCTGCTCTCTCCTCCATCCCTAACTCACAGAAATGCTTCTCTGTCGTGCTGACGGGGGGTGAGCACAGCTGCTCGGCCGGTTTCTGTAGTGGGGCTGTGTCTGGAGGCAGCTTTGCAAAGTCGTAACTGCACCGTAGGAGTGCACAGCAGTAAAAACAGTAGTCATTAATGCTACCTGGGGTTGGTTTCTTTGGTGGGGTGCCTGCGCATCCAAAGCCGGGAAGATGAGAAACACTGCTCCGTTTGCCATTGGTCTGAGAGGCCGCTGCACGTGACATTCTGACAAAGACACTTGTAAGTCCTGGTCTAGTGGGTGGCATCCCTGCCCATGACAGGGGGTTGGAACTAGATGATCTTTAAAGTCCCTTCCAAACCAAATGTGATTCTGTGATTCTTGGGGCAATTTTTGATAATCTCATATTTGAGTCACTGTTGCCTGATAAAACAAACAGGTGAGAAATTCCTTCATCTTAACTAATGGGAAAAATCCTCTTATGGTATGAGAGGGTAGATAGTACACTGTCTAAGGAAAGAATACAATTCTTTCACCTGACTGTGTTTGGCTGGGAATTTTTGTGCTATTGGTGGACTTCCAAAGAATAATGGTGGGCAGATGCTGGAAGTCAACCTTGTTCAAAGTGTTGTGTCATTCATATTTTCTTGATTAATGAAATGTTTTAAATGCCATAACTAGAGATCTAATCAATCTGTCGTCTAATAACAATGAGAAATAATTGCATAGATTGATATAGGTGATTCCTGAACAGAGATTAGAAGTTTTTCTTTGTCATTTGTGTTGATAAGAGCTGCAGAGAAAAGTGTTGAAATGAAAGCCCCTAAGTTAACAAAGTTTTGGGTTGCAGTACTTCTGGTTTTTCAAAGTTCAGCTAAACCAAATCTTTCTCTGAAAGGCAGACGTCTGTTCAGTTCTTGTATCCAAGTCTCACATTTTCCCTTCTTTTCACAAACCCAAGGATTCTATTTGAAAATTCATTTTCATGGAGGATGTTCAGCCAAGCATGGATAGACTTGGGATGCTATTGCCTGGGGACAGAAGAAATGCAGTGCTCTGACCAAGCTGCTGCAGACTTTTATACTAAAACAAAAAAGGATGTTACCTCTGTGGCAGGGGAACCCACCTTATAGCATTCTGGATATCTTAATGGCCTTAGATATCATTAGTTAAAGAATGATATAGAATGAACATAGTGCTGATAATTCGTGTGTTAAGCAAGTTCACAGCACATGTCATGAGACTCTACTGCAGGATGCCTGGTTTCTGAATGCCAAATTGCTTTATTAGGGCAGCAAATATCCAGGGCAGGTTTCAGGTCTCCTCACATTGGACATGAAGTTAAGTATTCACCCTAAGTTGCACTGTTTTCAGCTTTTGTTTGTAAGCACTACTGGTCCTTTTCCATTCTAAGTTGCTAAGTCGCACTTTCGATGAAGAATGACTATTTTGGAACTGGCGGTCCATAGCAAACTGACGCCTAAAATTATCTAAAAAGCACACTTCTATTTGGGCTTTGGTTTGACAGGTTTCAAAGTCTATCTTTATAAAATAAAATTCCGTCAGAGGTATCTATTTCCCTCTATTGATTATAAAAGAAACTTAGATGACAAACTCTTCAGACATAGTTTCTTAACTTCTGGATGTCTCAAATTAAGTGAGATGAGTCCCATCTCAGATATTCAGTCTAAGGCTGTTATTGAGTTATCCATTATAAAGGGACAGGCATGCCCAGAGGGTGATATTGCCCATCCTAGCACAGATAGACAAAGGGAAGAATGCACAAATCTCTGGAAATGTCTTTCTCTCTCTTCCTTCTATAGGAATCCTAGAAGATGTTTAGAATAGATCAGAAACTTTTAGGCTGTTAAACCTAAGTCAAATGAATCACTCTTCACTTCTTCTCCCCCCTATGCAGAAAATGTACATAATGATATTTTTCTACCCCGTCCAGGAATTAATTCATAACTAAAGAAATCGTAAGCTGTCATAGTAGGTGAGATGGTGAAAAAGGTGCAACAATACTATATTTTTTAATCCTGTGTAATTTCTGTGTAGGATAGAGGCTGATGTGATTTAGGTATGCATGATTCTACCCCTCTTCTCCTCTCTCTTGAGACCCCATCTGCAGTGCTGCTTCCAGCTCTGGGGGTCCCAACATAAGAAGGACATGGACCTGCTGGATTGAGTCCATGCAAGGCCACAAAGATGCTCACAGGGTTGAAGTACCTTTCCTGTGAAGACAGGCTGAGAGAGTTGGTGTTGTTCAGCCTGGAGAAGAGAAGGCTTCTGAATGATCTTAGGCACCTTCCAGTACCTAAAAGGGCTATAAAAGAACTGGAGAGGGATTTTGGATAAGGGCCTCGAGTGACAGCACAAGGGGTAATGGCTTCAAAGTGAAACAGGATAGGTTTAGGTCAGATATTAGGAAGAAATTACTTACTGTGAGGGTGGTGAGGCACTGGCGCAGATTGCCCAGATAATTTGTGGATGCCCCATCCCTAGCAGTGCTCAAAACCAGGTTGGATGGGGCTCTGAGCAACCTAGTCTAGTGGAAAGTGTCTCTGCCCATGGCAGGGAGGTTGAAACTGGGTGATCCTTCCAACCCAAACTATTCTATCATGTTTCTGTGAAGTGTAGAGAGTTTATTCTGTGTGGGTGGATGGACAAGGCCACATCTTGGATTTGTAAGATATGTTGTGCAGAATGACTCTCCAACAACACTTGGCTGTTGCCCAGATATGAAGACATGGAGAGAAGGAGAAAACCAAGGTGAAGATGATGCCTAGGAGGGAGCATGACTGACAGGTACAATGATAATATTGTCCACAGTGATTGAGAATGGAGGTGGAGGAGAGAAAAGGAAGGTTTTGGGAGGAAAAGAAGAAGAGCTCTGTTTTATACATATTGAACTTGATCTGACAGCTAAACATCCACCAGGAGATGCTGGAAAGGCAGTCCAAGATTTTGGTTTGGACAGGAGTCAGTCCTGCAGTAGAGAAGTTAGATCTGCAACCTGTCACTGTAGCAATAGCAGCTGAATTTGTGTTGGTGGATAAGGCTGTTAGGGACAAGACTTGGATGAGGAAGAGAAGAGGATGATATGAAAAGACCTGTTTATGTCCCCATATGGATGGAAAACAGAGACAGAAGGGGGATGGAGTAACCACAGCTAAAAGTGTGGGGTGTATAATTGCTATAAATGTATCATAAATACATGTAAGAGTATATGAAAATTATGATCTCTTAAAAAGGAGGATACAGAGATCAAGTAAAACACTATCATGAAGTTGATGAGCTCATAGACAAAATTATCGAAAAATAAAAAAAAAGAAACTCTTTTGACAGGTAGGTACAGAAGTAACTTTGGGCCTGCTCAAAAGCAAGGGATTTTGGGTAACTTATTTCTAAAGGAAATGATTGTTTAAAAATTGGAAAGCTTTAGACCTGTTTGGTGTACTCCTAGGAATAAAAAGGGCCTTGCACAGGAAAATGAGCTTGTGGTGGATGGTGGTGAGGCACCTGTCCAAGGAAAGGTTAATTAAAAAAAAAGAAGAAAAGAACTTTCATAAAAGAAAGTTGCATTTTGAAACTATTAAGCAACATATGTTGTGTGAACAGGAAGTCACAGTGGAGCAATAATCCTGACAGCTGTGGAGGAACAGGAGTCTGCTGCAGGAACGAAAGGCTCGAGACCTGACAAGAATGATGATGGATGCCCTGTTGGTGGTACAAGAGGACAAACCAAGAGACGCTTAAATTGGATGAACCATAGGAAAAACATTGAGTTGGCATCACAACAGGACAAATGAGACCAGTCCGAGTGGTGGAAGAAATGGAAGGGACTGAAGGAAGATGGCAGCAGTGCCCTCCTCTTTCCCAAGGACGACGGCTGCGTTGCCGTCTCACCACGAGGTGGCTGCATTTCCCTGTGAACATCCAAGCCCTGAATGATGCTGTACACTCCGATGTGCCATGAAAACCAGGAGTGGGAGCAGAGATCCTGCCCTTGCAGGATTTGGCCTATCTCTTCAAAGAGCCTTAGAAATTTTGAGACTCTCTGGGAAAAACCTCTTTTGCTCCATGTGTTCGTTGAATGTCGGTCACTCGGCAGGTCCTCACGGGTCTGCTAAGAGATGGTAGCTGACTGTGTTTCTGCGCCTGCTTGTAGCTCATAGGAGATACAAGGCAATACCACGTAACTTAGCTTATAATAAAGAGAAGGACATTAAAAATTGCCTTCTTGCATTTCCTGTGAACCAACAGTACGTACTTGGACTGCTGCTGAGGTTCAACCAATTCACGGACAATTGTGAAGCCATGGAAACTTGATTGTGAGTCTGGGATGGGCATCTAGTAAAGATTAAATTGTGATGCTTTTCCACATGCCCAGTTTTGATTATTCAAGAACATTCTATAGCAGCTATTTGAGTCAGATATGTCAAGAGGAAAAATGGTCCCTTAAAACTGACCCGTGAAATAACCAAATTCTCAATTGTTTTGTACATCCTAAGCTCAGGTGATATCACTGGGATGGAACAGTAATTTGTTCCCAGGTGGCCAAGAGATGAGTACTTTTTTCTTATCCAAAGTGTTCTGAAAGTAGGAAGGGAAAGGACTGGGAAAGAGTAATAATATTTTGGGTATAGTAAATCTGGAAATATTTTCAACTCTCCTTGGGTTTTGTCTGTTTTCTCCCATCTTCCTGTTACATTTGTTATGGGAGTTTGCAAGATTATTGGGATGGAGACTGACATTTTATTTAACCTTTTTGTGGTACCACACCTCATGGAATTGAAATTCCTGACATCAGCTTATAGACACTATTACTTTGGGTCAAAGTTTGAAAGGAAGTCACTAAAAGTACCTCTTCAACATGTTTCAGGAAAGATGTCCATAGTATTTGACTATGGGATGTTAGCATCAAGCCCAACATCTGGTTTTGTTAGGAGGAACCTTTTAGGTTACTCTTAAAAGCATTGAAGTACTTCAAAAATTTGAGACCTACATCTTTAAGGAGATTTTTTTCAGTAGCATCACTGGTAAACATTTTTAAACTGATTTGTGTAAGATGGGGTTCCAAAAAACGAGATCTTGATGGTTTGCTAGTTTTAGAAACCTTTTGCCTTGTAAAGAATTTTCCATTTTTGTCCCTGCAAAAATCTAGAGAAAATCTGTTGGGCCCACTTTTAAACTTATTTGGATAAATTCATGAATTTACATTAGAGTCTCTTACTTAAAGGGAGATTTTACACTCTCAAACATTTTTAATTGAGCTTTCTTGTATCCTTTCCAAGTTGTCGGCATGCTTCTTAGCCTTTCATGATTTACACTGTGAATAATTAGTAATAAAAATAATATACTATTATAATAAACCAAAACATGTTGTACCAGATTGTCTTTCCCTACTGACAGTGGAATGCCTTACATTCCTCTCTGTCTTATGATGATGTACAAATATCTGTTTGCCTGAAAAATACATCTCCATTGCTATGTTCTTGAACTATAAATCTTGAAACCCCATATTAGTGGATATTTGTACAAGTGGAATGATCTCTCCAGTGTTTCCTGGAAGATCCAGTAGCTGATCTGAGACTTTCAAAAGTCAGAGGTAGGGGACCACATTTATGCCTAGGTAGGTTCTTTTGTGGTAGCAATGAGAGAGGCCCAACACTGTGTAATTTGTCTCTATCTCCTAATGCTTCATGTGAACATGTTGCTCTCACCTGAACACTGGCAAAAACTTCTTTATCCTTTATCAAAGGGACTCTTTGAGGAGAGAAAACAAAGAAACTCTCAGACATAAGTTTCTACTTGATTCTTCCCTTTGAAACTTGAAAGATTACACTCATGGTGAGTCTGACCCAAAGTTTTTGGCATCTGTGAACCATATGACTTTTTATCAAGTCTTCAATACTGCTGGTGACAGGATACAGCACCCTTTGGGGTTCTGTGCCTGTGAGGAATGACAGTGTCATCCTAGCCCTTCCACTGATGAGTTAAGCACATCCAAGGCCCTGAGCCTTCTGGATGATGAGTTGCAGAGCAGAGATAAATCATCCCTCCTCCTCAATCAGGCCACAGGACAGCCAAGGCTGGACCAATTCTCCGTTGCCCATGTTACAGAGCTACTCACCGGCATTGTCTGGCTGCCATGCAAGGCATTGATGGCAGCTTGGGCCTCTGCATGTGAAGAGTATTTCACAAACGCACACCCTGGAAGAGGAAAAAGAAGAGTGTAAGAAAGGTTGCATGGATGTCATGAAAGTCCATCTAGCTGAGTATCCTGTCCTCAGAAGTGGCCGATAAATATGGCTGTGGAGAAACTATAACAAACAGATGTGCCCCGATCCTTTCCAAAGTCCAGTTGTCAGCAGCCTGAGGACCACTTAAGGCAAAGCTGCAACCAGAATTCCCGCATTGCTTGTAATGAGCATTGACAGACACAAACTTAGCAAATACATCTTGAATTTGACCTCCTCAGCTTTCCATGGCAGAATCTTGCAAAATTTTACAATTTATTGGATGAAAAAGACTTTTCTTTCATTCATATTAAACTTAATACTGAGTGTTCTGCCCTCTCTGGTTATGAGAAATGGTACAGAAGAGTGTTTAAGTTATCAAAAAGCTACACACACATACTTTTTAGAAGAAACAACAGGTCAAATATACAGAAGGCATTCAGGGTTACTCCAAATCCATGAGGTACCTTATCATGGAGCTGCTAGAGCTCCATGAGACACAGCCCAGAGCTTGTCCTGGCTCCAAACAACTTTGGTCTGACAAAGCATGAGACAGCTTCTGATGAAGTAGCAGGGATGGGAGAGGTATAAGTGATGATTACCTTCTTGTCACCACCAAACTTTGAATCTTAGTTTTTCATAGCTACAAAGCCAGCGCCAGTGTAGGTGTTCTCTTCTGGACATTAGAGAAATGTAGGCAGTGCTTCTCTGGCCTGCATTGCCATGTGAGGAATCTCACGCTGAACTCTTACATAAGGTTTTAGGATAGAAAGGTGCATTTATGAATACGTGCTGGAGTGCAGAAATGATCAACACTTCAAAGGGTGACATGCACTACTAGAGTGGGGGAATGTATTGCCAACACTTCTAGCTACAAGCAAACTGACTCAGAGAGAGGAAGGGTAATTTCCATATGCTAAGGCGGTTTTTGGAACAGATTGGGAGAGATCTGAGAAGTTCTGGCTTCCATCCCCTTCTATTACTACCAAATACTTCTGAGCTTTTAATCAATTTGCAAAGCCCTCACTCTTTCCCCGAAGGAGTCCAGAGGGGACGCCAGTCTTGATAATGGGATGTCTCTCTTTCATTCCCTTCACAGCATCTTTAGAGGGTCCACACACCCTTATGGATCCCTACAAGTGCAGGGTGAAAAATGAAGTAATAGAACCTGCAAACTGTAAGAATGAGCCCCAAAGGTCCCTCACATCATCACTGTAGGCTGATAGAAGTGAGACTGAAGAAAGGAGTGATAGTTCTTTCTGAAAATAATACACATTTATGAAATTAGTTTACAGTTAGGAGCCCTTCACTTTGCATTACCTTCTCAGCACTGTGCTCAGACTGTATTTCAGGAAAAGCCCAACGATTATTGCTAATAGTTGGATCTAATTTATAAGGAGCTGAGAGGAAACAATCATGAGAAAATGAGATAGATAAACTTCAGCTGGAAACTATAGGGATCAATTATGACATAATCGCAGCCCAGCATTCCCGGGCTCCTGAGATACTGCGTTTTCCTCTTCATTAATCAGAGATAATCCAGAATTAGGGTGTTTAATTATTTGCAGAGATTCTTTTGTACTTTCCGCCTCTAAAAAGAAGATGCTGATTAGCAAATACACAAAAGCTTTCCAGTTCCAGCCACCCATTGCATTTAGTGCAGGATTTTTGGCTGCAGAGTTGTTGTCATATTGAAGGTTTCACTCTTTTCAGGTGAAATTCACCTGTATGCTGAGGGTCCTGATGGATCAGTGGAGCTGGATAAAGGTGGGAATGAAGGGTATTTATCTTGTTTAATGCCCAAGATATTAATGGGATCCCTCCTACTGCTTCCTATTAACTGCTTCCAGTATGTTTTGAGGTAGCAGCTCAAGTGAAAACTCAGTTTTTACTGGTGTATGGTAGCAAGGCAATAGCAGAGATCTCAACATTTTGTCCATTTTGTTTGTGTCTTCAATGGGATGGCTTCCGTACATAACATCAAAAGTGCACATAATCTTCCTTCCCATTTCACCAGAACTGACTCCAGGAGCTTATGAGGTGAGGATGTGAGTCCAACCACTCTTCTCAGAACAATAGTGTCACTTAGATAGAAGCAAACCTGGAATGTGAAGGGATTTTGACAAACAGAGAGATACAACCTGTGCTGAACAGGGTGATATATGTGCTTAAGTTTTTCTTGTCTCCTAATATCCAGATTACAGAGCTGGAAGGGCTGCTCTGACTGTCTTGTTAACTTGGAGGAGACTGCAGTCAGGCCCTAGGATTACGATTGCAGAGGGTACCTAGACTCCTCTTGTGGAGGGTGCTGTGGGAAATTTTTACTTTCTGAGTTATCAAGGCATATAACTGCTTAATGGTGGAAAAAAAAAAGGGGGGGGGAAAGCTGTACAGAGAGCAGCAGCACTGCAGATTCTGTGGGTCCTTCTGGCCTGCTGAACTGGATCCACTTGAGCTCCCTCACCTGAGGAGTCCTGGACTCCTGGCTGCACAATGGTGAGCTTTACCTGGAGGGATGCAGAATCACTCCACCCTCTCCCAGCAAAGGCGGGTGCTGCACTCCCCTTCAGGCAGAGAAACTCCTCAGTCACAGCTCTTCTTCCACCTGGTTACTTATTCCAGCCACTGCGCCTGCTGCTGAGTGACTCAGCAGGAGGTGTTTCTGTAGATCCTGAAGGGCATGCCTCATGGCTCAGGACATTACCATGGCTTCAGGCAAGGCTCAGCAGCTTTTTGGCTGTGACTGGACTGTGAAGGCATTAAACTGAGAATCTGCAACCTACCTTCTGAGAGCACTGAGCTACTTGAAGGACTTAGAGGCTCACCACAGGGATGCCTTGTGGGGCTTTACACAGTGGGTTGGGTAGGATTGAAGTTTATGGGATCTGATTGCTATCTGGAATTTAGACAATCTGCTTAAATCTCAACTGATATAGAATTTAAGCCCTTATGGGTTTTACCCAAAATAAGTAGCTCACAAGCAATGTGTGTCACATATAGGTTTCTAGCAGATGGAAAACATTACAGACTGGGAATAACTTTGTGGGAGTTGTGGCTTGCCTGACTGTCTCCTAAGATAAGGGCACTAGCCTTAAGTTTTCCATTGGATTGACTGCTCTGTGTGCGTGTGTGCATGTACGAAACTGTGTGTGTGTAAATTAGGAGCTTCACATTCTCAGTAAATAGCACCAGCAAATGGAAGCTGGTAATATTAACTCTGTCAAAGCTCAGTATTGATCCTGAGCAGCTCAGTGAAACGCCAGCCTGAGACTGCAGCCCGCTAGCACTAATAATTAAACTGGTTAGCAATATGGAGCTGCCACTCAGATTCTGTCTTATAATGGAATTGTTTAAGAAGAAAAGAAAAAAAATAGAGCAAGCATGAAGACAAGTCTGTGGTTTGGATCTCCTCTGGAATTTGTTTCTTACAGATCTCAGACTTTGTTGCCTTTATTATTACTCTGTTTAACTCCTTTATCATTAGACTTTTTTCCATACAGTTCCAGGTAGAAGCGGACAGACATATTTTTTTTGCTTTTCCCCAATTTACTGATTTGTTCAGTGAATGAACTGCTTAACTGCTTGCTGTTGTGACAATTGGAGCTCCTCTAGGCCATTCTAGCCTACTGTTTCCAGTGGGGCAGCCCCTGTCTCTTGGAACTTAAGCACACAATTGAAGAAAGGTGCTCACTTTTCAGCCTATTTTCAGTCATTTATATCAGGGAGGCTGAGCTGTGCTGATGTATATTGAACTGCTGCCCTATAATGCTGGTGTGATGCAGTTTTTTTTGGCCACCAGTGATTTTATGGAACAACAATATCTTGCTCCAGTGTATCACTGTGATTTGGATTTTTTGCCTCCCTGTTGCAAAAACATGCTGGTTGATGTTGTCACTTGTCAAAATACCCAGTGAGATACAAACTGTGTCAGCAGGACTGGTCTCTTCTCTGGTGTTGAACATTCCAGAACAGTTTATGCTATATTATATGCAGATCAATATTTAATGGACACACTATACTGTCAAAAAAAGAGAGCTTCCTATTTAAATTGAAGTTACTTTGTCTAGAGACTGATGGGGACAAAAATGACGTTCCTGCTTGAGAGGGAGGCCTTATTTTTATACTTGGCCTGTAGCAGAGGATCTTTTGTGCTATCCAGGTAACAAGTGATGCCAAAAAGAGGCAGAAGAAGCAAAGGCACCTAGTTTTGCAGTGAAGCATTTGCATGCTTCAAACAGTAAATATCTACCAAGTGTAATGTTTAAATTGGTCCCTGTAGCCTTGTGGTTGCGATCACTGACTGATAGGAGTCCACGCAAAAAAGACTAGGTGGAGAAGAGGAAGACCTGAGATTGGTGGATGGGAAATAAGCAGAGATGATGATGGAGCCAGTGAGTCAAGATATAAAGTACTAATTGTGTCTTCTTTTAAAGAAAGAATCATCCTATTCAACGGGGTGGAGAGAGCACGTCTTGAGTGAATACAAAGGCCTGTTCAGAGGGGAGGTCTGTCCAAGCAATAATAGGTATCTGTTTACACGTGCTGAGGCGTAGCTCTTTGGAGAGGTATGTTTTAAAATGCAATTTTCCCCCTCATGCACAGAGTGACCAGCAAAGTACAGCCTTCCCATTGCAAATGTGACCCCTTCCTAAAGTAAGACGTGCTGTTCTAGAGGCTACACGGTACTTTTGTCATACCAGAAAATGGCACTAAGTCCGGGTCTAGCTTGACACAAGCCATCACCTCACCTTTGCTGTTGCCATCGGGTCCCCGAAGGATCGTGCACTCCTCGATGTTGCCAAACGCCTCGAATAGCCTGCGCACATCGTCTTCCGACTGCTGCTTATTGAGCATGCCCACAAAGAGTTTTCTGTCTTCTGGAACAAAATAAAGAGATGCTTACCATATTTCAGGAGGGATACAAGAGCCAAGATGTCTCAGTATCACATGCAAAACAAACGGTGATTTCATTGAGGTGACACATTTCAGAAGCTGCTAATCTTTTCAGGTGGCTGGCTCGAAAAACCTTAATAGCCTCTGACTTTCAATGAGTACTTGAAAATAATCCAGCAAATTTAAAAGAACCCAAACCACCAAACAACAAACAACAGTGATTTTGTTATATATAACATCTCTAACTGCCTCTTAAAATCTAGGCAGCAAAGTGTTTCAAATCAGCTTCTGATCAATTTTTGCAGTCAGATTGCAGTAACTTAAATGACAACATTGCTCAGACTGCAATCCAAGACGAATATGGATAAAGATAGCATATAGAAACCAAGTCCAAATGAAAAATAACATAAGTTAGTGGCCCTCGCAATACTAAATAAGTTGCAGGAAAAAAACATTTAACATAAGCTTTTTTAAATCAGGATATAACGGAAGTCACAGCCTGTAAATTGGAGATTTGTCATTCAAGCCCACTCAGAGACATGTATCTAAAAGTTTGGATGAGGTTTTTTAATATATTCATAAAGTTCATTTGAAACAGGCCCAAAGTTTTTGAAACATAAATTGTTTTTTGAAACATAAAGTTAACTTATGTGATTGCTAATATCTAAGGTAACTTGAGCAGGTGGTATTTCATGCTACAGCAAGGCGTGGTCTGCCAGTAGATAATTGTATTTTGAACAAGGATGCTCAATGTAACCCAGCAGTGTGCACTTCCAGCCCAGCAAGCCAACCATGTCCTGGCCTAGAACAAAAGCAGGGTGGGCATTAGGTTGCGGGAGGTGATTCTGCCACTCTGCTCTGCTCTCGTGAGACCCCACCCGGAGTGTTACATCCAGCTCTGGGGTCCACAACATAAGAAAGATGTGGGACTGTTGCAGTGAGACCACAGTGTGGGTTGGAACCAGATGATCTTTAAGGTCCCTTTCAACCCAAACCATTTTATGATTTATACTTGGATTTAAACCAAGTTTGGGGATCTTCATGAGACACCTTCAGAAAATATTGGTGAAAACAGACTAAATTTATGATTGTCAGAAATATGTCAGGTTTCCATTCAGAGTCTAACACCACTGCACCAAGAAAAAAAAGGAAATTTACATAGTTTACACCGTGTATGTAAACAGGCCATTTGCACATGATTCATAAATGTCTTATTTATCATTCATTAAACACTATGTAAATGTGTGAACCAAGAGGTTTTTATTCAGAGCACTTTACAGAGCAGATGCAACCAATTTGAATAAATATATGTAAATATATAAATAATTTTATTTTTTATTTAATTTATTTTTTAATGTACTGGTTAACCTAAAGCTGAACAAAACACTGGTTTGTAACAACCCTTTTCTGGCTGACTAATTGGGCAATTTGTGTCACCTTTGTTCACCGAGAAATCACTGGTGTAGGCAATCTGTTCTGCTTCAACCAGTGTTTGATCAAAATTCCCCTCTCCAAGATGCACCTGCACATTGGCAAATTACTTTACAGCCTTGGATGTGAATAATTTTTCATGCAGTGGCTATTGAGTGGGGATATTAGGAGCTTTCAACCCTGCAGTTGAGTTATCCACAGCAGCGAAAAGTGAACTACCCACAGAAAACAAGGAGTTATATTGCCTTCAGTTAGGCTGATGAACTGGTAGGAGAAATAGGTTTAGAAGGGTATATGCGCACTTCTAATAGGTGAGAAAAACAGAAATAGCCTTCAGACAGACATGTTAAAGCAAGAAATATTCCTACTTTATGTTGGAACTGATTAAGCAGAGAGGCGTTTTGTGGTCTTTGCTGACAACACAGCGTTCAGACTTAATGATGCATAGATCCCTAACACCATGGAGGTTGTCCTCACCTCACAAGGAGGTGATTTAGACATGTGAGAAGGTTTTTTTCTCATTGGCAAAGTGTCCTGCAAAAGGACATCCCTCCAAGACATGAGGTATAAGCCTTAGAGAGGCAGCGACTGAAGTTCACCGTGCACTCTAGGGGACATCTTTCAGTCCAGGGCATGACAGAGCCTTAGAAAAAGAATCCTGTCCTGAGTCCAAAGGTTGTCCAAATATTGGAGGAAAGCCCACCCAGCAAATGAGACCAGCTGTCCTGCAAGATGGGAGGTATTTTAGGAAGGGAGCAGAGTAGTGGGAATGAACTAGGAACAGCGCTGGCAAAAGGTTTTACGTAGAAACTCTGTGTCTAGTAAAGACTTCCAGCACAACAGAAGCATTTGTTATATTGTATTTTATACTGCTTCCCCTGTTTCAAATAAGCTGCATCAGCAAAAACACTCCTACAGCTGTGTAACTGTGTTTTCACCAGACTTTTTGCTAATATAAATGTATCATTTTTTAAAAAAAGTCACATCCCTCCTCTGTCAGCAAAACTCTCTAGTGTGGAACTGGCCTGAAACTGCCTTGTTTGGTCTACTTTATGCAACGCTAAAACCAGGGTTCTAGGAACCATTCAATTTTATTTTTTTTTTATTATTGTATTTTTTCCCCTGCATCTCTGCAATACACTGGCAGTGGTGGTGCTGGTCCCCAGAGCTAGCTGGCAGATGAGGTGGTGCTTTGGTGAGCTGCCCACAAGCTGGTTGTCAGACCACCAGGAACAGGCTCTGCCAAAGGTGAGGACAACCTTCCCTGGGAGCTGCTGGTCCAACCACTACAGGGCAGGTGGCACAAAGACGACCCTCATGGACAGCCAGGGCTCAGCTGCTTGGACATCACCTCCAATCTCATCTCCAAGCCGGTGTCCTGTCTCCATCATGAAAAACAGTGCCTTGTGTTGTTGGGGGAATCATTTGTCATGTCTGCCATCACAGAAATTGACACAATCACACACTTGACTGATAAAAAATGAGTCAGTTTAACAAGATTTTTTACTCTGAGTGGCTTTTATAACAAAGTGCTTTATTTGCCTCTCACATCCCAGCTCTTCCAGGGGATTCAGAAGTGTGTTTTAATGACACCCCCTCACACATCTTGGGTGGGAAGAGAGAGGGAAGGGTCCAGCAGATGGGACCATTCAGCATGTTTCAGGTCTTGGCTAATGAATTTTCACACTGATGGTCTTGTATGAGCCTCTTACACCCTGAGTATCATCATACACTGCTCTTCCGCATCTCAAATAAAAAACTAACATGCCATGCATCAAGACAACTACTTCTGATTTTAAAAGATGTCTAAAAAAGGCCATGAGGCTGTCAGAATAAAGTGAAGAGGAATGTGCTGGTGTTAGTGGGATGTGTCTTGAGCACTATGGATGCCACAGCTGCTCCCCACCAGATGATTCCAGTGTCCTCTAATGAGAATTGGGGGAACTACATCCTACAAAAATCAGTTTTAGGCTGCACACAAATCTGGACCAGTCCCAGATCAAGCTGTCCCTTAATTCTGCCTGCCTGTAGGGTCCATCCATATCAACCATGGTCCACCCATATCACCTGCACGAGTTCCATGCTTCCTCTTCTTTCAGTGAGACACTTTCCCAAATCTATGTGTCTCAGGATCCATGCCTGAATGTCAGAGAACTGGGAAGACTCAGTTCTCTGTGGCCTCCATTACAAAGTTCAGTGCTATCATCCTCATTTCAGATTGTGGGATTGAGGGGTAAAAACCTTCAGACCAGGCTCCCTAAGACCTGGGTCCCAGGGAAGAGTGAACACAGCTAAGGAGTACAGAAATAACACTGTCCAAGGCAGAAGCAGAGGACAAAAAGAGGTCAGGTATAAGCCCATGATCTGGGATGTCCCCAGCCTGAGCCATGGTCATGACCATGTGCTCCAGCCTCAACTGGCCCATGGCCCTAGAGAGGGTACCTCACAGTACCATACTGTTTTGCACAACAGAAATGGGCAGCCACCAGGAGCATCCTCTATCTCCTCTCTATGAAGAAAATCAAGACACTGAGCTTACTCAGCATGTACAAGAACAGGTGTGATGAAAGAAGCCGATCCCACGTAGCCTCCTCCAGGCCACACATGGCTGTGCATCAAATACTGATCCACATTTGAGCATCTTTCCTCTGCTTTTGTCAGAAAATTCCTGTCCAAATTCCTGTATATTAAGTACTCCAAAGTGACTATTTCTGATTCTATCTCACATCCAAATGTTACATGTTAGTGAGGACACCTCGTTAACCTTGCTGTGGGGTCAACCCTTAAAACAGCAGCACTGTGAGCAGTGACAGTCCTGCAGTGTTGTGACTGAATGTGGTGTCCATGTGAGCCTCTTCTACCCATGTTTTTGAGTTCCCTCATTATTGTTCACCCCATTATTGGTCTTTACCCACAAGCTGAGTCTATCACGCCTGCTTCGCCATGGAAATATCCAACCACAGGTGGATATTTCTGTGTGTGGTGGCACCCAGGAGAGCCAAGGAGGTTTTTGCTGGCGCACTCTGATGACATTGAAAATTAAATTCCTCCCAAGTCTACTCATTTTGCTGTAAACAAACCACCACAACAACAGAAGGCAGCAGCTCCTTCCAGAAGGAGAGACTGGGAGAGAAAGACCACAGCAATGGCAAACCAGGGTTCCCAGAGTTGTCCCTTTGGTGACATTCCCAATACCCCCATGCAACCAGGCTTTCCCTCTTCTCAACTACTCTGCCAGTGATGGAGGCTTGTGTTCGTCAGGAAAAGCTGGCTGCAAGGCACAGTGGTGAAGAAATGCAACTTGTCAGATAAATATACAGTGTCTATAAATCTCCCTGCTACGTTTATAGGAAGCCTCAGCACTTTCCCTGGTGCAAATAGGGGTTAAATTATCCCCTGTTCTATTTGTATTTAAATGTTATGTTTCCATGATAAGCGTAAGGCAGAGGTGTCAGATGGGCCCGGACGAAGGAGACAACACACGTGAAAGGTGAAATAATAGAGCTCTGGAAACCAAGTGCTGAGAGGAGATGGGAAGGAGGGATCTGGGAACGAGGGGGAGAAGGGGGAGGACAGGCACTAATTAAAGAGACAGAAGGGACAATGAGATGCAGGATGTTTGACCCTCTGTGGAGCAAGAGGACAAGAACAAGAATCACAGCAATTGTGGAGGGACTGGGGGAAAATTAGGGTCACTCACAGGGAGACATGACATGGGATTGTGTTTATCCAGATAGCTCTCGCTAATGTATGTGTGTGCGTGGGGGTACATTTAGATAAGAGTATATAAATACACGTGCTCTCGTATTCCTCATGCAAAACAAAGAGGGTGAATCCTTGTATCAGGGAAGCATAAGCCAGCTTTACTGTCTAGAACATTGCATCCAAAGCCCTGGAAATAAAGAGGGACAGATTTACCACCCTTGTGGCCCAGGCTAATGAGGAGGGCAAACCAGAGGATCACTGCAGTCCCTTCTAGCCACAAACCCATTTATTCCAAAACCTATGAGCCTCCCTATTTCATCCCAGGTTCATTGCCAGAGCATCACACATGGATAGTGTGTGTGCTTCTTCATGCGAAAGTAAAACTAGCCTTTTTTTAATTCTGTATGGGAATGAGCATCTTCTGTGTGTGCACAGTATTCACCAGAGCAGCTCTCTGATGTTACTCAATGCCTTTGGCTTTCTAAGTGTCAGGACCAGGTTGTTGTATGGCTCAGTTTCAGAAAGCAGATGCTAATTAATTCCATTATTTATATTGCTAATAATTATTTGTCCCTGCTGCTATTCCCCTCCTCCCCAAACATTGCTTGCACACACAGTAGGGGACCATCTGCAGTGCCGTGGTCCAGGCACTGGGAAGGCCTTTAGGCTTATCTCCTTGGCACCATGACAGAATAAACGAGCAGCCTAGAGAGGTTTTCTGTGCAGGTGTGGGTAAGAAGTGCCAGTGCATAGGACCAAGTGGCACATTTACCACAGAGGATGCAGGAGGCAGAGTGGGTCTTCTTTACCCACTCTCCTGACTTATCCTTGGCAGACAGGGGAGAGGACAAAGCTCTGAGGGTGTTCATTGCAGAAACATACAGAATCATAGAATGATTTGGGTTGAGAGGAACCTTTAAATGTTTATCTTGTCTAACCCCCCAGCAGTGAGCAGGGACATCTTCAACTATAGCAGGTTGCTCAGAGTTTTATCTAACTTGATCTCCCATGTTTCCAGGGCTGGGGCATCTACCACCCCTCTGGGCAGCCTGTGCCAGTGTTTCCCCACCCTCATGGTAAAAGAAACATTCCTTGTAACTAGTGTGAATCTACCCTCTTTTAGTCAAAAAGCATGAGTCTGTGTCCTATTGGTATGAGCTATATTCAATAGTCTGTCCCCATCTCTCTTATTAAAGTACTGAAAGAGCCAAACAAGGTCTCCCTGCTGCCTTCTCTTCAACAGGCTGAACAACTCCAACTCTCTTAGCTTGTCTTTGTAGCAGAGGTACTTCAGTCCTCTAATCATCTTTGTGACCTCCTCTGAACACTCTCCAACAGGTCCACACCTTTCTTATGCTGGGGGCCCAGATGGATGTAGCTGGATGAGCACTTCATGTGGGGATCTTACAAAAGCAGAATAGAGGGGCAGAATCACCTCCCCCAACTTTCTTTTAGTGTAGTCCATGACATGCTTGGTTTCTGGGCGGAAGGAGTGCATTGCTGACTCATATCCAGACTTGCATCCGTCAGTACCACCAAGACCAAGTAGTGGGATCAGGAACATGCCAAGCTCACAATGGTGAAAAAGAACTATACACCTAGGTTTCTTTCAGACTGCTATGAACAAGGTATCCTCCTCAGGTCAAAGAAGAAATAAGGAGCTATAAGAGTGGAAGGGTGAGCTGCAGGTGCCCTGAACGTTACGAAAGTTTGGTTTTAGCTCTGAACTCAAACCTACAAGCTCAAACCTGCCCCCCTCTCGAAGCAGTGTCCCACCACTCCACTCAACCTGTGCTAATTCAGGTGATCAATAGGCTAAAAGCAGGGCATTTCCCAGGTCCTGGGCTTCACACTCCTACTGCCATTTTCACAGCAGTCCTACAGCTATGTGATGATGATTACTGCCCTTTCCACGGAGGAAGTGATTACGAATTCTATTGTAGCTAATTGTAAATTAGCTAATTATCTTCTCCATGATACCTTGCTGGAAAATACATGAACCTTGTAAAACAGAGGTGTTTCAAAAATTAGGACGGGGTGGGGGGGAAACCACCACCACGAATCAAAAGCCCAACCTGTTGTTCTGGAAACAACAGAAAACTACTCCTGCCTAACTCCAAATAACAGCAAATGAACCCTCCTTCAACCTGCACTGGCTCCTAATTCACCCTTTTTCCCTCCTCCTCCCCATATATAACAGCACCCTCAAGGGACAAATTCTACTGCAGGTTTCAAAGTGTTTGCTGAGTTCACCTGTTCCTAGCAGCTGGGTGTTGTGGGGCATCCCTAATCACGTTTTAGCAGGAGTAACTTTGTGCTGATCTCCTTCCCATCCTCCCTTCCCGGTTTGGTTTTACTCAACAGATTCTTTATATCACATGCATTAGTAGATACGATTGCACAGCTGGTGGTCTCCAACTGCTGGAGGCAGAGACTTTGAGACACCCAGGCTAGAGAGAATAACAGCTAATCTGAACAGCTGTGAGATGGGGACAAGCACAAATGAATATAAGCCCAGGTGTGGGAGCATAATTCTCCCGCACAAAGAAGGAAACTTCATCCCACAGGTGCATTACTCTCCACTACTGCATCTGAGAAAAACTTAGTTTGAAGGATTTCTCTTATTTAATTGCTTAGCTGCACTCTGAGCCCTGACTTGGACATGGTTCCTGTAAACAGAGTGAAAGAACAGCTGAACAAGAGACAGAGGGTCTGTCTGATTCAGTGTGCTGTCTCTGGCAATCGCCAGTTGTGGATGTCTGGGGAAGACTAAAAGAAATGGGGAAACAATTATGTTATTCCCCCCAAATATTCTCCTAGAATTCAGTGCTCTGCAGTTTAAGGAATCTTGGAGTATGCAGTGGAGTGTTTTTTTTTCTTTTTTCATATGTAGTAGTTTCTGAAGTGTCTTTATTTGATGTAATTGTTCAGTGGACTTATGACCCCACACGAGTCGCAAGCATCCACCACATCCTGCAGCAAGACTTTCTGCAGCTTAAGCATGAACTGAGTTAGGAACTTCTTCCTGCTGTTTATTTTGAACATGCCACTAACCATTTTCAATAGATATAACCTAGATCTTACTCTGGAAAAGAGTGGAAATCACTCCTGATCCAGTTGCGGAAGAGTGGACCCACGAGGATATTCAAGAGCTTGTCTGAACCTCTTTTTTGTGCATTTCAGACTGGCATTTTTGACTCCTGGGTCCCATCTCAATCCATGCTCTGGAAAATGTGGAAGGGAAAATCACTTTTCCCTTAGAGTGATTTGTTATTCCTGGTACCAAAGAGATGGATGACTGTGCAGTTACTGTTATTAAATACTTACAATACATCTCTGCCAAGGACAGTGGCCTCAGTGGAAATATGGGCTACATAAATTAACTAGTGCAAAAGGCAACCTCAGTTTTCCCACCTACGAAAAGACTAATTGGTGTTTGTAACAGGCAAAACTGGGCATTGGTGAGGTTTGGACACTCCAGGAACTCAGGGAGCTCTTGTAGTAATAATGAAAGATACCTGGCAGGCTGGTGGTCAGATTTATGCCTGAACCTTGTGATGGTTTGTATCAGATATAAGTGGCTGGAGCTTTCCCAACTCCTTTTTCATGGAAGAGGAGTCCATGATGGGGTAAGCCAAGGCAGGGTTTAGTCCTGAATGAAAGCCCACATTTGCAAATGACAGTGACTGTGGCTCTTGGAGTTATCTTCCAGGGAGAGATTTTCGTGTCCTGCAGCAATATGATGCCTAAAGACAGCATTGCAGTGATCTAGGCACATGTGTCCAAGAGAACACAGATGCTGGCTGCTGTTGGCTCTATGATCAACTGAAAAGAAAATTAACTTGTTGCCAGATGGTGAATCCAAAACCTAAGATTGTGTTTTTAAATTAAAAATGACTCGGCCTATTGTCTACTTTCAGTGTCCTTGTCCATACTACAGTCCTATTCTCCTGAGCAAAGACCTGCTTTACAGGGAACTGGAAGAGGTCCTCAGTGTGCATCAGCTGCTAAAACACATCCAGAAATTGTCTAATAGAGCAATAGGATGGGCAGGATGGATGAAGTGAAGAGCCATGATGAAAAACAGAAGGAGAGGATGGAGAGGATGGTTCAGAACAAGAGACTGAATGTGTTTTGGGCTTGGCTGGTCTGTGCTGCTGTAGCAACACCTGCTGTGTACCTGCACTAAAGTGAAATCGAACCTTAAACCTACCTCCTCATCCGGACAGTTCAGACTAAAGCACACTCAGGCTTCATCTATGCAGATAGTGTATGAACGAAACTTTGGCCACAGGCCAAGCAAACTCTGCCATGAAGACATAGCCTAAGCAATTCTAAGAGCAGATCCCTCTTGTACAGCTGAGAATATTATAACCCCAAGACAAATATCAGTAGTTCTGACTTGCTGAACAGCGCCATCACAACTGTCCATTGCCAAGAGATGCTATTCCCTGTGCAGATTTTCAATGACAGGTTTTATGGTGTTTGATATTGAGCCGGGAAAACAACTTGCAAAGACCCATTCTATCTGTAGCCCTTGCTTAGGGAAGTTGTTGGTGAGAGCAGTTTAAAACCCTGTGTCAGGCAAAGAACGGAGACTCTGCCCAATTTGTGCCTGGCAGTTCATAATTCTTCCAAGTTTATTCATTATCTGAAACACACAACTGAAATATTTCTGAGAATTATTCATGAGTCAATGCTTTTTAGGAAAAGATTCAGAAGTCAAAACGTGATCTTTCTAAACTCAACATACAGCCTAAATACACACTTTCTTTGCACTAGCTCTCCACTATAGGAAGAATGTCTGATATCAAATCAGCCTTACAATCATGAAAAAAAGCAAAAATCATGCCTCTTTCCCTGGAAATTAGCAGCCTGTTTTTATAGTTCCCATTTTCCGAGAACACCCCTGGAAACATTCATGCGAGAAAGCACCTAAGGAGAAGGAGTCCCAGCATCAAAGAGCGGAGGTGCGCAGCTGTGCTGTGACTAAACTTCACAGGATTTTGCATGACTGTTTAGGCTCCTTCCTCCTGTGAATCCATGGATGTTTCCCTAGCCCAGGTTGACGGATTTCCCGAAGAAGAAGGAGGTGAAGGAGAAGACTGTCTTGTACTATCAAATGACACCTCAAATGAACACTGAATCACGCTTTTACACTCATCTTTCAGAGGCAGCTCAGATTTGAATGCAACTCCTACAGCCTTTGGTTCTGGGGAATTTAACAGATCTTAATTCTTAAGTGTAACATCCCCTTTTAACTCTGTGGCCACACAAGGTTGAGGCTGAGCCCGAAGGGCCGTTTGGTTTTCACGCTCATTCAGAGCAAAGCTTAGAAGCTTCTTGACAAACTCCACAGGGTCAGTGATGTCAAGCCTGGTATGTCAGGAAAATAAGTTTCAGTTCCCAAACTTATCTCACTGGTGACCTGTTGGGGCTTTGAAACCCTTTGCAGAAGCCTAGAAGGCCAAGACATTAATCCGTGGTAGCACTCCAGCCTTGAGCACGGAGGACTATTGAAACAGCATAGGAATGGGCAGGAAGGGGGTGGGAAGGACATATTTTCTCTTGCAGGAGCTGGGACGACATTTCAGATCAAATTAAACTTCAGTTTTTAAAGACTTCAGTGGAGGTAATTGAAACACTTCCTCACAATTGCCTGAACCTAAGTGTTATCTCTCTTTTCCTCTGTATATCATCCCTTTTCCCCCAAGCCTGCGACAGCCCCGCACGGCCACAGCCTCCTTAATATTAAAGACGGTGATTAAATGGGATTCACCAAAAGACAAAGGGCTGAAAACCTGCCAATTGTTAATCCCTCTTTCGCTGTGCTTAAAAATTCCATTTTCTTCATTTGAAGAAGGAGGGGGGGGAGAAAAGAGAATTATACGCCTATGTCTAATTTAAATTCTGGTGTCGCGGGTCCTGTTCCCTTCTCCCTCTCTTGACGTCTGAATATATTCCTTTATTACCATTATTACAGCTTTCTGATTGCATTAAAATTCATCCACACGCTTCTCTCCACATTCCACTTTTCTTTTGCCAGTTTTTTTGCTAATTCCTTTTTTGTCTCCCCCCTTTTCTCCCCACTTTCAAATTATACAGAATGTTATTAAAGATCTCCACAACTCCCTTCTCTATTGCTTTTATAAACTTGCTGGCTTTCTTCCTCTCCATCCCCTCATCTACAAACAAAGAAAATAAAGAAAAGGGAAAAGAAAACAATAATAATAAAGGAATCCAAGCAGCACATCTCATAGGTCTCAATAACACCTTTCCTACATCATACAGCTTCGAGCCTAATGCTCACTTCAGTTATGAAGCTGTATTTCACAAAGAAGTTTTGTGTATTATTTGTTTGATGCTTGTACCTGGAATCCTCAGCTAAAATCAAAAGTGGAGTGTGCCAGGATGTGTGTGTGTGCATGGAAAGAAACAGTCTTGCCTGTAACTGTAAGGAGAAAAATAAGGAGATTGGAAAAAAGGAAATATAATATCACCCTGCTTTACATAGCAGGAGCTGAAATCCTGTAAGGATTTGCTTATGGATGTGAGCAGTGAAACTGGGCATGCAGTGCATATGGCCAGTTGCAGGTGATTAGTACAAGGTCTGAACTCAAACAGGATCCACCCATTTAATCCTTCAGGCATCCCACTGGCTGCTAGGACACCTTAACAGTGACTTTTTTTTCCCCTCAAGACAGATCACCTAAAAAGAAGGTAGAACTTTGCTTAAACCAGTCACACTCTGGGGATTTTATAGACAAAAATGAAGCTGAGAACTGGACTTTGCTGATGTACAGAGTACCACCTGCCTTATGGGCAGTTGAACAATAAAGTGGAGGGGTATAACATGGTGCCAGTGTGATTAGGCTGGGGTGTCTGATGCCCCTAACCTGCCCTTGTAATTCTCCTCATCCATCTGGGAGGAAGAAGCTGCTACTGTGAAACTGTCATTCATTCTTACCAGTTCTTCACAGGGTGTCTAAGTAGGTTTTTTGTTGTTTTGGCGTTTTTTTTGCTATTATTATTTTTGTTGCTGTCACCCTCAATTACACTGATATAATGGAATGACTGAAACAGGATGAAAAATGGAATTTTCTTTCTATAGCAAATACTGATGTCTCAAAAAATGTGCTTTCACTTTGAATTGGAGAGGCCAAAGTTCTTGTGAAATGGAAATTCTTCACTTGTGAAACATTACAGGGTATTGTCTCGGAGGAATAAAAAGACTTTGTCTTAATAACCTCAAAACATAAAATATATAAAGCAGAATGGCTGTGGTTTTCAGCCAGACAAAAGAAAGTATGTTTTCACACACTATATGAATAAATGAAAGACATTTCTGTCATGGGATGTTGCTGAATGCAAAAGTCATAAATTAGCTGCAAGGCAAATGAGACAGATTAGTGGTGGTTATGTCCACTCAATGCTATGAAACATGAATATCCAGATGAAAAATCTAACTTAGTCACTAAACCTCTGTCTGCTGGAAGCCAGAGGGTATTAAGTGGAGGATCACTCTTCATAAAAGCCCTATTCTTACTGTTTCTAAATGGGCACTGCTGGAGCAGAGGATGCTGGACTAGACAAACCTTTGGTCTAACTCAAAACGGAAGCTAGTGGTTTAATACAATACAGACTTGAAACAAAATTAAATCAAAAAGATCCTGTTAAAATGACAGATTTGTACCTCCTGAAACAAGAACTCAATACATTAATTTAAAAAAAATAAATGTCCCCTGGCAAAAATCTCATTGAAATGAAGTTGTTCCAGGGGAATGCTTTGCCTGTTACAAAACTACATGTTGGGCTAGATAACTGTTTCTTCAAAATGCTTTGGCCAGCTCAACAAATGACCCAGGAAATGAATGAGTCTGCTTCAGGATGCTGCCCAGCAGCATCCGTCTTGATTCATCCACATGCTCATTTAGACTGTTACCCTAAGGTGCGTGTGAGAAGGAACATTATATTCCAGTGATGTTACATCAGTGCTCGAAATAAACATCGGGGATTCAGGGTTAGAGCTGAAGCTTATTGAAGTTAATGAAAAAGAGTGCCACAGAGCCTTGCAGGCTTTGGATCAGACTCTTGATTTGCTGAAGCGCTGCTTAGTATGTCCCTACCACTGCTGGGTATTGCAGATTCTCCCTGATGCAGAACAGCGTGTTACACCCGTGCCAGGAGAAATCTGATGGGGCTGGAGCAGAAGGACAGCAGAGCCTGAGCGATTCCCATCACACCTTTTGTGTGCCAGGATGTATTTCCCTGATTCAGCCAATTTCTTTGGGTTCCTTTTGCCACTCTGTTGCAATAAGGAAAAGAAAACAAAATCCCTGTGAAATCTGCACAGGCAAAACTCCTCCTTCCTCTGAGTAGAAGACTTTCCTGCAGGTCTGACCATCAGTTTTAAAACAGCAGTGCAGAGCAGTGAGGGAATGCAGAAAAACGGGGATCAGGCAGGGTTTGCAATAGAATTTATAACCAACACACTCACAGAGGAACTTTCCCTTAGTGAAAGCAATATTCAACACACACTTGTCTCGAAGCAAGACCTACTGGGCTGAGAAAGAAGCTACCCATAGAGGTGGGATATCCTGTACCCTGTTCTGGAGCCCCTCAGGCTCTTTGTCTCTCTGGATTTGGCCTGATTTCAGACTCAGGGGAGACCCATCCCACTCAATGCATTGAGACAAAGATTTCTCCTCTCACTGGTGAAAGCGAGATTCCTTTGATGTCACTTAGCACCCCCCTGCAAACATTTTATTAAAGATTATTTCTTCCACCCACCCTCCCACCCCCCCAGCTCTCAACTCCAACTGGCTTTAAATGCCACTGTCATTTCCATCCGCTGACAGAGCTCTTTAACTGCCGCGCCGAATGGCATTCGCTAAAACCAACTAATAGAAGGAAATGAGGTTAACCTTTAAGAAAGGTGAAAACGAGCCGGGTGCTATGCCAGCAGTAAAGAATAGTTCATAAACAGCCTCCTGCTGCAGAGGCAGTCTAGTCCAGGTACTGGTGTTGCTGGCAGTCCTGTGGGCAGGTGGGTTTCAGGGAGAGGATTGGTCAGGAAAAGGGATGGGACCACCTCATTCACATGGCTGAGTCATCCCTGCCTGTGGGGACAGTCCCATGACTCTGATCTTGGCTGCTGTGGTTGAATTCACAGCAAACACGCATTGCCTGTAGTGGACTTGTATGATACATTACTGGCTTGCACCAGTAAAGCTTTTCTCCACCACCTTCCCAAGCATGCAGGAAGATGGAAGTGCTCCGGGCCAAATCCTTGCTGAGTTTGTTTTTCCACTGGTCTTTTTAAATCCCTTGCAGCTCAGCCCAACACTGCTTAGTAATTCTTACTGCCTGACCCAGGGCTCTGCTTCTGTAAAAGTAGTATCACTGAGTGGTGCTAACCTATCTGAAGGACCGCTATTGTCCTTTTGTTTTCCTTCAGGCTTTATTACTTTGTCACCTCCTTTGTCAAGAGTTAGATAAAATCTTGGCTTTAAACTACAGTTTGATCTTACACATGCCACTCCTAAGCTCGTACCTGAGACCCTGTAGTATGCAACTCATGAAGGAGAGCAAACAGGAAGAGTTGGGGACCAAAGACCACGCACTTCTATACAAGAGCTGCAAGAGAAGGGGCATCTCTCAGTCTACACAGAAGACTCGAGTGTTCAAGGCCAGGCTGGATGGGACTTTGAGCAGCCTGGTCTGGTGGGGGGTGACCCTGCTTGCGGCAGAGAGGGCTGAACTAGATGGTCTTTAATTTTAACAGCAGATGAGTCTTAAAGGAGGGAACTCAATACCTTAGCAGTTTGAGTATCAGAAGAAGGAGATGCAGCAATGCCGTGATGAGAACAAGACAAATATTTGTTAAGTAATTTTCTACTGACAGTACTCTGCTTCATCTAATTTTAATTAGACCAGAGAGCCTGAAGGATGCACATACTACCAACTATACTAACAACAACTGGCAATATAAGACTGAGTCCATGCGAAGTGGGGATATTTGTCTCCTGTTTTCAGTCAATTTTCTCCACTCTGTATAGGTGTGTCTCTGTTTTTTCACAGAAGTGCACTGAATTTGGTATATCATCCTACCACTGCACCATGCTGGCCATGCTATTGTCTTTCTCTGGCCATGTCAAAAGTATTTGAAATGGAAAATTATACACCTGGACCAAACAATTAGTAAGCATAGATCTAAAAGCCTCCCGATCTTTAGTAGGTATAAATCAACCTTACACTCATACACCATTCAATGATAGAATTATTTCTCCCACCAACACAGCTATGGCAAGATCAGCAAATATAAAAAACAGTTATCCCATTCCTACTCAATGGTAGTAACTGGAGAAATTAATTCCCTAATTCAAGGCAAAATCGAAGTCTCAGAAAGGTGAATTTCCAGCTACTAGAGCTTTGCTGTCCGCATAGGAAAAAATGACCCTCAGCAGGCTCTTTCCACCTCAGATTTCATCACTACTAATAATGCTTTTTGGCTAACAATGCTTTTTGGGGTGTGTGGAGAAAGCAGGGCTGTACAAGCCAGATTTAAACCCGGCTGCAGTCCCTATTACTGCAACAGTACTGTAACTGTGCTAAGGGGAGTCATCTCTTCCCTTCATCAGTAGCTGGGACTCAGAGAAACAGAGAGACAGAGAGCGAAGGTGCTGTTTTATAGCAGGCCTTTTTCTGAGCTTGAGAGCTCACTGTGCTATTATTTCCCCTTTTTCCCTCATTTCAGGCCTTTTTTGTGTTTCATGTTTGGCCCTCGGCAGGCTGAGAGACGTGCTGACAAGTTGTAACTCTCACTCGGCTTGGCGAGGGCTTTGTTCTCTGCGTGCGTGGCACAGACTCGCTTCCTCTTTCGAAATGTGACAGCGAGCGATAACACTGACACACAGAGCCAGAGCCCGGGCTCGGCGCGCTCCCCGTGCTAAAGACCCTCTTCGATGATCTGCAGCATCAGTCAGGAGGCAAAGATAGGCATTGCACTGGCAAACACACAGCAGTGACAACTGCTCCTTTCTCCCCAAACCCCCTTGACCCCAGACTAGTTAGAGGCTCTCACATGCCTGATTCTTCGAAAAGTGATTTTTAGTGGTCTGGTCTCTCCCCCTCTGTACCAGAGATGTCCACAGAGCTGCCCCCCCAGGGGACCTCCCAACCCAGGCCTGAACCACCACGCCAAAGCCATTCTGCTGCTGCCCCACAGCTGTCCCCACAGGTTGTGTTTTGGCCAAAAAGTGTGTCCTGGGGAGGGGCCAAGTCTTAGTACAAGGACAACAGGCAAAGCAACCAGCAGCATCATAGTTTGCTTTGATGTGCATCCTTTTGTGACAAAAGCCTGTCTCTGACTTCTGACTTTAATGTGTTTGGTGTTGTGTTCAAATTAGAAAAGTTTCAGGGGAAAGTTCAGCCTCTCTCCCGCTGATTAAAATGCTCTTTAGTATATAGGCTGTTTTCCCAGAAAAGATACTTCCATAAAGACCCAAGTCTGTTGGAGCTCTCTCAGACAAGGATGAGCACAATTCTTTAAGCCTGACACTTGGAGACATCTGTTTCATTTATACAGGTCTTAAAAATCTACTACAGTTTTTAAAAGATGAATGCCAGGCTGGGATCAGTTTTCCAGAGTACTCTCTCCACCAATGCTACCTACTAAAAAGCCATCTTTGTCCTCCAGTTTCCTTGTTTGTATAGCAAGAGGTCCCATCAGATGGTTTTACCCACCCCCAAGCTGGGAGCTAATGTTGGCTTCTTCAGCTGTACTAACCACTTTTCTAGGTCATTGCCTAGGTACTTTTCTAGGTCACTGTCTTATGAAATATAACCCTTCGCTCTTTAGGCCTGTTTTTTAGCCTTATTCCTCCATGAGTCAGCTTAGATTTGGTTCTGCAGAAACATGTACATAATGCCTCAGCCAGCCAAAGCTCATTCAAAATGACCTAAGTGACGCAGATGACTCTGTATCAGAGTTCTGTCCTTACAATTTTCCATTTTGTGTTATCCACAGATTTTATCAGCCAGGATATTTAATTCCACATCATTCATGACAATGCTGACTAGCATCAGAGCTGGTTACTGATCCGTGTAGAACCCTGCTACAAATACCCTCACTCTATCATGCTTTCTCTTTGACAATTGCATTTTGAGATTTGTCCATTACCCACTTCTTAATCCATTTAATGTCCACCCTCTTGAACGCTGTACTCAGCAGGAACTACAGGGAAGTTCCAATTCTAGAGATCCAACCTTTGCAGCTCAAGATAGCTTCTACTGATATGGAAAACTCAATCAGTCAGTTTTGCCAGGGGGAAGATAAGATCTCAAAGATACATAGCCCCTCTCCTCCCTTCCCTTGCCTCTGGCATTGTTCCTCCTCCCAACTTGAACAGCAGGACTTCAACTCTGCTGCAGCACAGTTCTCTAACACCAGCAGTTAAGGAATATTGTATTTTCCTTTTCCCAGTTATTGCTATAAAAGTTGGGCACCAACCTCAGTTATTTCTGCTCTTTGCTCTTGCTTATTGCGGCTTATTTTTAATGACTGGTTCACTCACAGGTTGTGTTTGCTATGTGTATGTAGATGTTATATTTGCAAATACAGTAACTCAACCACCCTAAAAGGATCCTGTTCTTCATTATATTCTTGCCACTGCTATGTCTGCTGGTCCCTGGGATTAAATACCCTCTACAAGCTACTCCCACAGAGAGTGTGAGAGCTGGAGAGACCAGCAAATAGAGGAAAACAAAGTCACAATTCCTAAGAGTGTTTCATGCAAGGGGAAACACAGGACAGTTTTTTTTTTCCTTTTCCCACCTCAAGATCTTTTTCCTGGGAGCAGAAGTAATTCTATTGAATGCACTCAGAGATTTCCCTGCACAGTGAAGCAACGTAAAGGCATAGGGTTCTTATCATTCAGCTTCCCTGAACATTTCTCTGAGCTAGAAACAAAGCCCAGGTCCCAGCTGGGATGACATTTATTTAGCATATGTAATGTTAACCAAAAGATGTCAGGGAACATGCACTGAACCCTGTTTTGACTCTTCCACTGTTTAACTGTTGGCTTGCCCTGACTCATCTTTGCCCTGTTCAAGCCACTTTGTCTCAGGCTGAGGAAGGTGATTTGGTGGTCCTTCGGCAGCTACTGGGTCCGTCTTTCTTTCAGGTAGCAGCTCATACCTTGCCTAAGCAGAAGCAAGGATGCTAGGAGTAGTGGCTTGAATGATTTGGTGTAGGCTTTCCTGAATTTTGACAAAGACACTGAAAGTTTGCCTGCCAATAACCCACTCATGAGTAAGATACAAGAGTTTGCCCCCAGCTCCCTAGGTACTCATCCTACATTCAAGAGATGGCCTTTTATCTCACTGTTTCTGCTATTAGATATGACAGTAGTTCTGGGAAAATCTCTTTGTTTTCTTTTTTTTTTTTTTCATCTCTCCATCTGCAATCGAGGGGAATTTTGGCCTTGGTTGTTTTGATACCCAATTCTGAAAGAAGATGCTATCACAGTGACGATAGAGGAGACATAACACAGCTCTAGCATATTCGTGGTGGTGTTGGCCCCAATTCAGGCTTGGGGTAACTGAGGCCCAGTTAAAGAGATGCAACCTGGAACAGACTTTGAGAGTTGTGAGCATTTGCCTTGCAGCACAATCCAGCAGAAAGCACAGTCCTTTCCTTTAGGTCTGGATTTTTCTACAGCGCTTTCAGAACACTGGTCCATAATCCTGACTTCAGAGAGCTTTGCACAGGCTGCCTAAATTATATTAAAGCACAAGATTTGTAGCTCAGTTCACCCAGAAAAAGCGTGTGTATGTCTGCGTGTTTGCATATGGATGCGTGCGGTGTGTGGGAGTGATTCCCTAAATGTGAGGCGAAGTGCCTATCACAGAGAATAGACCTTAAAAGGGTTCTCTGAGCTGTAAGTGAGAAACCAAAGCTGGGAAGAGAAAAATAAAGCAAAAAGACAACCTTACCACTACCACCAGCAACTCAAATTAAAAAGCAATTGTGTGTGTAAGAAAAAGGAAGCGTTGGATAAAAAGCAGGGATAAATGACATTTGTTGTGAAATGCCTCCCCCACTCCTGTCCCCAAGTGATAAGAAAATGAAGATGCCAGGGGAACTTCAGGTTGGATTCAGGCAACAAAAACATTTTCAGGTCAAGCTTCATCTGATGTTAGCTTGAGTTCCCCCCTTAAATGCACTAGGCAAAGGTGCCACTGTCATCACTCTCCAAACCTGTGTGTCCCCACAACTTGATGGAGATGTGGACAGGTGCCCATGGGCCCTCTCATGCCTTCCCTTCCAGCAAATGCTACCACCAAAATGCCACCCCACCCTCTGCTTTATATGTGGTGCATGTCCATCTCAAGATCCTAGCACTGCCTTCCAAGGAGCAAAGCTTCATGAAAGCTTGAGAAAGAGGAGAAACTGCTCCAGGAGAGCAGTTGTGACCCAGGACCCTGGCAGGATTCTCCACTGCCCTGGCTCACTTCATGGAAAAGCAGGGAGCCAGGTAGTCAGTGCTGTCAACTTCTGGGCATCTGAGGGAGCTGACAGCTGTCAATTAATGCTGACAGAAGTGAGAGGGACTCAACCAAAGACGTACCAACAATAATGGCGGGTGCCTAGCATGGACAGGAGGAAACCAACTTAAGTGTTTAAAATGCCTGAGAGAGTGTGAGAGATTATTTTTTCCTTGTCTTTAGTGGAGTTGAGGTCATGGTCCTGTCTCCAATCCCATCACCCAGTGAGTCCTCAGAAACCTCTGCATGGTGCCAGATCCAGCCCAGCACTGAGCACTGCCTTGGAGGTGTTGAAGGGCTGGCAGGATGGGGACTGCTGCTGATTTACTTCCTTGCTACTGTTTGGGTAAGCAGCAAGGTAGGAAAGGGGTGATGACTGAAAGGAGTGGGGAGAGAAGAAGAAAGGGGGAAGAAGAGATAATAAGAAAGCCCCCACTGCCCTCTGCCATTGTGCTGCTCACTGGAAGACTCCCTACTGAATTACGCTGTCGTCTTGCAGGAAAGCATGTAATAACTGAAAATACAGTGTCAAAAGGAATTTTTCAGGCTTTGACAGCTCATAAATTACAGTTCGTTGACTTCTTCCTGGGTCTAGATTTAAATTAATAGGCAAGCAGATATATATTTCTTTTGCTCCTTTCTCCTGAGAAGTAGCAGTTGTGGAAGTGACGCAGTTTCTTGCATCTCCATCTCCCCCTTCCCTCCCTCCCTCCCTTACAATCAGTCTCACCCCGATGCAGACCAGCTTCACTCAGTCTCAAACCCCAGGGCACAGCACAGTGGTCCTCCTGAAACCACTTCTCCCCAGTACACAAGTGGGAAAGCAAAGGCCAAGAAATTCGCTACTCCCTACAGCAAATGGTCTCTTTATAAAATCAAGCCCTTTCAGAGAAGGTATTTGGTGGAAAATGGTCATGGGCCGTAAAGGTCAGAGACGCTCAAGTAAGTCGGTGATGGCTGCAGCATCCAAAGTGAAAGTAAGCAAAAAGAATAGGCCTGCCTCCTAAATAAATCAAAGCGAGATGAAATGGCCATCGATGAACAAATGTGCATTGCTCTTTCCATGGAAATGTAGGTGTTCACAGATAATGAGCATAAAGGTGGCTATGTGAAAGGCTGGCTGGCTGGACAGACAGTTGCATGTAATGGCAAACAGACTAGACAGGAAATCATTTCTCCAGAAGGTACTCACGTTCTAAAAGGGATTACACTCTGTCTCTCTTGAATCTCTTGGATGCAATGTTAACCAATAAGTCTGCTGGTCTGAGCTGAAGAGCTCCAGCATTTTGCTGCTTCTTCTTCCAGGAAGATGGAAGCTTGCACACCACTCTCAATGCTCCAGTGAACAGGAGTGCTCAGCAGTGAAGCTGTTTGGTGGTACGTACATCAAAGCACGGTAGGGAGGTGTCGTGCTGCAAAGGACCTCTTGTTCTTTTGTAGGGTGACACATTTATGAGTTTCGGGCAGGATAACCTGAGGTCTGTCTGTGATGTTGCTTTGCAGGTATGAGGAGCTCAGTCTGCATCAGCAGTGGATGTGAAATTCCTAGGAGGATGTGGATTTGCAACATGTAGGTAATGCAATGCGTCAAGTGCTTTCGGATCCTGCAGTTTGAAAAGGTCTCGTGTAAAAAGGGGTTATTAATAGTATTAATGGTTCCTGTTACAAGTTGTAGTCTGTAGCCTCCAAGGAAACTGGGGTGAACACCGGGATGCGTGCTTGGCAGCTCCTGTGAAAGAGCAGTCCAGGACATGTCTGTTTTTGGGAGGGCGGTAATGACTCAGAGCTGGAAGCTGAACATTTCCCTCACTTACCACAGTAACACAAAGAAAGGGAGTGAAAAGCGCAGAGCCAGAAGCAACATGGGTCCTGGCTGCCCTTACGGAGGTGTGTGAAGGGACAAGTGCGACAATCACACATTTGAATCATCTGAAAGGTCTCTGCGCTCTCCCCACCAGCTGCGTTAGCGCTGGCGCTGAAGGGCAGTCACGTCCCTCTGAGGAAGCAACTCCTTGTGAAGTGCTGTGGGCTGAGGGTTCAGTCACCTCTCAGCTCAGCAGACCCTGTGGGATACCCTTTGCAGTGGGGCTGGGAGAGCTCAGAAGGTGGAAAGGGGACAGAGGGGTTCTGGAGGCTCAAGCTGAGCACAGGAGTGGAACAGAGGAGGAGTCAGCAGTCCCAGGGGTTTGCCCTGCAGGGAGCTCTCCTGTCTGGGGACACAGGGATGTTTCTTTTCGACTGACTCCACTATGAAGTGACCAGTCACGGTGGTGTTTGGCAAGATCTCCAGGTGCTCCCGATGTGGACTCCAGTGCAATGACTGCAATGGTGCAGGAGGGACAGAAATCCAGTTTCAGCTCATCCAGGAGAGAAATAACCTATTCAGTGCTTAAGGTTTCTCATTCTGCAGTTACCTAAGCCCTGAGTTTGACTGTTTAGAGGGGGCTGCTGCTTGGGTATGCTCATGTTTTGAATGGGGAAAATATTGGGACTTGGTGCTTAAATCTATTAGCTGAGACTCAAGAAAACCTGTTCGGAGGAAGTCAGTTATTTCCAATGCATTATTCAAAGGGATATGGAATACCCCAGCAATGGTGATCCTGTGTAGGGAGGGTGTGGGGCTGTGTGTGTGTGACAAGTGTTGCCATTTGCAGTTTAGGTGACAATTTGTGCAGCGATGGATAACTATAAGTCTCTCTCACAGTCTGACACATACCTGTATCAGCACTATTTCAATTGGAATTACTATAAAAAGGGTGTAAATTAGTTCCAAATAATAAAGTGAATTCTTCAACAGAGTTTCACAAAACCACTGAAGGCCCTTTTCCATGGCTCCCAGACTACCACAGACCACAGTAATGGAACTTCTTTCAGCCCATGGATACCGACGCCTAAAAGACTACACTTATGTCCAGCTTATGTCTGCTTGTTCTAATTTCAGCTCACAACTATTTCCCATCAGCTCTTACTTCTGGCACCTCACTGAGACTATCTAATCTGTTCTGCCCCTACAACCCTCTCTGCTATACTCTCATGAATACTTGCTGCAATCCCCAGTTTTCTGATTTGCAAAGCAGCATTTTGCAGAGGACGCAAAGGCAGAAGTGACAGAGAAATAAGGCAACCTTTCAATCCATTTATCAAAGTCCTTGAAGTTCCCATTTCAAGGAAACAATCAGAAAGAGGGAGTATAAAAATTGAATATGAAATCCAGGGCATTTTAAATAAAGGGAAAGGTTAACAACAAAGCCAGTTCCCTTGATGATAATAAAATAAAATCAGTCCTGAAACCTGTTGATCCTGAATGGATCTTGTTTATTAGGAAAAACCAATTGAATGTACTGGCAGAATAAAACCACAGAAACATAATGTTTATTCATTTCCTCTTTCTGTTTCTTTAATTGGATGTTATGTTTTTCAAAGTGCAAAAAATGGGTCTAATATGCTGTAACCAAGTGAGACCCATTTAATCACACTCAGTGGGTCAGTCTACATTTAACCATGTGCTGTTGAGTTGCACCTGTGTTTCCCTGGCAAAGACATCATTAGCTGTCAAAGCTCATCTTGATATTGCTGAAGACCAAGAGGAATGTGTGAACCACCCTACCTTCACCTGGAGGTGGCAACAGGTAACGCAACAACTAGGCAGGAACCTCACAACTAGGCTTGGGAGCAAAAAATCGTGGTCATTGATTTACTGCTGCCCATTAGACTGTCTTCTGGCTAAGGACAAGTTATTTTCACGATAGTTGTCCGGCATAATTATTTTCAGGCATAGAAATATTTAAATAATGAAGCTCAGAGGTGTGATTTTTGAACTGAGATCTCATCTATTTAGGTGTTTGTAGCACAAGTGTCGTAATGATGTCTCAACTTCAGGCTTGATGAACCAATGAGACCTTTGAGAGGTCATACTCTCCCATGTCTGAGAAATCTGTGAACTTTCCTGCATCTTCTTCTGGATAGTTTGATGAAGTCTCTTTTAAGGAAAGTGCTGCCAGACAACAGGACTCATGTTACAGCTCCAAGCTAAAATGAGGCATGGATGGAGGAAGCCCAGACCTCTTCTGGGGAGGGAACTGGTTAAATGCCAGGTAGACAATTAATTTCCTTGCAGGGAATTTGCGAAAGAACCTATAGGGAATGTGGGTGATTTCAGGAAAAGTTGAGTACCAAACTTTCTTTGGCTGTGCATGAAATCTCAGATGCTTTTTATTATTATTGTTGTGCAATTTTGATCAGTTTCAGAGCTGAGTGTCACCACTTTTTTCACTGTCTCCAGCAATAATCATCAGGAACATCACAGCCACTTAGAGATGCGTTTTTCTTTCTTTTCATTTGGATATCCTTCAAATAATTTCCCTTGCTAACCTGCGCAATTAGTATATCTTCCCTCCTTGCTGCCAGTGTTTAAGGTCGTGATGGGTGTGCTCTTTCCTCGCACAAGTGAATGATGGTGCCTTGAGTGCCAAACTGACCATGTCTATCTGTGACAGCCTTGGCCATGCAGCTGAAAAGTCAAAGAGTGAAGGATCCCATGCTCCTGTTTACCCCTTGGTTTCAGGTCCTCTGGGTCAGGAGACTGTGGGGTAGGTTACACTGCCTGTTTTGTGACTAAGCAGAGGACTGCTATGCCTAGCGTGTGAAGTCTGACATCTCTCACCATCATGAAATGTACTAATTGGGTTTTTGTGTGTGTATTTTTTTATTTAATGGTCCTGTAGGATGCTGAACCTGCATTATGATCAGAGGCTGATGAGTTAAGGATATGGGGAATTAGGCTCAGCTGGGCATCTCTGCCATGGGCTACAATAGCTTGTTATAGTCTGTACAGTATTTCTAGCAAAATGCTTTGAAATCGCAGAGCACCTTCTGTGTGAGGGACAGGGAACTCTTTACCATCAAGGAGGCAATGTGGGAAAGAAAGCGGGAAGCTTTTAACCCCTGTCAGTCATCTGTCTGCTTCTCAAACCGAGGCCCAGAAAATCTCCCCCTTTAGCTGATGGGATGCCTTTGGCATGACATCGTCCTGACAGCTCTGCATTCCCACCCCCTTCCCCCCACCCCACCGTTTTCATGTGCTCATGAGCTTGCACTTGTGTGTGCACTTAAACCTCAGTAGTTCAAGCAAAATCTGGCACCACTTACTCAGCGTCCCTTTGATAACCAAATAAAAAACCCCTACAACACCCCCCCCCAGCTTGTATTAAGGTCCTATCAAACCCCTACTTCCCCATTTTGAGTTGCAGAATGAGTTGCTTGCCTTGTCATGTAGTGCAAAGGAGTTTTCAGTGCTAGATTTTGCTCCACGAGGACTAGCTGTTTCTGGGACTTCAGAAGAGACAAAATATCTATCACACAGGATGAAAGCCAATGTCTAATTCAGGAAAGCTGGCAAGGAACTGGTTTAGTGTAAGGCTATCTTAAAACTGCCTTCTGCTTCTTCTAGAGCACCTGGTGCTTCTGAAAGCTTGATTGAAAACAGGCTACAAAATTCAGTTTCTGTTTTCTTTACCCAGTGTTGCTCTATTTCACATAATTGCACACCTCTATCTCCGCTCTGAGATGTTTCTGCAATGAAGCACGCATGAGCTGAAAAAGGGATCTGGTTCCATTGGAGACAATGACTTTGGGGTTCATGGCCAGCAAAGGCCAAGGACAATATCTGCACACCAGGGAAACATAAAGCCACAAACCTGTGCACATTATCTGGCATGAGATGCACAAATGCACAGAGTTTAGTGGGGCGTGATTAAAGCAGCAAAAGGAGTACTGGAAAGAAAGAAAACAAGAGAAAGAGAAAAAGAAAAGGATGAATGTGATGGGGGAATGATTGCAGGCCTCAGTCCTACATTTCTTTTTCAGAACAGTGGCAAGGGGCATGAAGATCTCTGTGTCTGATGATGGAGACGTACAGAGCCTGGTCAGGGAACAACTGGTTCTTTCATTCCCCTTGCTGGTCTGCTGGCCCACTGACCCTCTCTTCAGAGGCTAAGAGAAAGTCCCGGGCAACAGAAGGAACTCCTGGGTCTCCCTAAATTTTATAGTCTGTTGGCTGTGCATAATAGGTGACACCTTCTATTAAGAAGGTATTAGGAAGAAATTCTTTGAGGGTTGTGAGGCATTGACACAGGTTGCCCAGGGAAGCTGTGGATGCCTCCTTCCTGGAAGTGTTCAAGACCAAATTGGATGGGACCTGGAGCAATCTGGGCTAGTGGAAAGTGCCCCTGCCCATGGCAGTGGGGTTGAACTAAGTGATACTTAAGGTCTGTTTCAACCCAAAACATTCTATGATTCTAACATTCAAATTCTAACAAACTAGAAACCCTCCTTTTTTTTCAAGAAAGTAAAGAATAGGCAGGGTCTGTTGAAATGTACTGATTTTCTCTGGTTTTCCTCAATTTCATAGACAGGCTCTTGGGATCCCTGGAGGGAGAATCCAGGCCTTTTGTGAGGTTCTTGAAGGGCACTGAAGCAACACCTATGCAGCAGGGCCCAAGCACCTGTTTTTATAACCTCACAGGCAGGCTGAGAAATGTATCTGCATTGTGAATGGGAAGATGCTCTTGTGTTTACTGGAAATAACTTCAGGTGAGTTGCTCATGTAACTGTCATTGCATATCATCTCACCACATACACACAGGCAAAGGCTTCTACCATCTTGTAAAGGCACTGGTAGGTTTTATGCTTGTTGCAGCAACCTGGTTTCCATTGAACAGATTTGGCCCGTTGCACTGGATGAAGGCAATTTCCCTCCACGATCTTGGAGGGTCAGAACCAATTAGCATAGTCCTTCCCACCTCCCCAGGGGGCAGGATTGGGTGTAATTGTAGCCAACGATTGATCTTGCCATGCAATATCATCAGGGGTGACACAGCTGAGCCCCTGATGAGATGTTTGCTGACATGTGTCAAGAAGGATCATGATATGCTTCCCTAGATGCCCAGGTGGATTGTGGGTATGACAAAGGAGGCAGGGGGCTTGTAAACATTTTCTAATATGGCATTTAAGACAAAAAAGAGTGAACTGAGGCTGAACAAGACAAATTAATGTAGAATGACAACTGCCTTAAGGAACATCAGATGTCTGGAGAAAATCAAAAGAATTCTTCTCCCAGGACTCCAGTGTAAATTTCTGTATCTCTATATCTATCTGAACATACATATGTAGGTCTGTGTGTACATGTGCATATTAAGGTAGATTGTCAGCTGATACTCAATGGTAAAGGTCCGCTTTGTGAAGATGCTTAAACAGTCATTACTTGTTTGCTTCCTGCATGTGTAAGCTGAATGCTTTGACTTTTGAGGATATAGGTGTGAGCATGTGTAAATGTTCTTTTCACTCCCTTACAGACCTTGGATACAGAATTTTTTCAAAAGTGACTAAAATGGGCAAAGATTAGGAAGAAAGCTTGTGTGTGTGGCTGGGGCAGCTAACTGGAGGTATATATGTAAGCATCAACAGATGGAAGAATTGAATTATGTGACTCATGGGGCTTTGACTGCATGTTTGAGAGAGAAATTAAGGAAGAAAACTTCCACTGAATAGTTTCTTGACTTTGAGTTCCTAAAACTGAAGAATTACCTTAAAAGAAAAGATGTGAAAATTTCACAGTTTGAGAACTTTAAACACCATACAACCAACATGCACAGTCATGGAACAGCTGAAATAGGCAGAGATAAGAACTGATGAATGTATATGGGTTTCAGATTATCAAATCCTGCTGTTCTTTGAACTTGATTTACAAACATTGAGGTGTTTACAGACTACTCAGCACTGCAGAAGCTATCGTTGTTCAGCTGTAAGAAATGTGGCACTCTCAGCATATCTGCCTGCATCAAATAATTCCGTATTTGTCCTCTTAATGAAGCCATACTTCTGAGGTGAGATTTAAATTGCAGGTTAAAACACCCACATTTTTTACCTACAGATAGTCTGGCCATTTAGATTGGCAAAGCCAGTGGAGAGGTAGTTGTACAGTTAGGGGAGCTCAGGGGACTCTTCCATTTAATCTGTGGTAGACACCTATATTCAGTCAGCTGCACTGATCTCTAGACCCTGTGCTGAACTGTCAAGGTCTCCATTGACTGCAATGTCAATGTAGACACCCACATCTGCAAAACAACTGGTTAAGTGTCTCAGCCTGGGTCTGTGTCGCTGCTCAAACAAGCCATCCTCTACTTCACTGAAAAGCAGCGCTGCTTTTCCTGTCTGGGCTAGGGTCTGCAGGACAGGAATCAGCCCTTTAATATCACTTAAGACTTCTAAATCTGAGTACATCACTCCCATGTCCCTTCACAGCCAACAGAGATATTTGTGTCTCCAAAGGCTGATTCATCCCATCAACACTGTTATCTAAGAAAAGTCAGGCAAACTGCTCTGAGCAAGTTCCCATCTCTCTTTCTAATAAGTATGAAGTAAGTTCAAATGCCTGCTTTAGACTTAATGATTAATATTCAGATGACTAAATTTAGGAGAGACTAATTAAGCACACATAATCCTCAGTCCCTAAGTCTTGCTGGAGCATACATATCATAGTTTACCTGACTGATCACAAACCACCAACATAGCTGGAATAGCCAATGTCAAATAAACACAGAGATTTTCTTTGTGATAAGGTCTATGGTGGTAAAAAGAAAAAAAAATATTCAAAATATGTGTCCTAATAATGAGCTAAAATTACTATCTGCACATGGTGCATGAGGAGAAGAACAAGGCAAAAAGAATGGGGAAAAACTCTTATTTTCAAAGTGTCACACCATTAACACAATATATAACTGCTACCTGCAAAACAACTTTCTTAGGCAAAGAACAAAAGCATTACAAAATGTGGTGATAGCTGGCAAGACACTACAGCTCCTGAGGTTTCAGGGTATTTTAGAGAATTAATATTTTGCACATATGCAGCAGGTTTCACCTGAAGATCTCAAAGCACTTTGTAAATATATATGCATTAATTAATCTTCACAGCAGCTCTATGAAATAAGCACTGTAAATATAATTATCTTGATTTTACAGATGGTGAACTTGAGACTCAGAGCAGCGAAATAACTCCCCCAAGTTCACACCACGAATCAGCAGCGCTGCAGTGACTGGAATCCAATGGTTTCCACTGCCACTTCTCTTTGCTAACCCAGATGACAAAAGTCCCTTTGCTTAGGGTAACAATAGGCTCCACACAGAGAAAAGAGCTGCCCTGGGACTTCACACTTTCTAGTTGGTAAAGCATTTTCCCCCCTTTGAATAGGGGACATGATAAATGCACACAGTGCTATTTATTATTAATATACTCACTAGCATCTGCATCGTTACCACAGGAGGAACGCTGTCGATAGACAGTGTTGGTTGGCAGGTCAGACCCTGCCCCTGTATTGAACACGACCAGTTCTGGTGGCTCTTTGCTGCTTAAAAGGATGACTTCCTTAATAAGCAGCTCTTCAGAAGGCACAGGCAGCAATCACGCTTCCTGCACATCTTTCGTCTTCATTTAGTGTGACTTACCTGTTGTGTCTTGTAAATAACCCGTGGTTGTCCCCACTGGGGAGAAGCACAGTTTGATATAATGTCAGCCTGAGCTAAAACTGAGAAAGCTGAGCTCTCAGTGAAGGGGAGGGTCTCTCAAGCGCCCACATCTGAAATCTTCAGCCTACTCTTACCTTAATAAAAAGTCAACCTGCCAACATGTAAATGGCAGCGAAGAAAAAGAGATGACACGTGGCAAGCACAGGCGGTAGTCAATGCTAACGTTTGTATATGGAGGAGGCACTGGAGCTGTCAGAGCTCAGGGGCTTCTGCAAGAGCACCTGGTGGTCCCCTTTCTCCTTCAAGTGATGAAGGTCCTTTGTAGGGTGGGTGATGCATTTTGAAAGCATTTCAAGAGGAAGTTATTGATTGTTTTCATCTAAACTAAATTCCTTCGTATTATTCCATTCAATGCCATTCTGTTTGGCTTTTCTCTTTGCAGGAAATGCGTCTCTATGTGGTACCTTTGTTTTTGGCAATCTGTGCTTCAACAGTGTGTCTTGATGAATTTTTGGTTAAAATTATCTATATTTAAGTATTAGACATTATGTTCTACTGCACTGGGATTTGGAAAGCTATTTTTACCCTGTAAGATCCCAACTGTGTCCCTTCAAAGCTGTGCTTGGTCTGGGTGTCTGCATGCTTTTTCACAATCTTCTCTGTATATTCGTGTCAAATGGTATTAGACCTCACCAATTTCCCCTAGTAATGGTAGCTCAGCCTCTATTAGAATATTTTAATATTCTCTTTTCTGATGTAGCAGAGAACAAGGAAAAAAGCCTCCCCCAAGCTACAGAGACAGTAATTGGATCTGGTATGGGTCATCACATAGGAGAATTTTGGGCTGATGTCGGCCAAGACAGTTCCCGCTTCACTCCGGGAAGGCATCTCCCCTATAGCTTAGAGAAAGCTGGATGTCAGATGTTACCCAAGGTCACCTCTGCAGGGGTCTGTGATTACCCCTTCACCTCTGGCCCCACACAGACACTTGGCCCTTATTGTGTTAGTCAGTGGAGCAGAACCTGCCTCCCTGCATTTCCTCCTGGGCATCTAAGCCTGACTAAAAAGACACTCAGTTTGCTGTGAAGGTTAAGATGTGTCCTCCTTTTTTTGCAAAATCTTGGCTGAGGAAATCAGTTGTGTGGGTGGCAAGCCCAGAGGACAGAGGATTGTGAGAGCCTTTCAAAGCCAAATCCTGCCTTGGGTCTGCATCATGCAGCGCTCTTGGATGTGTGCAGTCCCAGGCTCTCTGTTTTCCAAAGATGTCACACATGATATTTTATTTTAATAGAGGCTTAGTTTCAAATCCATCCCTCAGCTGTGCCTGCAGTGAGTTCCCAGCTGCGGCCAGCAACAGGTGTGTGTAGATGTCTAAAAGCAGGACATGTCCCTGAGCTCCCTCCTGCACACCACTCCTCTGGGGATGGACCTCAACTGCTGGGCAGCATACAGGATCCCTGAAGGCAGCACATGCCAAATTTACTCACCTTTCTGGAAATATACTTAGAAGAGAGAGTAAGAGAGAAGAGAGAGAGAGAAAAGTGAGAGGAACCTCCAAAGTCAGGTGAGCAATGTCCATAAACTCTGTGTGAAGCATCACACAATTTGTTCCCTGCCTTTTTTTCCCCCAGGTTTGAAATACTCTGAGGTAGATTGTCATATTTGCATAGATTCACTTGTAAAGGGGAAGTTCTGCTGCTGCGCATATCCCTGTTGATTGCCACATTGTTATAGGCACCTGGGGGGTCCATAAAGGAATCAAAGAATCAAAAAAAGTATAATGTAAAAAAATTGCAAACAACAAAAGCCATATTGCATTTCCCGGGAAGTCCTGAAATAAGGATTTCTCAGAGAGGAGGGTCATAAGTAAAGATGACACATGAACACAGCTCTTGGTGTAACAAACAACCCCAGATCTGCCTCCTATTCTAATTACTATCTTTGTTTACAAGGTCATCTGTTTGTGCAGATCCTTCCAACAACCTTTGCATTGTTCCATTTTATTGCAAACACGGATCCTGTAGAAGAGCTTGAAAACCGAACAAGAGGAGAGAAGCAGGAGAAAAAACCACCTCATCTCCCCCCAGAAAATCGTGACAACTACCCATCTCTCCCTAAGAACAGAGGAATTTCCTCACTGTGAACTGGTGGTTTTCAGGAGGTACAGGCCCAGCCTGGCTGTTACTGGCATTGATCACCAGCTGTTAGAAAACACAAGCTTCTGGACTGCTTGGCACATGGCAAGTGTGACACAGGTCCTTCTGAATACCTGAAGGTATTCTGAATATCTCTTTGTCTTGCAGCTCTCACTTATGGTTGGAGATGGCTTTAACTCTGGAGTGTGGGACCTGTTCACCTGCACTTTCACCCAACCTTGCCTTGGAGGTTCCTTCTTCTTGCAGGGCTATTACAGATGTTCGTACAACAGCTGCTGAACTCCTGCAGTTTGCAGCTCTACTACAAAGCTTAAAACACCACTGACTTGGGATTCTGTCTTAAGTGATGACATCTGGTAAGCTCCATCACCCTGTGCAGCCAGGATTCATGGCTCTTCTCTCTGAAACTGCCATGCTATCCGTATCTACCCTTTAGCTGACAGCATTTTGGAAAGTGAGAAGAGATTTCAGTGCTTTATTTTATGATTGTACAAGTTGTCAGTCTTGAGGTTCTTTGACTAACTTCTGCCTTCTCCAGGGACAAACGGTCCTGCTCAAACAATGAGAAATGCCAGTGATGCAAAACCAGCATCTAAAACACCCACATGAACTCAAAACAACAGGACAACTCACGGAAGAAAAATCCGCTGAAAACTACTGATACAAAGAATGTACCCCTGACTCGGGAAATCCCTGAGCTGCCAATTGCAGGAAGCTAGGAAAGTATATTGATCTTGCAATTTTCCGTCTGCTTTATGACTGACTGATCTAGGAGATGGGCTATGTGTGTGAATGACTGCTGGACTGACTGACTATAGTTGTTCTATGTTATTATATTTTTTCCTGTTTTCCCTGGAACCAGTGAATCCACACGGTTGGGAATGGGGGATTATTGCAGCACCCCATGGAGAACAGTCCCCACCAGAGTGTTTCACCATGGCAAATTTGTTGCCATGCCACATGATTGTCATTGCTCACATTGTGAGGAACAGGGAATGGGCTAAATCAGGTGCAAGACAAGACTGGTTCTACAGCACTACAGTTTATTGAGCTGGGGGAAAACTGGAAGAAAAGAAGTTTTCTTTCCAACATTCATCTCCCAACAGTTTCTCAAAAAGTTGCCATGAAGAATACTTCCAGATGAAATGCCTAGCATTTAGAATTTTTTTCTTCCCAGAAAAAAAATCTGGAGGTTTATTTATTTTTTTTAAAATGTAAACTCAAAACTCAAAGCTCTTTCCAACTGGAAGTGGAAAACAAGTAACTAGTTTAGAAGGAATTCTTTGGGTGTGCAGGAATAAAATTCCCTCTCTTACAGGCAGGTCTATTTGCAGCATGTGTCTGTGAAAAGGAAAGATTGCTCCAAGTTTGAAAAAACACTTTGTTGAATCATTACAGAGTCAGCATGCTAATCTGGATTTGTAACAGAATGTGCTTAAAGACCATCAGAGAGACAGAAATTTCTCTCTGTGATCACTAAACTCTGCAACTTCTCTAATAAGCAGAATTTCCAGTAGAGTCAGTTAGCAACCCCCTCCAAACTCTAGAAAAACCCTTCTTGCCTTAAAAGCCCTCAAAATATTCTCTAAGTTCTCAAGCACCAGCTCACAATGACTTTTTTTAGATACACAAGGATGCTACCCGAAACAAGGAACTAGGCTATTCACTCCTCTACCCTCACACTTGATTTATTACAAAAACCTGAAAAGCAGCTATTGCAAAGAGAAAGGTAGTTTAACTCAGGAAGGTGAGCTGAAAGATGAACAGATAGTGCTCGAGGTGGTTGGACTGATGTTGGATCAGGGAACTGCACAGACGAAACCTGATTTTTGAAGTCAATAACTAGGTACAGCCTTAGCACTGTAGACAATTACTAAGATAAGATGCAGTTTTACCAATTGTACGTCTGTATGTCAAGCAGAACAAATGAAATCCTTGACAGTCTCTTATAGGATACCAATCCAATTTAAAGTGCATGGCACAGGGATGAGAGCAGTAGACACAGGTTAAGATAAATCTTGCTGTTTTCCTGTGCTTTCCCAGATAATTTATTCAGTCTTTTTATTTATTTTTTCATAGTATGGAAATTTCTGTGCATGCTCCTTCCATAATAAATTTGGGCAAGCTGTTGCCATAAGAATGGGAAATGACAGATTGATTCTGCCTTTTCGTGATGTTTTTTTTTTTACTCTAGGGAGCAACATGCAGTTCACTGGTAGTCCAAAGCTTTGTTAATTTGATATTAATTTATACTAATTTGATATTAATTTGCACTGAAGATATAATCTCTTGAAAGATGCAACTCTTGGAGCAAAAGGTTAACCTCACTGCACGGCTCAAGAATCTGAAGCACAGGCTTACAGCACAAATAAGGTCCATGGTCAAAATGCATAGGAATATTAGAGACAATGGGTCTGTTTCTACTCTTTTCAGTTTCAAACTTTGCTTTTCTGTTGACTTCAAATGGAGAGAGCTGGGAAAAAAGAGTGCTAGGCTTAGTATCAATAAAATTACTACAGATTCAGTGTGGGAGAAAGTTGTTTCCTGGCTCTGAGTTTACTATAACACAGGATATGGTCTAAATGCGATACTCTAATTGTTAGCCATCACTCCAAGGTCTTCATTAAACACAAACTTGGACAGTTCTGTCAAGACCTTAAATTAATCAGCTGCGCTTATGACTCCACTGGTGTAAATCAATAATTTTTAGAAATCTGGAGCTCTTCACCAGTTACTGCCACTACAGAAATCGTTGTATGCTATGGTGTTTTAAGAGCTGCTGTGCTCTACCCCTACTTAAAGAGCAAAGGTGTTATTTATTTTGTATTTTTTGCCTTCTATGACCACCATGTTCAGCTGAGGACTTACTGTTTCACAGTGGCATTTCCTGCTTCTGTTTTAATAGTGTTTTAAGAAACCTCTGTAAGTTTTCTTCTCCCTGTTCTCTTTGGGAAAAAGAGACCAAAATATATTTTAATAGGGACACATGACTGGCTTCCACTTAAATGAAAAACAAGTTCCATTTAGCTTCTTCCAGATGAAAAGACTTTTCCTTTAAGTATCCACTTCCCCCTCAACAACCATTATCTGTCATTGGCATGAAAAGCCAAATGGATGGAAGGGGAGAATGGAACAATCATCTCAAAATCAGCCACCCTGCACCAGCTGTGGTCATTTCTGTGACATCAAAGCCTCCTTCTAGCTTCCTCCTCAAGAAGCTGCACTAAACAAAGGTATGAGGATAGAACCTGCTGATTGCAACCATCAGCTGTGGGTTGGAAACAGTGTCCCAAGTGCCAAATGCTGGAACCTCACTTTAATGTTTAATTTCGTGTTTAATTTTTAAAATTTGATTTGATCATTATCATAAACATTAAACAATATTTCCTGTTTAAATATGAATAGGCTGCATTATTTGATTGAAATGAGTGTTCAGATGGCTAATGCGTTTTATTATGGCCATAGAATTTTACTGTTATTTCCCCTCCAGCTGCTGCTGTTCCAGGGAACTCAAAGGGATTCAGTTTTCAATAAGATGGGCTCTATCCGATGGCACGGTGTGGTACACAAGCTTGCCAAGAAGAGTCTTTCTCAGCCTGGGGATACTGCTCCTGGTAGTTTTATAACACTGATGAGTGGCTGTTATGGTTCAATGTCCATACAGGGACCTCTGAAAGGCTCCTCACAGCCTATCTCCCCTGCTACCTCACATCTCTAATTTGCTTTTGTAATGCCAGTTCCCATCGTTGGTTATCCTGTGATAACATCCTCTATCAGCCAGTAATTGAATTTTGCAGACAACTATCTCATTGGTTTCTCCCATGCTGCCCTTTCATGCATAGTAGGAGCTCCTGAAAGAGAACTGCAATCCCATCTCAGGATGTTCCCTGAAATTTCTCCAAGACTGGTCCCTCTTGCTATGATGCTCACATATGACTTTGACAACACTGCAACTGCATGTCTGTTGAAATATCTTCCCCTCTTGCTATGAAATGTAGAGTTTTCTCAGCTCTATTTGCTGTTTTTACTTCTTCTTCTCCTTTACTAATCTTGCACTGTCAAAAGTTTGGAGTTGAGTGTGCTTCTAGCTGGTCTTTTTAAATGTACAGCCCTTCCTCACTACAAGCATTTTTCAGCACTATCTTAATTAGGGTGAGGTGGGAAACAAGAATTCCATTTAGCAGAAAATGTCATGTTTTCATACATAATTTTTGTTCCGCACCAATGACCTTTAAAATATGCTTGGACTGACATCATCACTCTTCCCCCCCTGAACACCCATGAGCACAGAAATCACGATAACTCAGCAGCACAAGTGACCCATGCCAACATGTTGGAGCACCTGCTACTGCACAAAGTCCATTCTGGACCTCAGAAAACTGTTCAATAAAAGTTTTACTGAATCCACTACTTTTGTCCTCAAAGTCTGAATCACAAAAAATTACCGTTTTTGCCTGAAAAATTATCTCAGTCAGTGCTAATTATCATGTGGGTAATAAGTATTTAGGAAAGTTGCATTCTAGCACAATGCTTCAATACATCCAGACCAAATGTTGCTGGCAAAGAACAGTGGGTAATGGAACTGGAAATTGATAACATCTCTCTTTGAACAAGCAAAAAAGCATTTACAACTTTTTTAAGGTGAAGGTATAGTCCAGTTAACCCTTCAGAACAATTATAATAAGGGAAGAAATCCTTACTTTAAGATCATTATGAAAATCCATCAAAAGAGATGAACCCACTTCTTGTGGTAGGAAGCAAAACTCTAACTGTTTATTGATAGGAGAAAGCTGGTTATAGTTCTTCATATCCAACATTTCTGTTAAATGGAATTTCTCCAACATGGAGAGGAATAGGTTTTAAGGGATGTATTCTTCTCCTCTAACTTTTGTTATCTAGGAATGTACTGAAAATGAGCTGGCCGGACTCTACAGGAAATGTGGATAAATACAACTGAAATTCCATGGAGAGGATCATCTCACCTGTTTTAGGAGTGAATGAATGAACACATGGGAAAACCTCTTTTCGTCTTTACCGACTGATGCTGAAGCATCTCAAATGAACAGCTAAGAATTACCATCTAATACTGCTAAGACAGAAGCTATCAGAGATGTACATACTCCACCCCCAAATGACTTGCCCCAGATATTAGAGCAAGAATAAGACCAGAATTCTGCTCTTATTATTTTCACACTCATGTTCTGCTGTCTGACCGATGATGACCTCTCCAGTGGCAATTTTGAAAAAAAAAATCCATAGCCTAATCACATATCTTGCAGTATCTTCAATACCACCATCATTTCTGATGGCTTTAAGGTCTTATAAAATGTATGTATTTTAATACATCTGAATTTGTCTCATCCAAAGACAGAAGCAGATTCTAAGTGTGCAGAATGAGGACAGTAGTGTCAAATAACACTACTGGAGATGACTTACAGTAATAAAAAATGGAAAAGGTTTCTTAGGTTATGTGGCTCTTTGATGAGATGGCACATCTCCCCAGCTAATTTTCAAAAATATATTGCCTATTCTGATTTTAAATGTTCTAATTAACAAGTAACATCTCCTCCCCTTGGGGCCCTCATCCACAATTCGAGAAAATTCACAGTGAGTAATTTCTTCATTGAACTTTGTGTACATTATATAAATATTGTTGGACTTGATTATCTTAAAGGTTTGTTCCAACTTAAATTATTCTATGATTCCATGAAATTCCCCTTTACTTGAATTTTGCACAAAAATAGGGCTTCCCTTACTTCCTCGGAGAGTTTAATTATAGACCTCTAAATTGTCCTGTTGCAGAAATTCAAATGGACGCAGATGTCCCATCCAATACCATGTTTGCCAGCCATGAAAACCACACAAGTCCTTATGCAACAACAGATACTTCCAGCAAAAGGGACATTTATATTAATAAATAGATATGGTTTTTCACACAAAGGCAGACACCAGATGAATCACAAAGCTCAGACCTTCTGAAGGTTTATAGTGGGTATCCACCCATGAAGATATGTGCTCCTTGTATAAGATGTCATCTCTGTAATAGCTGTTACAGCACTGAGATGCTTGCCTTACTGTGGCAGGCTGAACCGGAGAAAATCACTGCAAGTCGTCTCCAGCAGCAAGACAGAGTATGTAGACCACACGATTATGCTGTTCCTGTCTTCTAGACAGATATTTACAATATGCACTTACATGGTGCTCCACATCGACAAAACCAGGCCTTAATTGTATTTGATAATCAAATCTGCTTCTCCGGTCGGGTACTGTACAGCTGGCAATTCAGAACGAATATAACAAATAGGTTCAATTTTTTTTTTTTTTTTTAGTGCTCTCCTTGATTTTCCCCTAAACTCAATGCAAAATACAGCAGGTATATATGATCCAGGAGGCATTCCCAGAGCCAAGATGTTTATATTAATAAAAAATACTGGAAATGGGATTATGTTAATGGAAATCAGTCCCACTTGCATTCTGAAAATATCTTCTATTCCATCTTATGAGTAATATTTGAAAAAGAACTGCTTTCCCTCTCCTTCTTTTTCTCTCCCTCCTCCCTGCTTTCTCCCTGTGTCTATTACAAGGATTTTAATAGAAAGACATTCAAATTGTAACACTCAGCAGCGCATGAGAATCAATTATTACTTTTTTTTTTTTTCAGTTGCGGGTTACCGTATTATTTTGTATAATTGTTGATGTCTGTCATCTAAATTATCTCACCAAAAAAGCCATCTCACATACAGACACACACACCCCCAACCCCGAAAAATAAGAATAACAATAATAATAAAAAAAAGTCTAACAACCCTTCACAACCCAGACACAACCTTGAGGGAAGGAAAGCACAAAACAAAAGAGAAAATAATAATAATAAAAAAAGAGAACAGCCCATCTAGCTAATTCATCTGCCCAGTAAGTGCATGTGTGTGGTGGATCAGATAGGCTTGATAGCAGGTGATGGGGGTCGGGGCTTTGCACACACTCTGAAAGGGTTTTGATGGTTGCAATTACTCGCCCACGCTTTGACATAGCACACAATGAAAGACTACAATTAGACAACTATTATTCCTAACTGCTGATACCAATGATGTCCATACAAAGGCAGCTCACTTTGTCATTGCATTATTCACACTCGAGGTGCATTTGTGTATATGAGTTTGTGAAGGGAGAGGGGTGCCCGTTTCTGTTTGTATTTGTGGCACAGTATAAATTATCTAGATTTATGCACACTGTCTCTGTAAATCTCTGTTCGAGCACACAGTCATGCAGATTGCTTTTCTGCAGGCTTGCACACATGGAGATGCAACAGTTCCCCTGGTCTGCACTCAGAGCCCACAGAAGGATTTACATCGACATTTCTGGATTTTGGATGAAGCCCTGGATGGGTATATGGAAGACAGGGATGTGATTTTCGTCCTTAGCTTGTGTCTTTTCAGGCTCTTTTGTTCTTTGCATCACATTTCTCCTGCATCGTGTGCTGATCAATGACTCCTGGATATGGTCGTGTTACAAACAGGTTTACTTTACTGCAGAAGATTAAGACAGAAGATTTCTAAACTGATTTTAAAACTGAAACTATTACTATTTATGTTATTAATTTATTATTTACTACTATTACTGTGTCTGCTCAGCAGACATAACCCAGTGCTGTTGGCAAACTCTTTAAACTGGGAATGTGGGGACTTCTGCTCAAGTCAGAGAACACTGGCCACTAGAGACTTTGGGATATAACTAAATGTGGGGAGTTATTCTGGAGTCATCAGTTTCTAATAACTAATATTAATAATGCTTAATAAGAGAAAGTAATAGTTAGCAAGAATATCCAAAGTCGATTAATCTAATTTGGGCTACAGTAGTCTGACTGAAAAAAAAGCAACTAGACAGGGAATTAATTAAGAAAAGCTATTCCTTGCTAAATGTAAACTATACCCTAATCTGAACGAACGTATCTGTGTAGAGAGCCCTTTTGAGAGCCCTTTCGATTTATTTTATCCTCTGGTAAAGGGAATTCTAGTCAAATGTTGCCAAAAGGAGTTAAATCACCAGTGGGACAAGGCTCTGTGTTCTATGTGGGAGAAGAGCTGCAGGATATGCTGGGGCCAGGTTTAGCCCTTGCTCTTGCCTTAGCTGTGTGCATAGCAGTTCTCACTGTAGATACCAGCAAGATGATCACTGTATGAGTAATACATTGTTAGATTTATACAGACTAATTTAGGTCATGTGAAATCCCAAAGCAAAAGCAAGTTTGCACCAATTTTACAATCAATCATGTTTTTAATTGATTTACTGCTGCATCTTCAGGATGAAAACATCCACAGAGCCCTGAAACAGACTCATATCTCCTGACAGTAAACATTTATTCATGGAGGTTCTTGGACTGCATTGAGAATTCCTCCCAGGAAAGTCAGTCACAATGAAATGAAATGCCAGTGTACCCATTAATGGCCAAATCATAAGGCACAAAATAATACAAGACAAGAGTAATAAACCTCTCCAGGGAATCGCATCGTTGTTAATGAAGCAAGTAATCAATAGACCATTGTTTGAAAGTGATGCTTGTTGCATGACTGCTTAGATGGAGATTTGAGTAGCAGCAGCATCCTCAAAAATGTATCTTGAAAGTAGATATTTTGTGAGATTTGTTTGGGAATCATGAAATCTAGGAAATTTAGGAGGTCTTTTGCTGACGGTAAAGATTTGAAAATCTACAGATTTGCTCTCCTAGGAAAGGTAGCACCCAACCTTTTCTAGCCCCTAAAATGCAGTTTGTGATTTTACCATCAGGAAATAACAATTTGGGTACCAAGAGCGATGAAGCCACAGCAGGCTGAGACCCCAGGAAGGTGCTCAGATGACCTGCTTGTGCTGACGTCTGAGCTTCCACGGGCCCTCGCTGTGGTTAGAGGAGACTGACCAGGGGAAAGCAGAAAAAGCAGCAAGCTTTTCCATGAAAGCCATGGCCAGGGGTGGGGTGGGAAATTGCAGCAGCTCATGCTGCTTCCAGAATCTGGAATCGCTCAGCTAGGGGTTTCGCCTCTTGTAGAAAGAGAAGGCAGAAGGAGGAGAGCTGGGGTGAGACACCAGCACCACATCTTTCCCTTTGTCTGCTTGCCATTCTGGTCTCCGTTCACTGGGGCTGTTTCACCGAGGGAGCCAGTTGTGGAGGTTTCCTAACATGAATGCATCTGGCCTGAGTCAAGGTAGTTCCTTGTCATAATTCTCTGGGGCTTTCCTTGGGGTAGCTGGAGTTGTTAACAGCACGTCTGGCTTTCCCAGCTTTTGGGGTGGTCACATCAGGTAGCAGGTGACAGGGCTTGTCACCGTTTGTAAATGTCAAGCAGGGAGCAAGAGAGACCATGCATCAGAGTTCAGGGCCAGGTGGATGTACTTCGCCTCCTGCCATCTCGTAAACTGTCCAGGCTTCCTTCATCTCCCCGGTGGGCTTTGCAGCCGCAGACATCCCCAAGACCTGACAAAGTGATGACAGCCCTGCTGCCAGGTTGCTGGATACACAGCAGAGCAGAGAGGGGATTTGCAGGGACTTTTTTGGAGCAGGACAGAATGCAAATTGGGGACTGAGGGTACTTGCTTTGGTGAAGTATGTGGCACCCCATAGATTAGCACCCCACACCACTGATCCTGCTTCCAACACTGGGTGTTTTCCTACAGCACTCTACTTTTACAGAGCCAGGAGCAGAGCTCTCTAAAATGCCTGTCTATCCAACTAAAAAGTAATGCTCTAATGCTCCATGTTTTCAGTGCTGCTGTCTAACTACATGTGAAACACCTGCTGTGAGAGCCTGCTCCATAAGAAGGAAGCTTTCCAGCTAAAATACCCAGGACTCAGGAAATGAGCCTTTGCTAGGAGGAACTTCACTAGCAAAAAGACTCATCCTAAGCACCCAAATCCCAGCTTGGATTCTCATCTGGGAACCACATGTCAGCAAGGGTACTCATTCCTCAAGCTGACTGTCCAGGACATGTGTTTTCCTGCCTTGGGGAACCCCTTTGTCTTCCTAAGACCCGATCACAGAAGCTCTACATAGAGAAAAGGAACTCCCACAGCAGACTGTGTCTTTGACCTGGGCAGCTTATGGGCATCATAGTCTGTACCCCAGCATTACACACATTCTTTTAGAGATAAAGGTCCCAGAACTTAAGCCAGGTGTGTTAGTCTTAAACACAAGAGCAGCTCCATTGGCTTTGGGGAGACAGCACAGCATTTAAACTATGCATGTGTTTAAGCACCTGGCACACAGGCTTTTCTCTCTAGTGCACTTCTCTCTCCCCTGGGCCTAATTTCAACTCCTTCCACTTTATAGTCTGTGGCCTCTGCTGTAAATTCGAAGAGCCAGAGAACTAATTTTTAAAAAATATTTTCTGCTTGAAATATTGCGAGTAAAGAGCAGATGAGAATATATATCAGTTAAATGCTTTTTTAAAAGCACATATGACACGACACAACATGACACTCTGCATTTTAAAATTAAGTACAGTAACAAGGAACCCCCAGCTGGAATTTCCTAAAATATGGCTTACCTCCTCTGGAACCACTTTTAATTTTAAGTGCTGACTTTCCTGACCCAGAATAAAGTTACAGGCAATGTTTGCTAGCCAGCATAGGAAGGAATTGCTCCCTTATTGCATTCCAAGCGTGTAAGCCACTGAAAGTCAATATAACGAAGTAGGAAAGAAAGAATAAGAGCATGCGCCTCCTCTCCCCCCTCCACATGCACAGACACACACATCCATAGACCTGTCTCTCTTCTCCCCACTATGACAGGTAGTGGCCCTCTCTAACCTTAGAGGCTAGCAGTGAAGAAAGATGAAGTTTGTCACATTGTTCCCGAGCAGTAAGTTGTACAGCTAGGTCACCTCCAATTTTTATCTAGTCAGTCAAGCCTACCTTTCCACGAGCAGTGCACAGCTGCCATTCCCCAACAAATAGTGAAATGATGAGTCCATGTCACAGTGGAGGACACCATCTAGGCTCCTGGTATCCCCTTCAGTTTGGTAACATGATGGGAGTTGACAGGGACATGACGTGGGGCTGATGCGAGGCAGGAATCTCCATAACAGGTCTCCTTGTGGAGGCAGCGAGGGGCTGACCTCTGAACATTTCAGAGACACAGGGAGCCGTGAAGAGGTGGAAGGTCATGTCTGAAAACTGCTACTTCAGGGTTGGAGGAAGGAGGCTGATCACTACTTGACACCAGAGCCTGAAGGCAGACAAGATGCTGGAGGAGCAGCAATGATCCAAGAGATGTCTTTCAGACATCTTGTTTTCTTAACACACTTTGGTGCCAAGGTGGGAGAAAGAGGAGAAAAAAGAGAGAAGGAGGAATGACTCACTTGTAGATTCTGCATCAGTTGCTAAAGTTTGGGTCTTGTCTTTGCTAACAAGGATCTTTTTGATTTCTTTGTGGCTTGCAGACTTGTTTACGGCACAAACGCCATTCTGTCTGCAGCTTTGGGTTTTACCCAGGTACTGCTCTTTCAACACCAAAGCAGAGGTCCAGTGCAAAAGTGATCCTCCCTTTTTTCTTCCTATGGCACAATCTGGCTGAGTGCTGTGCTCTTTAAGACAGATTTTATTTGCTAGTAGGGGCCTGAAAATGTTTTTGACCCTGGAAGTAAGCAGGGCAGATGTCTTGTGAACCACAGGGTTAGCAACATATAGCAGTCATTGACTGCTGATATTTATCACCTGTGGGAAGATAATGTAAGTGGCTTTGCTGTCTCAGACATCTTTGTGCCACATAGAGCCTTTCTTCCCCTGGCAATGCAGATAAAGGAGAAGAAAAAGGCAGAGCCTTGATTATCTGGTGCTATGAACTAAGACTGACCAAAGATGAAAACTCTGCAAGATCAGCAAACTCACCCTTATCCTGAGTGTCTCCCATCTACCCTTAAAATACATCCCAGGATGTATCTCTAAACAACACAGTCCCTGTCAGTCCTCAGTGGCCATAGCCTTGTCTACAGCCCGACAACTTTATCACCTCCCTCCCTCCCTCCTGCTCTCTTTCACTAGTCTTTTGATGCATGGGGTATTCAGGGTGATGGCTAGTGCCAATGTTAATGGGAATAACACTTGGAGGATGCTGGAGGGAATCAAGGCCTCTGTCTTCCCAGGCCATCGCTGCTTTGCAAGCTCTGGCTCTCACCTTTAATGTGGAGTCAGCTTTCTTGGCACATGGAGGATCCACCCTGTGGGATATTTCGCTGACTTTTCTCTTCACCTTGACTCAGACATGCACAATAGAAATAGCAGCTGTGGACTCCTATGGTTTCAGACCCTGCCCTGTTTCAATTAGAGAGGCACGTGGGTTTGCAGAGGAGGTTTTCAAGAAGGATGCGTGGGTTTCCTTTTGAGAATAAAACACAGAATAAAAAAGCATTGCACTGGGCTATCACTTTCTCCTGAGGACCTCCAAGCACCTGGCAAGCAGTCAATGCCCTGTTACCTCGTTGTCTGACGGAGAGGAGCACAGAGTGTGCTCAAAGTGCATATCTATCCTTTCACTCTGATCATACTGACAAGTCTCACCTTGAATCCTGGCTTCAGTTTTGGGCCCCTCGTGACAAGAAAGACGTTGAGGTGCTGCAGTGGGCCCAGAGAAGGGCAACAAAGATGGGGAAGGGTTTGGAGCACAAAGTCTGATGAGGAGCAGCTGAGGGAGCTTGAGGTGTTTAGCCTGGAGAAAAGGAGTCTCAGGGGGGACCTTCTCACTTCTCTACAAGTACCTGAAAGGAGCTTGTAGCCAGGTGGGGGTTGGACTCTTCTCCCAGGTAACAAGTGACAGGACAAGAGGAAATCAGGTTCAAGCTGCACCAGGAGAAGTTTAGATTGCATATTAGAAAAAATTCTTCACTGAAAGTGTGGTCAGGCATTGGGACAGGCTGTCCAGGGCAGTTGTGGAATCACCATTCCTGGAAGTGTTCAAAAGGCATGTGGATGTGGCACTTGGCAACATGGTTTAGTGGTGGTTTGGTGCTGGGTAAATGGCTGAACTTGATGATCTTAGAGATCTTTTCCAACCTTAATGATTCTATGTTTCTATAAAAGAGTTTCATACTGGCAAAAGCTTGCTCTCTCAGCAGAAGGACTTGGGTACAAGACAAAGGTGTGGAAGACACTGCTGAAAAGAAGAAAGCTTGGAGAGGCAGAGTGCTTCTCACCTCCATGTCAACCCACCCTGGTAATCATGGATAACTTGGTGCAGGCTGGAACATGGCTGTTGTGATGATAAGGCCATCTCCATGAACAGCTTAGCCTTGGGGCTGGGGAGGAGGTGACTTTATAGCAGTGGAAAACAATCTCCCAAGGTTTGCAAGAAAGTAGCATCTCCCAGTTATCCTCTCCCAGCCCAGGTATATGAGGCCTGCTGCTGTGAAGATAGGCAGAAGCTGATTTGGCCCTCAAGTGCCTCCTGCTGCTGCAGGAGGTGGGAAATAGGTGGGAGAACAGCAGGTGATTCCTGGCAGCTGAGCACCTCTCGAAGGGCGTGCTCACACCGTGGAATACTCAGCCTTCGAATATCCTTGTGTCCTGGACAGCCTCAGAAGCACCCAGCACAACCCGAGAAGCACACCACCAAAGAAAAAACGAAACCACCTTTACAGCTTTTCAGAAGTGCTCTCACTAGTGAACCAAGAGTCTTCTCCTGGCCCTGCTCCTTCATTTCCCTCACTAGGCTGGAGGGAAATAGCATAGATCCTCTTCAGTGTGAGGCACCATCCTTGCCCAGGAGAGGAAGAGAAGGAGGTGCTAACTACAAAGATGGGATGAAAGGTAAAATTCAGAAACTGTTTGAAAAATAGAATTAGTTTTACATTTAGTTATTCTTTTTGTCTTTGAAGAATTCATACGAAATTGTTCTAAAAAAAGTCAAGCTAACATCTTGCCTGAGACACTCACCACTTGGCCCTGGGGAAAGGCTGCATGCTCTGCAGCCTCCCACGAGGAATGTAGCTGGCTACAAGGAGTAGTGCCTGCTAGAGGGTTGCAGCAATGATAGGGCTTAGAAACCCATCAGGATTTTTACAGCAATCTCAAGCTGTTTGAGGCCTTGCCCTCTGCTGTCATGTGCACACTTGAGATTTTTTTTCTTTCTTGTTCAATAAATCCCTGGTTTTCTAGACCTCAGGAGTGTACCAAAGTTTGAAAGTGACCCAAGTTCAAGCTAAAGGCTCAGCAGGAGACAAATAAAGGAACCTCAACTCTATTATTAAATAAGTAAAAACCTCATGGCATCTTTAGGTCTGACTTATATTTTCTGAGTCCTTGAAGTTGCTAATAAACACCAAGGAAATATCTGGGGCTTTGATCCTCAGCTCAGATATTATTTGAGAACTTATTCAGAAATATACTTGTCAACATTTGGAAACTTTGGAAAATTCTCTGCGTTTTCAAGTTTGGACAGCTTGTGTACAAGAAAGGGTTTTGCAAAGTCAGGCTATATTGGGTTTGAGTGGCAAGGTTCTGGCGGGGGGGGCTGCAGGGCTACTTTCTGTGAGAAGGTGCCAGAAGCTTCCCTATATCTAATAGAGCCAATGCCAGCTGGCTCCAAGATGGACCTGCCACTGGCCAACACTGAGCCCACTAGAGATGGTGGGAACACCTCTGGCATAATGAATTTAAGAGGAAAGGGGGAAAAATTGCTGCACAACAGCAACCAGAGGAGAGGAGTGTGAGAGAAACAGGTACACAAAGACTAAGGTGAGCGCAGAAGGAGGGGCAGGAGGTGACCCAGGTGATGCAGAGATTCCCCTGCAGCCTGAGGTGCAGCCTATGCTGAGGCAGCTGTGCCCCTGCAGTTCGGGGAGGTCCATGGGGGGACAGAGATCCACCTGCAACACGTGGAAGATCTCACACCCGAAAGAAGCTGTGACCCAATGGAGACTTGTGCTGGAACAGGCTCCTGGCAGGACCTGTGGCCCCCTGGAGAGAAGAACCCACACTGGAGGGAGGTTTTCTGGCAGGACTTGTAACTCCATGTGGGACCCATGCTGGGGAAATCTATTCCTGAAGGACTGACCCTGGAGGGGAAACCCACAATGGAACAGTTCGGAAAGAACTGCAACTTGTGGGAAGAACCCACACTGGAGCAGTTCTTGGAAGACTGTCTCCTGTGGGCAGGAACCCTGTGCTGGAGCAGGGGAGAGTGGGAGGAATCCAACCCTGGAGGAAGAAGGAGCAGCAGAGACAACATGAGATGAACTGACTGCAGACAGAAATAGGGAGTGAAGTTAAGTCCAGGAAAAAAAGGAGGGATGGGGTGAAGTTGTTTAAGTTTGGGTTTTCATTTAACATTACCCTATTCTGATTTTGTTGGTAATAAATGAAATTAATTTCCCTGAGTTGAATCTGTTTTACCAGTGTGATCTCCCCCATCCTTATTTTGACTTCAAAACCTTTTCTCTCTCTCCCTTCCAGCTGAGGAGGGGAGTTATAGGGTGACTTGTTTAGCAGCTGGTGTCCAGCCAGGGTCAACCCACTACACTTTAAGCCTTTAAAAAGCACTAACTGTTTTTTATATATCTAACATGGAGTAAGTAAGAACAAGAAGGAGAGGGGTGCCAGGCAGAAAGCACTGAAGTAAGAGCAGTTTTCCCTCAAAACGCAGCTCTCCTTACTGTTATTATTTCAGCTGTTGACCAGTAATTAAAAAAAAAATTCTTCCTCATAGTCTTCAAAACAGCTTTACCTTACAATGCACTTTTTGAAATGGCCTAAATAAAATGCATAGTCATGGTCATGCATAACCTTGACCTACAGATATTCAAAATATAGCTCCTAGTCAGAGTTTGCTCCCTGAAGGGTAGGATAAATTTAACCAAACAGTCCTCCTGACTGAATCTCAGCACAGACCAACACCCGTTTCACTAAAGATATCATAAGGACCATGTTGCAAAATAAGCATGGCCAAATGCAAACTCTGAAAGTCCATGAAATGACTTTCAGCTTGTTGAAGTATTTTGCACTTATTAATTAAACTTTAGATCACCTGGCTTAAATAGGAATAGCAGAACTACTTCAAAACTAACTTTGAAGTTTGCCTGCTGTGAGCGGGAGGCTAGACTGCATGTTCTCCAGAGTTCCATTCCAACTGAAATGACACAATTTCATGAAAGTGGTACAAAACTGTTGTAACCCAGAAAGTCAATTTCTGAGACAGAAAGAGATATCGTGAGTTCCTAACCACAGGCCACATTACTCCTCCAGAGTTAGAGGCTGAGTGCCACAGTCCAGCCTCACTGTTGGCCATCCCCATCCTTCAAATGCCATCCAGCGCCCCCCGAGATGAGCCTGGGGACATGAGCTGCCTCTCTGCTGAACAGCTGCATTACTTTGAGAGGAAGTAAAAGCGTGAAGTGTTTGAAGGTCTCTCTGTCTGAGCAGATCTGCATGACCAGTTCCGTTAGCAATCGCACATCCCTGGCATGCCTGGGTAGTTAGATGCTCTTCAAAGACTGGTGGTGGGCAGTTTTAGCCATGCATCTTTTCATCTTTTATGGCTACACTCCTTATGTCGGAGCCATTAGCAATATCTCTAAACTCCCTTTCAATCATGTTTTACGGTGCCTGTTCAGTGCATTGAGGTACCTTTTATGGTTGAGATGACACTTTCATTATAAGCTGCTGTTTTCAGTGGTTTATAACTTTCCCCCAAAATTACCTCTGAGGGTTGGAATTTTCTCGTGCTTTCTTATTAACAGGCCAGCAGTGAATTTATTTAGAAAGTTGGAAGTTAATCTCCACAGCTCTTTTGGAGTTATCAAAACTTCAGGAAAAAAAACGCAAACCAAAAATATTTTTGATCATGAAAAAGAAAAAGTAGGTATGTATTTTGAGCACCCTGTAACACAAAAAATTACAGTGACTACATGGTCCATGAGACACCTCTTAATTGTCATTAATTTAGGCAACGAAAAAAAATTAAAGACAATGAGAAACTGTAAACTATTCAGAAGCAGCGCAGGCCTAAGAGTAAGAGATGGAAAATGTACTTATGCTTATTGGAGGTTGAAGGACCTTTTTTGCTGGCTTCAGCATTTCGAATTTCCTGAGCTTTGTGCAGTGGGCCCTTACTATAGCATCAATAAATGCCTTTTGAATTCATAAGCCAAATGGTCTTAGCCATGCAACAAATATATGACAATCAAAACTAAGGTATTTATCCACTGTTCTGAAGGTATTTTCTCACTTTTCAGAATATGTGTGTTCCAGATGGTCCTTGATAATACTTATTGATGCCAATTATTTTCAGACTTCATTTTGGCTGAGGAACAGGAGTCACAGTCTGGGCATATGCTGCATCCAATTGTGTCTACTTTTCTTTTCAGGGAAAGAAAATGTGTATTGTCTTGTTTCCTTCTCAATGCTTAAACCTGCTCCTTCGATATGTTTGCTTGTTTATGTGACAGAGGCTTTCATTGGAAGACCTAAATAACATCAGTATGAGTCTGCTGGGTGAGATGGACACCTGCTTTGATGTAAAGTGAAATAATCTTCACAACAAACAAGTTGTGAAAGGTTGCTGCAAATCTACCTGGGCTTCTTTTAGGTATATATCAAGGGGAAAATAAATATGGAGACAGATTCAGTTTAGATTATTCTCTGCGGATCTGCTCCAATGTTGGCTCCAGCCAGTGGGTCCCTTTTCATTGACTTTAATGGCTTTCCAATCAGGCTCTAGGGTCTTATTTTATGTTCAATGACCCAGTTGTTCATTATGAGGTTTCAGCAATTTCAAAGTAGCTGGAGTTGCCAAACAGTGTTAGATATAAATGGTTCACTTTCTTCATAAATTTTGCAAAAGTAGCTCCACCTACAGGATCCCCCAAATTAGTGAGAGTTAAGCAACTCCTGCAAAAGGGGCTATGAAATCTTGCTTGAGATTTTTAAATTTGCATTAACCTTCTGTTAGGATTCCCCTGTGCATTTTAACCTGTGCAAGGCTGTCTTAAACAGCACCTCCTTCAGACTTGCAGCAGTACCTCTCAAGCACAGCTAAATGCAGAAATCACCACTTTGAGTCTAATATTCTAACTCAGGGAACTCTTAACTATACACATTTTGAGCAAAGAACTTAACTACTCTATTTCAACTTTCAAAGCAAGGAAACCTGGCCAAACACACTGGCTTAAACATTAGGTAGAGTTGAATGGTCTCAGCAACCTGATCCAAACTGAATGAAGTAAAAATCTTTCCCCCCGCGTCAGAGGTCACAGAGATGATGATGTTTTCTTCCTAAAAGGCGAGTTACTTCACCCTGCAGTATGATACACTGTACTTAGCGCTGCGCTTTAAGCTGCTTTGAGCTCAAATGAATATAAATACCCAATGGTCATTCTCTTTATTAAACTGGAGATACACAAAGGACTAATAATCTGGTTGTCTTGTTGTTCAGTCTAATTATAGTAGGGAGTGTGAGGAATCCCATGTGACTCCTAACTTGGGATGAAAACAATTAGTCTGCAGCTTTCCCTTTTTGGCTTTTATTATTATCATTATTTCAATTAATAAACTTTATCTTCCTCTGCCACAGTCTACCAAAGTGCATGCTGCAGGAGAAAGGGAAAATGAGATATTCTGTCGTTTTCACGTGATTTCTGCCTTGGTTTTTTGGGTAAAATTTGTGTTGTGTATCAGGGCAGTGAGCTCAAGAGCTGGATCGTGGAGAAGGATATTAGAACAAAATGCTCAAAAATGTTTTTGGTAATGGAGACTGCTGTCAACATTTCTCAAGAATAGGCCAAGCGCAAACCTTGAAGAGGGGCCCTGGGGAATGATTCATAGTACGGACTGATACAGTAAATGCAATTTGTTTTAATTAAGGCGATGGCTTATTGCATAATTCACATTGTGTTGGCTGAAATGACCGCACCAGGTAGTTTTGGAGAATCACAAGCTGTTCTCATAAATTCCATTAACTGTAATGCAGCAAATGTTGCAGGAAACAGAGTTTCATCAAGAAACATAAACGTAACATTCCTACTTCTCACAAGTTTCCACCAAAATTAATTCTGCGCTATGTCCTCAGCTTTTAGCACCTATATATTCTGAAATACAATTTTTCATTCTTATTCCCTAATACGCTTAATAAAGTTGTAAATATAGTCTACATTCAAAACAACCAGCCAGAGTAACAACAAACAGCCTGGTGCAAAGGAGGCAAACATAACTCAAAGCCCATCCAGCTGATCATGGTCCTAGAACTGCAGAGGTTGCAACTTTGATGTACTGCAGCCTTCAAGGTATCAATAATAGAATAATTTCAAAAAGTAATTAGTGTTTTGATCTGGGAAATGGTGTCCAGCACAACCTGAGATGCCTGTGCTTTTCAGAATGAACACACCAAGTTGATTCACTCACTGTACTGTCAGCTTTAGTAGCCCTCAAAAACCCCCATGTAATTAAGCAGTCAAACACAGAGTAATGAAATAATGAAATAGAAATACAGTTAAGAAGAACTAAATTTGCCTGGGTCAGCCTCACATTGGCATTGCCAAACATTTTCAGAGAAAATTTTGTAATATTTATCTTTTTCTAATGTCACTTTGTACTTGTAAAGCAAATGTCATAGACTCATGAAGGTTGGAAAAGACCTCTAAGATCATTGAGTCCAACCATTAACCCAGGACTGTGAAGTCCATCACTAAACCATGTGGCTAAGTACCATATCCACATGTCTTTTGAAAACAGGGATGGTGATTCCACCACGGCCCTGGGCAGCCTGTTCCAGTGCCTGAGCACCCTTTCAGTAAAGAATTTTTTTCCTCAAATCCTATCTAAAGCTCTCCTGGAGCAACTGATTTCCTTTTGCCCTGTCACTTGTTACTTGGGAGAAGAGACCAACCCCCACCTGCCCATACTCTCTTTTCAGGTGATTGTAGAGAATGATAGGATCCCCGCTGAGCCTCCTTTCCTCCAGTTTAAACACCTCAAGCTCCCTCAGCTGCTCCTCATCAGACTTGTGCTCCAGACCTTTCACCAACTTCATTACACTCCTGTGGACACACACACCTCAATGTCTTTAAATAGATGTATCAAAAAACTTAATATATATAAATATAAATATAAATTAATATGCTGATCAGCATATATATATGGTATAACACAGAGAGAGTATAGTATATATAGTATGAATAGAGTTAGAAAGAACATGGGTGCCATTTAGTAGTTAAATATTTACTATTTCAAATGAATCACATTGCACTTCAGTTACTCCAGTCACAGAAAGCTGCAAAAAATCAGATACTTGAAATAAAAAAAAACAACAACAAACATCTTGACAAAAGTGAGGTAATTAAAGAGAGAAGGGAAGGAAGGAAAGAGAAAAGATCTCTGATCATCACTGGAATTCATGATTAGACATAACCACTGTATATATTTCCTCAGATATGAAGTAGATATAAAAAACTGATTCACAGAGTCATAGAATCCAGAATATGCTGAGTTGGAAGGGACCCACAGGGATCATCGAGTCCAACCCTTAACCCTGCACAGGACCATCCCCAAGAGTCACAACTCTGTCATGGATTTAGCTCAATCAATACTAGATACCTAAAATTCTTGTGTCTATTTTGTCTATAGGCAGTAGCTGTAGGTTTCCAGAAGTCTGTTTACAGTCTGAGGATGGGGTTTTAAAACAAATAGGGTGAGTCACCCATCCCAGCCAACAGGGAAGTGAGTTTAGATGGGACCTGCTCCCAGTCTACTGCATGGTGTTGGTGGAAAAACCAGTGCGGTACACATTGTACTATCTGAATCACTCTTTGTGAAACAAAGCTGGCTGAAGCTGAAATTTCCAAAGGCATTACCAACCCAATACCACCTGGCCATGGTGCTCTATGGTCACACTTTGGCAAATGCCTTGTGCCAGGGGTACCTGGGTCACCCCAGAGCCAGCCCCGGGACTCTCCAGCACACTGACAGCACCGACAGATGGAGAGCTTGACTTCAAGACACCTTTGTGTCTTCATCTGTGTAAACAAAATGATAGTCTTGCAATGCTCGTGTTCAGCTTCAGTTTCCTCTGGCTAATGAAACAACCCTCCTCACTGTACTCCTTCTTTCTTTGGTGCTTGCCTCGTCTATTTATCTTGTTCTCTGCTGGTGAACTCAGATCTCTTCTCTGTTTTTGGGCAGCACAGCAATCTTAGTTTGAGGAGGGAGAAGAGGTAGATTTAGGTGCTGCCCAGCTACAGATGAATGTCAGCTTATCGTAAGTTGATGTCTGTGCTCTTTCCCTTCTCCTCCCACTCTGCTACCTCTCATGTGGTGTTATCCATTTGCCTCCTGCACTTTCTCTTGGAGCATCTTAGGTATAACAGCAAGCCAAAGCTTAGCTTTGAGCAAAGTTCCTCACTGCATTATACATGAGTTTGGAAACAAGAGGAGTTTGTTCCAAATCCCACTTAGCCTCGTGAACCTTCGCAGGTGAATTTCAGGCCTATTTGGCTGGCAAAAGCTGAAGTTTGAATTATTGAAACAACAGGGGGGCGCATTGGATCTCCTCTGCCAGGAAGGCTGAGGGAGACAGCATTTTATTTTCAGCCTTATTAAAACTTCTCTATAGAGAGGAAGTCGATCTTTTCAATTGCTCTTAATCTCCAGAGAAATCTCCCACTGATCCCTAAAATGCCGAACTTGCAATCTTGGAGCAGTTTTTAACCTGCAGTGCTGGAATGTTTCTGTTTCCAATACTGTTTAAATGCATCTCCCTTTGCCGATTACTCTGCTGTGGCTGGATGCTGCCAGAGCCTACCATGGCGTTAATTTACACAATGTTTTTTGTCCACAGACTTCTGTGACCACCTGTGACAAGCTATGCTGAGTGGTGGACCTTGAAATCCAAGGTATGGGATAGGGATGCTGAAGTACAATCCTGCAGCACAATTGCAGGTCTTCGAGAAATAAGAGTCTCACCTAACTCTGGGAATGGGATTCAACTCCAGTCTGCCCACATCTGCTTTGGACAAATGTCTTTGTTTTTATGCGGCATTTTATATTATATCTGGATTTTGACAGACAGATTAGCCACATGTCCTACAGCAAGGTGTCATGTTTGTGTGCAAAATGCTGTCTGGGTAGGACCCCTTGAGCCCAGGTAGGCGAAGGGGCAGAGAGACAAAGAAGCCGCACTCCTGGGAGAGGCTGGGAACTGTGAGAAAACTTCCCGTGATGTGGATAGGCTTTCTCTCGTGCTTGTGAGCCGAGGAGCGGAGCTGAGGCAGAGGCTCCGCTGGGATGAGATGTTCCGCCTGAGGGGATGGAAGTGGGGGAGGAAAGGTGGGGGGAGAATTGTCAGCATTTGGATCAAAATGAGTTTTGCGAAGACAAAAGACAACATCCAGTCCAGTAATCTGAAAGCATCGGCTGAGCCTTACCTGCTCCTTTAACGTGCACTGTTTAAAGATGATGAGCGTGAGATTAACATCCTTTGTTTTCAGCTCTTAGCTGCCTCCCTTCCTTAGCCTGGAGTGATTCTTTATCTCAATTGCCAGCTTTGCATGTCATTCAGTTCAACTTAATCGCAAGGATCCACAAATCAAGCGATTTCAGGCTGGGGGCTCTACCTTACAAAGCCTTTGCGCGTCAGCAGATAGGATTTTTGTGCACTTCCTCGTGGACTTAACAAAGACACTTGCTCTCGGTTTACAGAATTTACAGAGTGCAATTTGGGCATTTCACAGTGCTGTTTGCATGAGGAGCCTTTTGAAGTCAGCGATCTCGGGTAGCCTATATGAGTGAATAGGCATTAGTACCGCAAATAAAATCGCATCCCCGCTGGAAAGCTCCTAATTTAACGACCAAGCAGTTAAACCAGATTCAGGGTCGAGATCTTCATCTGGTTTGAATAGGTGGAAATTTTGCACACTTAAAGGTTATGCGAAGAATTACACCAACCGAAAATTACACCCTAGTATTAGGTTATTAAACAGAATTGTTGTGAAGCATTCACCATGATTGCTGCATGTATCCTCGGATCTGCACGTAAAATAACCAGTGGACATGGTCTACCAGAATATTCAAATGTGGGAGGAAGTCTAGGTTTGAGAACATTGTGAAGTTAGACCCGACTACCTCTCAGTAATCATGGTACAGTAAAAGTAAGATATGCAAGATATGCAAATTACCAAGATATGCAAACCCAAGGACATATGGCATATGGTTGACTGAGAATTTGTGGGTTTTTTTGCCCATTACTGCATTCAATGGAGAGAAGAACTTTGTGTCAAAATTTAAATCATGTGTGATTTCGGATCAAGGAACACTTACAAGTCTTAACTGAAAATATTGCCCTTCTCAGAGCAAATATTAGATCCTGCGTCAAAGCACAACTGTTGGTGGCTTCTTGCTTCAAAGTAATATTTAAATTTTTATCTAAAATTTGACCTGAATTCTAAAAGAGCATAAATGGCTTAGGATATTTCATGCAAAAAGTACATTTTGGGTTGACCCAAAAGCAAAAGAAAAAAAAGGGACGAAAAAGACAGACTCACTCTCGAGATCACTCTCTAGTGTTCTGGGGATTCATATCATTTTAGCCGAAATAAGCAAAGAGATGTAAACCACAAAGACTTTCAGGCTTTCTGATCTAGCATTATTATGTATCCAGCAGAGATCAATGCCTCAAAGAAAAGTGTGAAATGCCCCATTAAAGGTATACATTTGATAACGATTAGTATATGGATGTCTGAGGTTCCACCTCTTCTTGTTAGGAAAGTCAGCTCAGTTAGCTCCATCTAAAGTGATGTTCCCCATTCAGGCATCTGGGATCACATGAATTTGTGCAGAATCGCACTGGAGGAAAGCAGAGAAGATGTAGGTAACTTTGATATCTATACAGTGGGTGCTCTGTTCTCTCAGGCTTAACCTCTCTTGCCTAAAAACTCAGTTCCTTCTGTGGGAGTTGCAGCAATACTTTGCACCACCATAACCAAGTGTTTAGGGAAGGATGCAACGTGGGATTTTGTAGCCAGTTGCTGTGGTTGTGTGATGCTGAATGGGTATGTAGGTAGGCATAATGGACCTCTGAAATTGGAATTTGGCTCTGGAAAATGCGTAAACTATTTCAGCTTTCCCAAAAGTGCCATGTCTGTAACAGCCACACGCTTATGGTTATAGGCTGTAGGCTGTGCCAAGGAATTAGGCACTGAGCTGTTTCACTGAAGCTATGAACAGTGCTTTCTATAAAGTTGGAAGCTTCATTGTTTGTAATCATCTGAGATCAAAGATGGAGAAGATGCATTTGTTGTTGCTTCTTCATGTCTTGGAGAGTCCTGGTATTTGATTCAGACAGTCCAATTTGTCTGTCTCCCCTGACATATTAATAGCTCATCAGACCCAGTACTGCACTGTGTATGAATGAAGGAATGACACAGGGAACTTCTGTCAGCATGAGGAAGCCCAGCATGTTTGAATATCACTGTTCCAATCCCAGTACCTCTTTTACAGGTAGTGGATTGGGAGCTGAAGAAGAAATATAACACTTGTTTATGTGGATCTAAGGGAATCAAACCTCCCTGCTCCATCCAGATCTTTAAAAACCCAGATAGTCCCAGATCTGTGAGGAAGAACTTGTTTGTTGTGAGAAGCTGTAAGGCTCTCAGGACTCCTTTCTCCAGGACCTACACAAATATGAGGAAGACAATCTCACCTCAAGCATGAAAAGGTTGACTAACCCTTCAAAACAGAAGCAGGTATGGGGAAGGATGGGAATAGAGGTGCTTTGCAATGGCCTCATTTCTCAAAGCACCTCCTATGTTCCCTAAGAGAAGCATGCCAATCCTACTTTTTTCCAGTTTTTCCCTTGCTGAGAGATAATTTCCCTCCTAGTGCAATAAATGTGGATACAATCACCTCTCATAACTGATCAAGTCTACAGGCTCCATTTCATGGCTGCTGAAGTAAAAACAGTGGCTTTGCTCTGCCCTGCTCTCTCCACAGAGACAGCTGAAGCCTCAGTGGTCCCACTGCACCATCAGGCTTGTCAGCATAAACCCACATCCTTTAGCAGTTTCTAGTCACTCTATGGCTGAAGCGAACTGAGAAAAACTCATGTTTCCCAGTTCAGAGTGGGTTTGCCACACAGTCTGAGCATATTTTGGATGACCTGTCCCAAAAGCTCGTGTTCTGAGGACGCAGATGCATTAGTGGATACTACAGGAGAAGCTGCTGGCAGCTTTATCAAAGCTGTTGATAAGAGACACCCCATTCTCTGAGCTGCAGAGTAGTCGGTTATGCGACTTACTGTGTGTTTGTTTTTCCATATCAGCTTTAAGGAAAGGTAGAATTAAACATTACACAGGATGCAAACATGGGGATGTGCTCAAACATACGCACGTTGCACGCAAGGATAGCTGCACACAGACACATACACACACACTCACACACTCTCACTGTCCACCCCGCCAAAGCTGGTAGCAAAGAGCATTTACCGAGGACTGTGAACACCTCCTAGTGAGAAGCCTGTTTTGTCTTTGAGAAAAGTTACTTTTCTTTTACAAATAAGGGCTATTCTTTTAAGCTGTTTTTTTGAGGTGTCAAACATAAAAATGAGATGAGACGTCAATCAGGGCCCAGGGGGATGGGGAGGGGGAGAGAGAGAGACAGAGAGCCTGAAAAATGCTTCCAATGCAGGCAGCTTGTTTAAGCACAGAGCATGTTGCAGCCAGCTGGATCTTTGGAGAAAAAGATGAATTTCTACCCATTTAAACATGAATAAGGTGAGATGAAGGGAGGGGGGAAATCCATGAAGGTGAAAAGCCTTTTTTTTCCTTTTCCTGGTTGTGATGGATGATTTCAGCCTAAAGTACTGAGCCTCCCAGTGAAGAAAATATCTACAGTGATTTTGATAAATAAATGCTTAGACCTTGCATTTGCCTCCTTGATGTTGGAAAGAAAGAAGTTTAGGCTGCAGAGTGGGTTTTTTTGCACAGTGCTGAGAAGGCTGGGACAATCTTACCACTCCTGCATTAAGAGGAGCTTAACTCTTGGGCATTATTTCTTGCTAGTTTTTGTTTGTTTGTTTTTGTAGTTTTGTTTGTTTGTTTTTGGTTTTGTAGTTTCTTTTTCTTTTTTTTTTTTTAAACTATGCAGAAAAAACCAGAACACCCACAGAGGCTGGTCTCTAGATAACAACAGGCAAATTTAAGATGGCACATATGAGAGAGCCAAGTGTTTGGAAAAGGGAAGGAAATGGGCCACTTTGTCCTGCAGACATCAAGTGTTGACTTTTTTTTTTCCCTATGTTTTTAGCATGATGCTATGTCCTGGGTGTTGTGCAGGCTGCCTGCAACGAGCTGTTAGCAAATACTTTTGGAGCAGAAATAAACTCTCAAACCTCAAAATGTTTTTTAGTGAAGGCAGATACACACATCCCTTACGTGGATCAAACTTAAAGGGTTTCTTGGGTGCAAGAGTTACTCATGGCTGCATTCACAAATTACATGGGTTGAGGCAGTTCCTGAGCTTTTCTTTCCTTCAGATTGTAGCTCCTTACTCAGAGGACCATCTCCTGAAAAATGTGGATCTTCTATGGCAGGGCATCAGAGGATACACTATAATGTATTACAGGATTACTATAATGTATTGCACATACAACTGGCAAAACACAGTAGCCCAAGCTGGAGCATAGCTCAGATTATAAAGAATATAAAAAGAGAAGCCTTTGAAGCATGACCCAGGACTTGTGTTTTACACCCCAGAAGTGTTCCCAGTGCTGTTCTGGAGAAGTGCACTAGGGAAGTGGCGCACAGTCATTGACCAACTATGATTTCTACAGTAACAATATTTCTCCCCCTGAAGCACTCCCTGTTCTGCCTTGGCCAGATTTAACACTGCTTTGCTGATGAGATGTAAGCAGATCAGAAGTGTCAAGCTATGTCTTGAAGAAACTAGACTCCGGCACTTCTGTTGAGCCCTGAATTAGAAACAAACATTCTGGATTTCCAACCCAACTTTCATTAAAAAAAAAAAAAGAAAATAATACGGAAAAAAATACATTCCTTAGCTCTCGGCATACCGAGTATCTGCTTGTGTCACTTGTCCCCTAACTCCAATTTCCAAAGGCCATTGAGTTAGTTCTCCCTCAGCACATGGGAAAGGGCAAATGAGGGCAAAGTCATATTCGAATGGGGCATATATCCAGTCCTTTCATTCATTTTCCCGAGCATGGGGATTCCTGATGAGGACAGCGGTGCTCCTACAAAAGGTGGTTGTAATTCTTCTCCCACATTCCTACCCAACAATGAAGGGTTTGAACCTGCTCAGCATGAGCGTGGAGCTACAGAGAACCAGATATAAAAGGCAGAGCTAAATGGAGAACACAAACACATCTCCGAGCTACACTAATGAGAACATAACTAATATGTTGCATATTCCCAGCAGCATGAAGGAAACCTAAGGGAAGCACAGGCATTCAGAGGTATTATTTCACTAGCTGTAAACTAGTTTCAATCACACAAGGGTCTGTGTCTTTGTGTATTTAAGTTCCTCTACTGGTTTCTTTTACCCTCAAAAATGCCCAGAACTTTAAATCTGAGAGTAAATTGCTTGACGGTCTGTGGAAGGCTGCATCAAACCCCAGGATCCAATGTATAGTGGGAGGAATGACCTTTGGTTCAGTAAAGGTGTAGGGAGCCTCCTGAAATTCTGCATGACCCTTTTTATTCCCTCTGAAGTTTGTTTGGCTCAGTTAGTAACCACAGAGCTTCCAAGAGGCTCCAGATTCACCCAAGCTGCAAGATGAAGGGAGGGTTATAAGGAGGGCTATAAACAAGATAGCTATGGTTTTTTTTCCCCTCTGCAGCAAACTGTGGCAGAGGTGGCAGCAGACAAGAATGCAGATGTCCGTATCATTTGCTTCCCCGTATATCAGGGGAATGACAGGTCAGCACTTGGGTTTGCAGTGATTTGCATTTCTGAGATGAGAAGGGTGACAATTTGAGGTGACATGACAGCAGGAAGCGTTTGTAGCTGTACTGGCCCTTAAGAAACCAGAGACAGGACAGGCAACATGATATTTCTTATTTGGCCGATGGACAGACCATTCTGGGGGATATTTCCAGAAGAGGATGCCTATCCTAACAGCTGAAGAAGATGTGGGGAAGCTTTTCGATTTGGTCTGTCACAGGGTTCCCTTTTCTGTGAGAGTGAGGAGAGCGAGAGGAACACAAGAAATGAAATTTTCTTCCACCCACAGTGTCACATCCTCTCCGGCTGGCTGTGCAGATGTGGATAAAGCACAGACTGCCCTTCTTTCCAAATTGGTGCAGTCCCTGGCTGTGACAGGGATGTGCCAAAAGGCAGCTGTCCTGAGGACTTGCTGAAAGCAGTCTGTAAGATCACCCTTCTGAGACTTTTGCTTTTTTTATTCCTGTTCCATCCCAGTGAAGCTGATTTATGCACTGGGGTCAACTAACTGTCTCTATTAGTGCTTTTTGCAGTAGCAATTAATTTGTGTTAAAAAAGAGGTTTTACTGAGAGATGGGTGAAAGCAGGAGGGAGAAGTGTGAGACATTGGAGACGGATAGAGAACAGGCTTCTTTTGGCACTGCTCTTGCTTATTCCCCCTTTCAGAGCCTATTGATGCCTGACACTGCTCTGCAAACAGCCAAACGCTGCTCATCGGTCTTCCTGGGCTTTGCATTCCCTCCTTGGAGGACACCTGCCCTTAAACAAAGGGGCTTAAACTGGCTGAGGGAGAGGAAAATACCGACACTGTTTCTCATGCTGAGAGGAGGTTGATGAAAAAAAGAAGTTTATGATTGCAAGAACTTCAGCAAGGATATTTCTGCAATGTCTAATTGGAAGACAAGCTTTTGAGAGGGGAAAAAATTAATCAAAAATGTGGAAGTTTTCCTACCAGCTCAAGCCAAGGTGGAAGATATTGTCCAAATTGAATTACCTAAATCCCCTCAGGCCTCCTGGCAGGTCTTCTAGGCAGGTGGCTTGTTGGGCAGGAGGAAAATTAACACAAAAAAGCCCTTACTATACAGGTTGCAAAGGCTTCCCTGCTTTGTTCCTCGTGTCGTGTTTAAGGGATTCCTCTTCTGCCCAGTGGAGCATCTCCATTGACTTATAGCAGCTGGAGAGCAGACCCCTTGGCAGATATGTGGCTTTCTCTTGCTGAAACAGCTGATGTATTACATCCCAGAGGAAATTGCCTCTGAGTACCTTATAAAGCAAAACCAGAGTGTACATAGGAGCATGGTTTGAAGTCTTAACTCAAGCAAAAGCCCATGGCAGAGAAGAAAGATTTAGCTGAATAGGAATAAAGAATCTGTGCTTTGGGAGTTGACAAGACATTTGGGATATGCTATGGGGAATGCTGGAGTGGAATGGACTAGGCAAATATAGGGTATCATAATCATTATTTAAAAAAAAATCTGTATCTAGAAACCCCAGCTCTTCCATTAACTAAAACATCAGCTCATCCGAGTTTCACAGAGCTTAGCCCTGTCAGAGTTTGGGAAGACATGGTCTAGCTCTTTCTTAAGAAGTGCTCAGCACATTTATTTAGTTATTTTAAGTGGCACTATAAACGAATCTAATTTACCAAGTTCCCAAATAATTTAAAACATCTATTACAGAAAATAACATTAAAGACAGGGGGAAAGGAAGCCAAAGTAAAGACCCCAGCTGAGGCAGGGTTTGCTTATTAATCTTCCTTATAGAAAGTAGATCTGCATCAGAAGAATTGCAGTGTTGCGCAGTGTAATTAGTGGGGTGTAATTAGTTCTCTGTCAGAGAGAAGTGGTCCTCTTTTGGGTCCACATGAATCCAAATGGGCAGGGAAGGGAAGAAAAAATTTCTTAGGCCATTTCAGAAGTCTCACTTTGTGCTGAAAAAAACCACCTTAAGGTGAACCACTGCCTGCACAGTGAAGCACTGGGTAATTTTGCAGCTTTTGCTGTGGTTTCTCATCGGTTTTTCACAATATGATTTTGGGAGAAGGAAAGATAGAAGTATCTCGCCGAAGCTGGCCCCTGTGGGTTAGAGTGTGACTGAAGCGTAGGCCATGCCTTGCAAGCTGGGCAGAAGAGTTGTTTGCAGGAGGAAACCACACAATGGTCTCATCATGCAAAGCTGTATCAGACCTCTGCTTCCCAGCTTTCACACTGCCCCAAAGTCACCTGTCTCCATCACCTTTACTCATAAATACAGAAAACTGTCTAGCTCCTGCCAGGAAATTATAGAAAATAATGACTTGGCTTTGTCCATGTCTCATCATATTCCTCTGGATTACCAAGGAGTACAGGTAAACTGGTGGGAAACAGGGTAGAGGAGACACTGTTACTGCTCATTGAATATGCTGATGGAGGACACCAGTGCACTGGGGCTGGGAGTTACCAATGACAGGGAAGGGAAATGTGAAGCCTGTTTGTTTCTGCTTTGAAAAATTAAATGGCACCTGTGGACATGTGCCAATGTGTACGCATGTTCCCTATGAATGGGCACACAGAAAGAGCCCCAGTGTTTAGTCTGGCAGAGCCCAAAGCTGTGTCTTTATTTCTGTATGGGTTTTTTAAGTAAACAATGGTGGCCTTTTCTGCGCATATCCAACAGTTGTATTTTGGTCTTTTCCAGCTGGAGTGAAACTTACTGTCCAAAAGAAATGAAAAGAAGAGAAGAGAGAGATGGGAAGAGTAAATGAAGGAAATATGAAGAGCTGAGTGCCAAAGGCTGCCACCCAGAGATTTTTGGTTTTTGTCTCTCCTTTTCCAAGAAAACCAGAGTGAAGCAGTGATGGGCATCAGACTCCACTGGCATGGAAAGGCTGGCTGTTTGGGAAAGATGTCTAGGAATGCCATAAACAGCCCACCTCATTTTCAAGGAAAGGGATTGATTTCAAGTAAGCAGAATTTTCTTCCTTCACCTTCCCACTATGCTGTCATACTCAGTGTTGGTCATAGTCAAACAACATGGCCCTTTCCTATAGCATAACATGTGCCTTCCAGCAGTTATGGCAGGATTTGGGGGCTTGGGAAGGTTTGGAATTAGCTCTGGTTCTGACACAAATTTCTGAGGCCTGGAGCACGCTGCTTTTTTGCTTTTCTGAGACCAGCTCTGCTCATTTCCACTTGGAAACCAACAGGATTTACTCTAGCCCTGAAGTGCAGCATGTGTATACATGCTTGGCTAGGCCAGGGAAGATTTGTTCAACATCCTGAGCCTTGAAGCTGAGCTGGAAGTGGATGGAATTTGAGTAGGTCCCATTTGGGTATTTTCAGACGGAAGTTATGCTGAAGCAGGTGCATAAAAGCACCTTCACATCTCGCAACATATTTTTGACCTGTTTTGGTATCACTAAACATGCCAAGATTACAAAATTGTTTCATAAAGACCACAACAAAGCTTGGGCCCAAAGAATGGTAGTTTTCACAGGTACATAAAATCTTTATGAAAGTTTCTTCCTACTGTAAACTGATGTAGAGTACTGTGCTTCGTCATGCTTCCTCAGCTACTCATCCAATGCCTACTTCTGAATTGCAGAGAAAATGTTTCTCTGTCTATGCTTGCCTCTACCCCACACAGAGGTAAGAGGGGAGAGAAGAGAACCCCCTTCTTGAAGAATGCAAAGATAGAGAGATCAAATACCAGGGGGCTGTCTCAGGGTTGGTAACCAAACTGGGCTTTGATGTGGACAAACACTGAAGGTCAAACTAGGAGATTTCTAACAGAGTTGCTGTAGATATGGACTAAGAGTACCCTTACAGACAACATTAACCACTGAAGAAGTCGTTGCTTGGTAGCCAAGAGCTACAGGTGCTGCTTCACCACACTTCATTCAAACTTCATAAACTTTGTTTTTTATCAAGTATAAAAAAAGCTCTGGAAGAGCCAGACTGGCAAACAAATAAAAACTTCTGCTTTACTTGATTCTGTAGGTTACATTGCACAAATATTTAGTGGGCCAATTCAGATAGGGCCTATTTTTTATACAAATCTATGCATATATGTGTATATACGTGTGAACATATATACAAAGTACACAATGATGTTTATGCATGTTACATATATATATATGCACATGTGCACACACACAAACATGTCTGTGTGTCTGTCTATCTATCTATCTATCTATCTATCTATCTATCTATCTATCTATCTGTCTATCATCTCCCTGAAATGCTTCTATTACAGGCATAATTTTCTTTCTCACCCCTGATGTAAGTCTCTTTTTTAACCTCCTCTGAAAACACCTCCAGTGCCTCATTCAGGTGCCTAATTGGCCTTATCATTAGGATTTTTTTTTTAACTAATGTCTAAGCTAAATGTTTCCTTTTTAGGATTCAAGCCATTGCTTCTTGTTATGCCTCTTTCAATGATGTCTACATAATATGGATTGATACGCTAGTCAGGGGTGGTTTCAAAAGAAGCAAATAGCATCCATTAAGGAATGGCAATATAGGAATGAGTCATATAAAAATATCCATCTATTTGTATATATATTTCTCTCTGTGCGCAGATGGACACACAAACCTCTTCAACTACACACACACACACACACACACACATACCAACAAATCAAACTGCTGCATTTCAAGGATTTACAACATTTAAAGTCCTTAGACCGGTAACAATATATTATCTCAGTCCCTGGATATCCTAAACCACATGGTTATTTCCTTGCAGAAGCCCAGTAAGTTGTGGCTGACAGAAAAACAGCTTGTCTGCTGCTAACTAGGACAGTCATGCTCATTTTGCAACCTTGTGATCCCTGCTTTTAGATAGTGAAAGGTGAGATAAATCCCACCCAAACCCTGTAAAGCTGTAGGTCTGAAACTAGTCATTGTTTTAATGATATATGTTTGTGAGATCTAGTGAAAGGGGCCTCCAGGCCCTGATTAAGATCTCTATTTGCTGCTCAAATGCAAAATAGTATTATTAATAGTGTTAGTAATAAGCAGTACAGAAATGCAAATCTCGAGAACACGTTATCAAAGCCTGTACCACTTTAATAGTTGAATGTTTATAATGTACATTTTGATCTTAAAATCATAATCTTTAAGGGAAATAATTTATTATTATTATGGCTTCAACTCCACCATGTGTTTTTCCCTCACTTTCCTCATTATTAAGTGATGGGTTGGTAGTGGCACCATACTTTCCTCAGGCAGGATATGATTGTGTAAATGCTGAGACTGAGCAAGAAGGGCTACTTTTAGATGGACAATGTAGCTATTGAGATCAGAGTTCACTTTCCACCGCAGGTGTTTGGGGTGAAAAATGCCAACAGGACTTTTTCTAGTTGGTGCTCAGAAATGTTTAAGTATAATGATTAGACAGAAGTAATTACTGTTTTAATGAACAATTTGTTGCACAGTGATGCCCAAACTAGAACTCTTTGATCATCAGGATAGACTCTTCCCTCTTTCTGTCCCCAAAGCCCATTAGAATAATTCGACTCACCTAAGTTTAAGCACAGCTTGTTGTTACTGGAAATTAGCTACTTTATATAATACAATTTCAAATTAGACAAGATAATCAGAAGAGGCTCTGCCACTTCACTGGATGGACTGTTCTTCCACCATCAGAAGAAAATCTCATAATTGTCATATTCTCTCTGAAGTTTTCCTAATTTTCAGCCTTCTTTTAATTGCAATTTATTTGGTGCTGACAAGAACACCACATCTTCAATTTACCCCCTCCCATTCATACAGAGTTATCATGACTTCACTGCTTGAAGTGATAAGTACCTCTCCTTGAAAACTTTTCCTATGTCTTTCTCTGACTCGTGTTCTGTTGTACTTCTTTTATTTCGGCCTTCGGAAGAGTTCAATCTACACACTGAGTAACATCACAGCTACACAGAACTGAGCCTTTGTTCTGCATATGCCACATATTTATCATGGAGATGCTAAAATCAGGGGGTAGCTTTTCCAAAACCCTTTTATTGCTTCATGGTTCACTGTTGATGTGTTTGTGGAATGACAGAAGACAAACTGACCTCAAAGGCTGGAACAAATGAAAATGAAATGGAAATATGAGCAGTATCTTTTCCATCTAATCTTAGACTCTTACAGAAGTGGATACAAGGTGCTCCATCTCCTTCTTGCATCTGACATAAGAAGGATATAAAATGAACATTCAGCAAATTTCATTTCTGAAGATTACCTCCTACAAATCGGAATATGAGATCTTAACTTTGCTGCTGTAAATTAATAAAAAAGCCCTGTAAGATCAAACCATATCTGCTACAATCCTCCAGTCACCACAACTCTATCGTGTAAAAAATGAAAAATGACAACAAAAACCCACCAAAAAAACCCCAAGGGAAAAGTGTGAGAAAGGAATAGAGCCACAGGATGAACGTGTCTCAGTTTGGGCCAGAGAGATACAAACATCACCAGGACAACAGAGATATTCGTGAGTGTTTGGAAAAGCATACAGAGCTGAGATGCTGAAAAACATCATTGCCCTCATAAGAATTTCTCATCCCACTGGCCAGGCTAGTATTAGACATTGCATTTGAATGCTGTTTGGTATATTGTGTGGTTTCTTTTGTTTCTTTGTATCTGGATGGAGACTTAGTTATCTAATATTGAAAAAAGGGGTAAGAAAAATAACCTGTTTCTACAGTAGAACATATCAATATATTGGGATTTCATCTTGCATAGCTGAATCATTTGTATCTGACAGTTACAACTACATTGAAGATGTTAGGCTTCACAGATAAATTAATTCTAAGAAATACTTATAAATCTAGAGAGCTGCATCCATTGACTTCTGCTCCAAGCTGAGGCAGAGTAACCACATTTTTAGAAAATGGCTTTCCTGTTGCTATGACAAAAGAGTTTTTGGTGGAAGTCATTCACTTTTTATTGCTGGAAAAGGACAGCGCCAGGGTGAAAAATTTCATAGTCATGATGTTAATGAGCATAAATCACAGGTCGATTTCACCAGCAGTAGTGGCCCTGGGAAGGCTTTCTAATGAAAGAGATGTGTGGTACCATTTGGCTAAAAGGACGTGGAAACAGGAGTCAGCTGTCTCCCTCAATGGTGTGCTGAAGAGCAGGTGCCTCTGGACTTGGCCAAAGTGGTTGTTTGAGGGAAGAGTGTTGGAGGTAGCAGGGATGTAAAATGGAGAATGTTAGTCATGGACATCTACCTAAAAGGTGACTCACTGAGCCATTCATTAATTTATGGGATAAAGATTTCCCTGGGCTTAATACTGTGGTATACACTAAGTATACAATGGAAATGTAATCCTTGAAATCATATCTTTGCTCATCAGTCTGTGAATCAAAAGCTAACCACTTCTTAAAAGGAATCATGAGAAAAGGGAAAGAATGAGAAATAGTGAGATTAAACCTACTATATATAATTTGTATGCTGTCTAAATAACATAAAATTATGCTTTTTCCTGGTTTTCCTGCAGCAGGATGTTTTTGATGCTTTTATTTCCACCTGAGTTATGTCAGCTACATTAGTACATTTGTGCACACTCAAAAACTTCCTTTACCGTACCACCATCCATTCCTTCACTGAGTCCCTAATCACTTCAGTTCTACTTCTACAGAATTTTCATGGCCTGAAAACAGTCAAAACAAAGTTTTTGTCTAATTAAAACCTGTGGCTGAGAGAATCAAGCTGAGTATGAAGAAAGAGAATGAAAGAATTGCTAAGTACTTTTTATGGTCTACTAGCTAAACTACATGGACCCTCCAGCATTCTGGCAAAACCAATGCACAAATAGGCTCTTTTCTTATTTAATTTGCTGGTGAGTGTGAGGGTGCTACTGTGGCCACTGGCAGCTCTCCCAGAACTAAATTCTTTTGAAAAAGTCCTGTAGAAGAGAAGAATCGCCTCAGTATGCTTGTATTTTTGAACGTAGTCATAAGTCATTGCAGAGATGATATGTATTTCTACCTGACAAACTAACACTTGAGAAGTTCCCCCTTCTTTCCTGTGGTAACTCTTTACATAACTGGACAGTTATGTAAAAGAGAGGGATTGTTTGCCAGAGAGAGAAACAGAACATTTATATCTTCCTCTACCTATTCCCATGCTCTCCACTCAACACAAAAGATCTTACTGTCAGCTGATATTCTCCACAAGGAAAAATAGGTATCAGAATCTTTCTAGGAGGTTTTCCTGAGGTAAAGAGTAGGGAAAGGAAGGACAGACAGTGAAAAATAAAGGAAAAAAACCCTAAAAGTGAAAGAAATTATCTTACAAGTTATAGAACTACCTTCTCAGAAAAGAGAGCAGTGGGTAATATTCAGGAAATGTGACTGCAAGTGCCTTAGGTGTCTCCCAAGTCGTGGGTTTTACTAGGTGCCAAGTTCATTCTCTGGCTAGACAGTCACCTACAGGAAGCTCTTGGCTTAGGTAGCATTTCTGCTGGGCAGACAAAAATCAGCAATGCTGAGAGGATGGTCTCACAGACTGGTAATGAAATGTCTTGCTAATGAGAGATGAGTTGGGTTGGGTACAAAGATCATTGCAAGGTGCTGCTGTATATGAGGACATCTGTCAAGTGCAGTTGACCTGCCAGAAACAAGCCATTTTAATTGGATGTGACTCAAACTTCCTCTGTCTCCACATGATATTTGTATGCTCTATGGAATAAATGCTTCTGGTTACCTTCGTTAGCATGTGTCATTGAATATATAATGTCCTGTCACTTTTACTAGTATGTTCTATTGACTATATTGCTCCTGCAAAGCTCATGTTGAGTTAATGTACCCGACTTATTTATACAATTCATTTTGCTTTATTTCCAGAGACATGCTGTGACCATACTGTGATGCAGATCCTGTGAGAGTGACTGTAATAAATAAACCCAGTGAACAATTATCTCCCAAACACAGCTTCACTGACACAAATCAGTGGAGTATAGTTCTTCACTTACATTTAAGAGCTGGTGGTCGCATACCAAATGTGGAGTGTAACCAACAGGGAGTACAAGCAATGCATTTGTGAGCAGAAATGGAGGTGCAGGAGGAAAAAGCCAAGCAAAAAGCTTCACTAGTAATAATATGGAGGATAAAATAAGTTTTGTGGTGTGGGTGTACTGATAAAAGTAATCTCTCCGAATGTCTATATTTTTTCCTAGCAGTTTTCTGGTAGATAGATAGATAAATAGATGACAACCTAGATAAATAGAGTGCTTTTTAAATGGAATTTTTGTCTTATGATGCTTGCATTTGGAATTAACAAACATTTTGTCCTTTGGAAAGGGAACTACTCTGTTTCTTCCTTCTGTCTGCAAATATTTTCTTTTTTGCTGGATAACATTTACTTCTCTGTACATTTTATTTTGACTACTCTTGCAGTAAAGCTGTTCTGTATACATCTGAGATGATGTCATTCTACTGTTGATGGAAACTAATGAATTTTCTGGAAACTGGAAAAATGTTCAAATTTCCAAGAGTAGAGTGCTGCAGAAACAGAGGGATCCCACAATCACTGATGTGCTCTCTCTGTAGTTTCAGATAACTCTGAGAGTGCTTAAAACTAGATGTTTCAGACCTGGAACAATCATGGTATGATATGGTATGGATGGTATGGATCCTAACTAACAGCAGGTTTTATAGGGTAGGTGTGAATATTTGAGACGTTCTCCAAACAGTGTTCAGATGTCTTAAAAAAACTGAGATTTCATCAATATAGTCACTATTATTTAGGGTACAATTCTTGTGACAAAAAGATAGAACTTTAGGCTGAAACGAATCTTGTTCAAACTCCACTGACCATATTACCTAACTCACTGTAAACTATAGAGGCAGCCAAGAGAGATTTGCTCGGGTGCAGATGTATACCCTGCAGATACACATAATCAATCAAAGGAAATCACTGTCTTGATTTTGAAGCAAACAAAATTAAGAAAGATGAAGCCCAGTACTGCATATTTTTAAATATTGTAATAATAATAATAATAATCAGCATATTAGTGAGACTTCCTTATTCCATGACTCTACAGTTACTTTACACTGTTGGCATTCACATTTGTAGTTCCTCCAGGCTTCATGGTGACAACGTGGCATCAACGAGAAGACAGCAGTTTTGATTGTGAGATTGCTTCAAAGCCCTGAAAAGCTAACAAATGTCTTATCCACTGTCATTCCTGTCACTTTGAGCTTTGAGGTCTGAGATATTTAACTCACGCTGTGCTACTCTACCTTTGTGGAATATCTGCGAGGAGAATATCTTCACGTGGGCAGTGGCTGCCACCTGTGTGAGCCTAATGCCACTCTTTCAAAATAGATGAATTTCCTCTCCCCAAGCGTGGCTCAATTCACTAAGTCATGTCATGGTAGAGAAAAACTAGAAAGGTAGGAGTCAGTTATGTGAGAGGTGTGGGACTACCGCATAGGAGGAGTTTCATTCTGTTGGCACTTCTTTGGGTGATAAACTCAGGCACTGAGAGCTGAGGTTGTTCCCTCCACCCTCTGACCTCACAAACCCAGTGAGTGGGTCGTGGCTCCATCTGTCCATCTGCATCATAGTATTCAGCGCCATGGAGCTAAAGGCCATGGTGCACCCCCATAACCACCTTAGGTGGGCCCTGGCCTTAATCAGGCTGGAAAGAATGGACATTGAATATCAACCAAAGGAATCCAAGGCTCTGTCCCTCAAGAAACCAAGACATGGTTTGCTGATGCTTAAGCTGCTGGCAGGAACAAAAAGACCTCTTTGCCACAGCAGTCGTGTGCAGTGTGTCTCCTGAAAAGCCATCGCAAGGCAGGGCAAAGGGAGAGTAGGATTTCAACCTTCGCTCCAAGCTGCCTCGCTTTCCTGGGTTTATGTCAGGCCCTCAGCGTTATTTGAACATAGTTTTTCTGGTTTAATTTGCATAATTGATGAGATGGAAAATTATCTCAATGATTGATGGATGTTCTGCATGCACCAGGGTTTGTCACAAAATATAATGTATCTGTAGGATGAGCCTGCTGCTCCTGCCATGTTATTTCCCAACAGGGCTATAAAATTCTAACCTAACCCCGCAGGTTTTTAGGTTTCTTTTCTTTTTAATCTTTTACAATATAATGTGCAACACGGTAAACAAACACAAAGACACAGCATCAACTAAAGTTACCATCTTTCTTCATTGTACTCCAAGGACATGGAGTGATGAAAGGTAAAAACTGTATCACACTTGTGGAGTTGATCCAAGACTTTCCTACACGAGGTGTTCTCACTCTCAGTAGACTTGCTCTATAGCTCTATCTATACATTTCCACCTGTTTTGGGGATGGTCTATCTCTTTTAAACATTTATGTTAACAAAATTTTCTTTATATTTGCAATAGGTTAACAGTGTGTTAACCGCAGTTCATGTGATGAGTGGACTTTATTTTGATAATTGTTTGTAGGTATTTTTTATAATCAAAAGATGAGGCCAAGTGCAAAACTACTTTTTGGTACTTAACAATATTTCTTCCCAAGGGAAGCCTGACTTTCCTGTTCAGCAAAGCAATGAGACGTCCTAAAGTTGAGTGTGAAGCAGCATACACTTGGAGTCCAGAATGAAGTCTGTTTTCCTAATATCTAACCTAAACCTCCCCTGACACAACCTCAGGCTGTTCCCTCAGATTCTGTCGCTGGTCACTACAGAGAAGAGATCAGTGCCTGCCCCTCCTCTTCCCCTCCTGAGAAAGATGTAACTGCAACGAGGTCTTATGAGGAAAATAGGGAGAGAAGGAGGATGAGAAGAGAGTTTTCTTGATCCTCATATTGATCATACGCAAAAATTATGAACAAGATTTCTAGGGCATTTTCAAATTATTTCAGCAAGCTAAAAGCATAGGCTAAGTCTAAGATTTCCACAGTACTTGAAGGACAGTTTTGTTGTGCCAGATCAGTTTTCTAAACAACTCTACTTTTGGTATAAGGAGGACATAACTGCAATGATGTCAGTGAGACTGGAAAGATAAACTACTCTGGCAGTCTTCCAAAGGCTTAAGAAAAGATGCCAGAGTAAAGTATTTACCCCAAGAACTCATTACTGTGACAACTCGTTGCACTGAACGAAAATTTGCTTCAATGGGAATTTGCTCTCTGAGTTACATATGGATTCCTCCAAACTGTGAATAGGTCTAATCTGCTTTTCTCAGTGATTTGACTTAATACACTTTAGTTCACATTAACAAGAGGATAAAAACAGGTTTCTAGTATTAAGCCTGTATGTGGTACTATGCATTTTTTCCATCATATAGCATAGACTGTTAATGTCCCCTGCAGAAAAAGGATAAATCAGACCAAGAAAGTAAAAAAAAAAAAAAAGTAAGAACTAGAGGAAGGCATTTACAATATTGTGTCTATGCCCCTAGAAAATGACTCCAAACCTGAAACTATTCAGCTTCTAAGCACTGAGGTAGAAAAATCATATGGCGATGGCCATGGTTCTTTTCCAACAAGGAACTTTTCTACCAAGGAAAATGAAAGACATACTCTCCATCCCTGGTCCACGCATGACGCTGCTTCAGTCTGAAGTGACAATGGGTTGATTAGTTATGATCGGCTGCTACAGCTGAGGCAATACAGAACTCCAATCAATTCCCCAGCAATCAATTCGTTACACTGAACTCTCTTTCCCTCCATCTGCAGCTGCCTGACATCCATCAGGGCCCCCTTCTCCTGCCTGCAAGTCCTGGTGAGCATCTGAAGACAGCTCACTGGGCTGAAATGGAGATCACTGTCTGGGAGTGCTATTGGGCAGAGAGGCGGGCGGCGTTAACCCTCTGGAGCTGAGCAGCTCAGCTGCACACTTCAAGTTTCCACTGTGATATTATATTTGACATTCAATTTGAAACCCTCAACTCCTTTAATGCAATATCTCGGCACAATGATAGTAATAAGGCAGTACCACTTGCTTTCGATTTAACTACCAAAGGCAAAGTGGAGGGGGGAAGAAAACAGCCCCAATTATGTTAACCCCTTTGCTACTAGCTCGGTATGGGACTTTACAGGTACAAAATTCTTTATTAAAATAAACTGGAGAAGAAAATGGCAGAGCAGTGGTTTTTCAGCTAGCAGCTAAAAAGCTTTGTTTTGTTGTGTTTTGCTCCATGAAAGTGCCAGAGGCTGCCATTTGCTCTGAAAATTTCAAGAAAACTGCACGAAGATGGAGCTGCTTTATGGTAGACCTATCACCTTGCATACACGACAGGAGATAAAACAGTTCAAATCATAGTTTTCTAAATGAAAGGGTCACAGTAAGCCATGATGGGGCCCTCACCAGGGCCCCTCTGATGCTTCAAAACTCTACCTACATAATTTTGTCACTATTCCACAACAGTCAAAATTATAGCGGTTTTACTTTTACTCTGAATTCTTCCATGACCAGAGAAATGCATGGAAAACAGTGCACCAGCTCTCCATGTCTCTGTTTTACAAATGGGTAAACTGAGGTCCAGTTTTGATCGGATATGGAAATTTTGTTCACTGTTTAAGCCAAAATACTGACTGCTAATTTCTAGGGGTTTCCAAGGCTCAGATATGGAGCTGTCAGTTCTGGAGAACTTAGAAACACCATTTCTAGCCCAACTTTGTCTCTAATCCCAAGGCAAACAGGACCGTCATCCAGATTTTTCTCAGCCTTCCAGGATGAGAAAATACCAACTCAGACTGTGTTAAACCAAGTTTTGCTCAGCTCTTCTACTGTCATTCACCATTCATTAGACTCAGGGGATCTGAACCGTTGTTAATCAAAGCAGGGATCAGTGTGGGAGAAAGGGGACATAGTCCTAATGGGTCAAATTTAAAGGTAGTGAATATTCATACCATGCAAAGGTGTGTAGGATAAGGATTTTTCCTCCTGGTAACTTTATTTCTTTCTCTTCTTCACCTTTCTTTCCCTTTGACCATGCTTTTAGACCTGCACTGTGGAGGATGGTATAAAACTTCCCATCTGCCTCTTCCCTGCTTGTCCTTAGACAGCAGGTGAATGTCAGAGATCTAGTCTCAAACTATTTAAAAACATTTAGCCAGCTTTACACGGCAACTCTTCGGTCAAACTTTCTCTGCTTTAGGAAAGGACATGTCGCCCCTCTTGGCAAATCAATTATTCAGACGCTGTGATAGTCCGAGGCATCGTATCAGTAATAAAGTAGTGAATTATTAATCACGGCTTGTGCCGTTTCGATTAGATTTGGGAAATTCAGGATTAAATTTCTGGCACCCTGTGTCTCGGATTGAGCTCAGCCCAGCTGGCCTGACAGGCATGAGCTGGCTTTGTACTTCAGAGGAGGCTGGTGGATAAAAATTACTTGAAAAGCCTCAGAACTTCAATTATTATTATTAGTATTTTGGAAGGAACTGGAATGACTGAAAATAGATTTCCAATCTGCAGGGCAGTTTTGGTTTCACACAAAACTTCTGCTGTAATAGTTCAGTCTCTTTTTCCCAGTTCCTCTGAACTCATCTGCTTGCTTGCAAGAAAGACTATCTGGGCTTGAAAGATGAGACATTCTTGTGAGCCTGTGTGTCTGTGCACAGTATTTACACTTTCCACATTTTATCTGGGCTCTGAGGACACTCTGAGAGACCAAAATCATACTAATTAGAAGAACAAGAGCAGCATTCCCACTGCTCTGGCATTAGCTGTTGAGGGAGAGTCTTTGTGCAGGATTGTGAGCCTTGGCTTCCCGGGACCTTGCTTGCAGTCTGCTTAAGGCTAGTGGAAAAGAGTTTTGGCTTTATCTGCCCTATGCCCAGCAGATATTCAACCCCTACAGTGGCCTGCCACTGACTTCACTCAACTGATGTTGTTTTGCTCTTGCCTGTGCTTGGTGCCTGCTGTGGGGAGCCTGCTCCGAAGTGCTGGTGAGAGCTCCTTTCACTGGCAAAGGGCTTTTCAGTAGGGTGTCCGATAGCAAAGGGAGTAAGAGCAGGAATGGGATAGGCAGCTGGGAGAGGGGAGAACCAGCTGCCCCACATATGACCAGGTGAGATGAAGAGAAATGTTGGAATGCAATGCCGGGGTGGGCTGGTATATCTGAGCAAGGCATGGGACAATGCTGTGTGTGGGAGCTCGGTACTGCGGGGTGTTGGGAGCATGTGAGCTAAAAGGACAACTGATATCAAATCACCTGGGAGAGTTAAGGGGAGATGTTCTGGTGTACCCACAACCAGAGTGAAAAATGTGCCACAGAGCTGGGAAGAGAGCACTTTCTCTCTGGTGACTTTTATCCATGGGTGAAATTTAATTTTTCCTTGTTGCCTATAGGCATAGCAGATTTGCAGAAGTTAGTAACTTCTTCAGTAGTTAGGCTGAAAAGTTAAGTAACTTTGTCCAGGCCTTCAGGAAATCAAAGGAAAAACTCAGGTGACCTGACCCTATGCTCACATCCATGTCAATGGGAACTGATAGCACAGGTCTGAAATGAAGCCTGCTGGGTTTCTCTCTGTGAAGTTGGCCTTTTGCTAGACATACAACTGAGGGAACAGCTTTTGCCACAAATGTAGTCCAATTCAAACCCTGAACAAGACTCAAAAGTGACCGAGTTGAAAACCCTTGACATGAAGGAAATAACATTTCACTCGGTGCAGTTTTAATTTCATCCCTCTGCCCTGGAGTCAGAGAACAGGGACTGTGGAGTGCATGTGCATTGTAGGGAGGAAAGTGTGTGGGGAGATGCTGCATGTAGCTAGTTTCTTACTCTTAGAAGCCTTCATGACTTTCGGGGAAAGGAAAAGGAAAAAAAAAAAGGAAGGTTTTAAAAGAATTTTTTTGAAAGAGGAGCTGAAAAAGACATCAAAACAGATCAAAGAAACTCATGGAAGTGGGAAAAAAATGGAGAGAGGGAGAAAAAAAAAAGAAGGAAAAGCTCCTGCAGTAACATTGGATGAAAATTAAGCTTCTCAGATCTGTTTAAAAGATATTCTGTTTGATCTTTTATATCTTCTGCTCTGATTATCCAGGTTCCTTTTGATGTTGCTGAGCCCTATAGAACTGATATGTAAAAATACACATACATATGTATTAATACAGTGGGTACACATGCACATGCAGGCACCCTCTCATGCTGTCATTGCTGCCCACGAGTGGGAGATGTGAAGCCAGTGGACATGAGGCCACATAGGAGCAAGGTCCGGTGCTCTGACCCTGTGATATGTGTGTCCCATGCCAAAGTGCCTCTGGGGAAAGAAAAAACTTCCTACTCCTCTCCTTGGCAGGAACCACTAGGAAAAACTGAGCTCTGAGGCACAGAGATTAAAGGTAGAAAGCTGCAACTCTTTGCTGGCACCCACTTCCTACTCTGTGCACTTCCCAAACCCTTGGGAAGTAACGGGCTGACTGTCATGATGATGTACATCCATGGAAAATTACCTCTCAGAGACCGTGCAAAAAGACACCCACAGACAAAAGGGACACAAGACAGCTGCTCCTTGGGATCTTGGAGAAGTCTGTGCCACCACACAGTCCCCACTTCATCCCCTCCTGCCTCCTGTCTGCTCCCCATGCCTTCGCAACAACGCCAGCTCCAGAGTCCTCAGCAGTTTAGGACAAACTGATTTTTTTCTGCTCTCCCCTTAAAATAGGGGAGTGTGGTCAGCCCTAGGATGGCTCACTGATACTATCAGGAGTATGGGGAAGGATTTTGCACAAAGCAGCAGAGACAGCCCCATCATGGCCAAGCCAGCTGCTGTTGCTAGGGCGGGAGGAGGGAGGCAAGTAGAAGCTGCATTAAAATACCTTCTTGACCAGGCAACAAGCCTACTTTGCCTCCACCTGCAAGGGCTTCTCACACTTCAGTGATATGTGGCTGTGATGGAGGCAGCAGGACCCAACCCTGGTGGTTGCAATCAGCTCTGCATCCCTCCCGAGCCCCGGCTGTGCCGCGCTGGCCTCTGCTCCCCAGTGCTGTGGCGCCCACACGCTTCCAAACCTTTAATCTGCTTACCTTCAGGAGGCCCTGGGAGGCAGGGAAAGTGGTGTTAAGCTCATTTTACAGCAGGAAACACGAGTGATTTCCATACAAATACTGTGCAAGCTGGCAGTAGAGGTGGGACCCACGCTGCACCTACCAAGGCTCTCGCTTTGGGCAGGAGGGCAGCTCTCTGCCTGCCATCCCCATCTTTATGTTCTTGGCTTTACACTGCTGAGTGCCACCTCCTGAAAGAAAAACTCTGTCCTCCCTATACCCCCTCCACATGGACCAGCATTTTCCACACTGCCTCCTCCCTCATCTCCCAGTTTTCCTGTGAGGGTGAGCATGATGAAGCACTCCAGTTGAATTTGGGCTCAAACACATGCTTTCTTGCAATTTTAATACAACAACATGCTTCTAATTGTTATGTTTGGAGAGGAGTGTAGGCAGCTGGGAAAAGCAGGCACAGTATTTTGTTTTTTCTTAGCTGAGGCCGGTACAGTTGGTTGTTTCAGCCCCTGGGCTCTGGCAGTTTGATCTTTCCTTGTTAGATACAGCTTTGTGTGTTTATTCTTTTTCTCTTCTCCCTGCTCTCTCCCCCACCCTCATTCAGAGGTTTCCCAAGCAGATCTCTCTATTGCCACTCCCCTCCTTAAGCTCCCAATTTAAAAAAAAAAAAGGAAAATACACAGAAAAATTATTTTAGTTTTACAGACAGCGATAAAATGATCAAAGGCTTATTTGTAGCTAACAGCAGACGTACACCACTCATTGAACTAAGATGGAGTGGAAGCATTTTCTTCATATCCTACAAATACGTTCCTTTAAAAAAAAAAAATCAATGGAGGCAGATTTTTAATTAAAGCAGATGCTGATCCTTCCTGCCCCTGATGCTGCTACATATCTTGTTGTTGTTGTGGCTGTTGTTATCTTATCTGGGCCTTTATATATTTATGTATTAGCCCCTGAGAACAGGAGATTTGAACTGATTTTTCTGTAAGGGTTAGGGGAACAAAAACAAGGTGGGCCTGTTGAAGTAAAATGTTTGTCTCCAATCTCTTTGCTACCCAGGTGAGGGTCAAACATCTCCTTCCTTGGGCTTTCCCCTCCTCCAGCTTTGGCGATGGATACAAAGGCTAAGCCTTGCTGTCTCCTTCTCTCTGTCCTTTTTACAGATGCAAATCCCCCCTGCTCAAGCTCAAGAGTGTCTCTGGGAATAAAATGTGCTCTGTAGTAATGCCTTCATTTGAAAGTGTTATGGAGATCTGGAGCTGAAATTCTGAATGGCTAGCTTTCCATTCCCCCCCCCCCCCCCCCTTTATTATTCTTATTTTAAATATCTTTTTTAATTTTTCAAAACCCCCTACTAATTTAGGGGTCTGATAAAATGATCAAGAAAGCCATTCCCTTCTTCCATACCCAGCAGATCTGGATCTCCAGTTTCCTTCCTCTGTCCTGTGCAGGGCCATGATCCTTGTGGATCCCTTCCAGCTCAGAACATATGACTGTATGATTCTCTCTTCTTCAAACCTTCCCCCAGTTGCTCAAGGGATTCCTAACAAGGCTTTCATAATGAACATCCAAGACTAACGTATTTGGTGTTGGCATCCACAGATGGAGCTAGTACTAGGCTTTGTGGGTTTGGACAGGACTGAACACAGGGTCCATGTCCTCTCCCTCTCTGGTGCTCTGCCTGCTGTCTACACAGGTCCCTGGGCTTTTACTCTTCAAATTCAGGTAAGTGCATAGAAGTGGGGGTTCATTCACTGAAAATGAGTGGCAGTACCTAGATATTTCAACCATCCTAAAATCTAAAGCAGAGAGATGGTGCCTTGCAGAATCTAAATCAAGGGTAGGTTCACCCTCCATGTCAAGGCCACCTGCTATGAGTTATGATCATCCCTCCCATGATGGAGGGAGATGTCCTGGGTCTGGGCTGTCCTCTGCAGCAGGCTCTTCCTACAGGCCATGTTTCAGCCCCCATAGATGGTTTTTATCTGTAGACTTCCTTGACTTCACTCATGTGTTATGCATAGACATTACCTAAGGAGTTCTCTTGAATCTGAAGGCTCAAAGGTGACCTGCAACAGCCAAAGATTTGGACAGATCATGTATTTTTGTGTGTGTCAATAGGACATCAGATCAGTGCTGCAGGGCCCGAGGAGAAATTTGTCCTTTCTGTCCACCACCATGCATTTGGCCAGGTGCTGCCAAGAGGGAGGGCTTCACACCCACCAAGCACAGGCCATTGCTGGAGGTACTGTACCTGACTGGATGGATCACTGGTCCCATCTGCTGTGGCAAACTATACCTTCATATGGGGAAGGGAACTGATAGGTAAAACTGCCCAGGGAATGATTTTTCTTTTCCTCTTATAGCTATCCACTCAGCATCCATAGAGAATCACACTCAGCATCCACATAGAATCATACAATTGTCTAGGCTGGAAAAGACCTCTGAGATCACTGAGTCTATTTGTTAACCCAGCACCACCATATTACCACCAAACCATATCCCTCAGGTATGACATCCACAAACCTCCTGAACACTTCCAGGTAGTGATTCTACCACTACCCTGCGTAGATTCTTCCAATACCTGACCACACTTTCAATGAAGAAATATTTTCTAATATCCAGTCTAATGTCTAATATATCTAATATATCTGTTCAAACCTGACTTCCCTGACTCTGCACACCTCTGACCTTCACTATCCTTAAAGGCTGCCCTGGGGATGCAGCTGTTCCCCAAGTCTGTGGATGGGTGTTGGCAGTCACACACATGGACTGAGGTGTGTCTGGGTAGTGTTTACTTCACTGTCCAAAACGCACATCAACAAAATGACTAAAAAAAGTACTTCTAGTTTGCAAGAGTGTCTCTCCTCATCCAAAATGTAACAACTTTTCATTTTATGTTTTATTCCCTTTTCATCAAAAGCAAGCAGATTAATAAAAGAAATTGAGAAAAAGGAAAAGAAATAGCTTTGTTTAAAAAATACCTCATCAGCAAATTTTTTCATATTTTCAATCAAGTAAACTGATTGTGGTATCTTATTATTTGATAGGAGCATGCATATATTTTCACTCAATCCTTAACTATTTTTTTCCCCAGTGAATAAATTATTTGTTCAAAATCCTTCCTCACTTGTAATACCAAATAGCATTTTTGTTATGTCTGCTAAGAAAACTAAATATTGACTTCAATATTATGCAGATTTAGAATTTTGCTTTTGAAAGGGTGGGATGCATTTGGAAGAAATTTGGATGCATTTGGAAGAAATTTAAGTGTTTACTGTAAACGTGCCTTTATCTGAGATAATCGCTCTTAGCCTTCCTCTGTAGTTAACAGGTGTCTGCTCTGCAAAGTTGAGGGCACAAGTCTTGTCATAAGATAGTCATCTACCTTCAGCCAAATCACACTTCCCCTAAAAAAACACTTTTTGCTCCATGTTCTATATTGCAAGCCTTGGCTAACTTGGAAGGATCTTTGGAAGGATCTGCATTTTAATTACATGTCTTAGATGTGGGAAAATTTGGGTAATATTAAACATGACCAACTAGATTAAAAGCAAGTTTCTTCTTTAAAGCTGTTCAGGATGCTAACAGGATTATGCAGCACCTTACAAGGCTATGGTTTCCCTAAAGCTGGCTGTGCAACAGCACATGGAAATAAATGCTTCTAATTTCAGATTGAATGCCTATGGGCAGAGGCACCAAATGTGCACAATAGTGCACAATTTATTTGCAATTACAAATACCCACTCTGTGGAGGAAACACGATTAGCTGTATCCCTTTTCCACTGAACTCATATTCGTTCTTTTAATACTATCAATACTTTAAAATGCATAGAAAAATGAGAAGTAATATATAAACAGCTTGCTTTCTCCTCACCCCCACACTTACATAAGAAAACACACTCAAAAAAGGTAAACTACACATATATATATATATGCAAAAGATAAAATCCACTTCAAAATGCAATCCATAACCCTCTTCCAGCTTTTGCCTTTATCAGGTGGCAAGTGAAGTCTTTCACACCAATAGAGTGTAAATTCTGTTAATAAACTGTGCTACAATATCTTTGAAAGTGTGAGCCAATAAAATGTTATACCTGGAGATTAAACTATATCCAGCCTCAACAGGAGTGACAATTTTTTGGTGGACCTGGGTTGGGGTAAGGGTTTTTGGGCATTTCTCTGTACCTTTCACAGCGATCGGAAGAAAGACATTTCAGTCACAATACCTTGGGATAGATGTGTCTTTCACTACAGCCTCATATAACCATCCATGTTTGGATGTTGACATGGGAGTAACTGTCTGGTTATATGCATCTTTTCTCTATTGCATGGTATTGATTGATGGCGTAACAAAGTTTTTGAGTGATAGCTCAACAATGGAGAAGTTCCAGAATCCCTCTCTCTTTCCTCTGTTAGTGGAAGGGAAAATGTCTTGTCCTCAGCACTAGTTAAACTCTGTGAAACTTGATCCTGCTATGGGAGATCTGCGTGTAGATTCATACTCTCTGACAACATTTTAAATTCACTGACTGGCATTTACTTTGTAAATAAATAAGAGGATCAAACCAGCACTGCTTTAGAGAGGTCAAGTAAAACCTTTGGTCTGTCTGTGAAATATGTAGACCAAGTTATCTGCTCTTGAAAACCGCCATAGCTGTACTGAAACTTACTAATTTATGCCCTGAAAGGATGAGCTTCTGTAAAGAATTTGCATCTGAGAGAAAGTCTGAGCCAGAGAGCGATAGCAATAGAGATAACCAGAGGGACCTTCCTCCTGGGACCAGAAGGCTCTGGTTTATGCCTTGCCTTGGAAAATATAGGCTGACCCCTACGAGTCCTAGGTCTATTTTCTTTTCTGAGCCCTTTTTTCTTATATGTTCTGTCTTCCTGTGTTTGCTGTGCACTGGACAGTGTATGATGCTACATGCCCAAATCTGCTTTCAAGTCAGACTTTCAGAGACTTTGCCCTCACATTGCCAGTTTTTGGTCTGTGTCCATGGTTCTGCCTGAAGGTCTCTTTGCGCCTGTGGGATTTGTGGAGGGGTGAGGATGGCATTTTCAGGAGAACTGAAAGGAGGACTAACTACACGATTATTTAGGTTACCTCTACGGTAAATTGGGTGAGAAAAATGGTCTGAGGCAATATCCTGTGATTGTCAAAAATCTGTTGTGAGTACAGTGTTGGTCACTACTGTTATGAACCTCATCCAGATATGGTCTGGGGGATGGATGAGGCCAAAAACTACTGCTGTCTGCAGCATGGATATGTGCACCCCTTTTTTTTTTGTTTGTTTGTTGAAGGAGAGCTTAGCACTGTCAGTGTGAGCATACAAGCATCTTTCATTGTGCACAGGGAATGCACCTACAGTGATATGAATGAAGTTCTTGCCTACATTCATATATTCTAGCTGAGGACTTAAACTTTTTCCACGGTATGGTTGCAGTATCCATATTAAAAGCTCCCTAAACAGAGAAGACATACCTCAGAACACTCGTAATATTTCCTCTGATTTTTATATACTTTTGTTATACACATACTGGCCACTGCTTGATAAAAGGTACTGTATTACCTTTCTCTTTGATCAGAGGCTCTACAAAAATTTTATATCCTAAAATGTCTTTGTTGCCTTTAAGGATAAAGCATTCCTGAGTAATTTCTTCTAACACTCCCACCCCCCTATATTCATTCCTGCTTAATCAATCTATTCTAGCAACTGCATTTCTCCCCCTTGAAAATCAAGGGTGACTTTCAGCTCCCAGCATGATTGGGAAAAAAGTCTGGCAGAGATTAAAGAAAAGAGTTGCTTTTCCCTTCAGAATCTGAAGGGGAGGATGAGATTGGCAGAAGTTATTGGTCAAAATATCACTTAAGAGAGGCAAAGCTCTTCCTAGGACAGTCTCTTTCACATCCTGCTTACAATAACAACAATAGCCTTGGTATCACTTTAAAAGAGAGACCAGAGAAGGTGTGGGGGTGGGAAGGACAGGAATTACAGCCCTTATATTAATCAGATAGAAAAGCTCTGTCTCCCACAATTCTTTCATTAGCTGGCGAGACAGGTGCCCTCCGACCTCCAGCATCACTTACTTCCTTGGTAACAACTACTGCTGGCAGATGATCCCTCTTGTAGACTTCATCCATATTCAAAGAGTTGTCACATCCAACTGACGCTAAGAAGCTAATCAAGTAGAATTTTTTTCCTTTTCTGTGTCTTTTTGTTCCCACCTCTTACTCCTTCTCTCATGCTAGAAAGATTTTTCCCCGCCATGTAGTCAAATTCTTTTGAACCCTGAGAAAGGACCAGATCCATGGGGAAAGCAAGGAAATCCCTTTTCACTTCACATGTGGAGCCTCTGATGATTTTTCCCCTTTTACATGTCAAACCTAGGACTCTTTTGCACTACCACTAATGGCATTTAAGAACCACCCAGCACAAGCAGGGGCTCGATTAAGGGAGCGTCTCACCACACTTGCTGTTTCAGGGTAGGCTGAAAATTTTCCATCAAAACTGTTTTGAGATAAAAAATTAAATTTCCAATGCTGTCCACATTTAGAAGAATGTGGCCTTATTAAAGCAGTTGATTTCACAACAGATAGAAGATGAGTTAAAATTACATTTTCCAGAGACATGGATGATATTTTCACTGATGTTTTGATTTTGTTTGCTTTTTTTCCCCACAGTAAGCCTGTCAGCTATACTGTGCCTCTTCCCTGTATTCAGAACCAACTTGTCAATGTGGTTCTGAAGTAGATAGAAAGAGTTTATATGAGAATATTTTGATGCATTTTGTACAAAATTATTTTCTAACAGAGATCTCATGGCCATCTCTCCTAACTACATGCACAGATTAACGTGAAGTAATTTCAAACACTGAGGGTGAAAATGCTGAATTTGAAGCAACAACTACATAGGAAAATCTGACTCTTATATTCTTGATGAGAAAGAAGAACCAGCAGAATAAGATGCCATTTCTGCATTTTTCCATTCTGAGATTTATAGATTTCTGATCATTTGAATAACATGAATCATCTAGGGGAAAGTCTGAGGCTGTTAAGTTCAGATAGACAGGAACTCTTCATTCACAACAATGTGTCAATGATTGTCAGTCAAATATGAGGGAAAGGGAATCAAAGTCAGGAATTTCTGTTCCAGAAAACATGGAGTTTTATTTCAGTGTGAAACTCCAGAACACCTGGCATATTTTATTTACAAGTTCTGAAAATTATGCATCATTAGACAAGAGAGAATTTCTAAAGTAGTTCCATTTTTTTCTGAAAAACATTTGTAAGCAACTGACCTGAAGAATCTCTAATAAAAAAAAAAAAATCTATAAACAATAGCCTTGTTACAATACCACTGATTTGTGCAATTCAGAGGAAATGCTGACATCCTCCACTAAAGCACTAGTTTCAAGCTACAGAAAATGCTGGTTTAAATCCTAATGGCATCTGTTTCTCTTCCATGAGTTAATTCAAGAAGAATAAATGTGGAAAACAAAGGAAAGAAGGAAGTCAAAGGCACGCTGGTACCAGGCAAACATCGCTCCCACAGATCTCCCTTATTTCCACCATCCACTGCCAGGTTCCTTGTTAGAATGTGCAGTGCATAATTTACTCCTCATGTCTCCCCTTACATCATCCTGTGAGTACAGATTCTTCCGTAGGCATCCTTGGTGCTGCTGCCGTTCCTGTCACCAGTGCAAACCGAAGCTGGCTGGTGGGTTTACTCACAGGAGTGTGTGCTCTGCCGGATTCCTGTTGCAACTTTTTAGCAGCCTCTGTCTTCATGACACTATTTTTGGACCTCGCTCTCACTCTCTCTCGTCTAGCAATGTCTCGTCTCATGGAGACTGGAGAGCTAAGTTCATTAAGATGGAATTTGGTGGGTTATTGCACGAAATTACCTCTATTTACATCTGCTGCCTGTCACTTTCAATGCTCTATGTCTTTTATCACTTAATACTTCCACTACCTGTCCATGCCAACTTTCAGTGGGCAGCAGTTGTAAACTCGGCTTAGCATTGCTTGCTGCATGCTCTCCTTCCTACAGAAGACTTTTAAGGGGCTGTGTGAGCCTGTGTCTAGGCCAAGAATATTTGTTCATGGGTAAGACAGAGCTACAGCTGTGCTGAAATCCAGAAAGGCCAAAAATATCCATAAATTATTTTCCTAGGATGAATTATAGTTTCTCCACTGTTTTTAACACTTTGTCTACTGCAAAATGTCTTTGTTGAGACCAGCTGAGAAGAAAAGCATAAAACTGAAAGTAAGCTTTTGGCTAGAGTGAGAACTGAACCTGAATCTTTCATGTCTCAACAGGGTTGGGCTGCAATGTTTCAGCAAAGGGGGAAATGCTGAATTTTTGCTTGTGGAAGACAGCTTACTGTGGGTCGATGAGTGACTGTATAAAAAATTCATGCCCAGGAGACATTCAACAGGTGGAGTCCCACCTGAGATACCTGTGCCTTGAGAAAAAAGGCCATACCTGGTCCTGGTCAGGCACACAGCAGACTGTGTTGTCTAGGCACACAGCATGTTACTTGAGTTTAGTTGTTCACTCCTGGTTGTGCACAGGCACCAGAAAATCTTGAAAACCAGCCCGTTTGCCTGTCTAACACACCACATCCATCACCTCCACCTCTGTTTACTTGTGTGAACGAGTCAGTAGAGACATTGTAAGGTTGAAGAGCAGCAGAATGTGCTATTTCCACAGACCTCAACAGGCACTGGTTAATGTCCCAGACCTGCAGAAGCTCAAGCTATTATATTTTTCTTTCTGCTTGCTGGTAGTGTGACACCGAAACACCTAACTGGCTACCACAGCAAAGCCAGGGAATCTACCCCTGTGAAAATTTGGCACATGCCAATATGGTACAGCTCAGATGCAGATCAGAAATGACGGCTTTAAAATCTTCCTTATTCGTATCTCCTTCCTGCCCTTTTGCCAGTGAGTTAACACGGCATCAAAGTGTCTGCCACCCTGATCTCTGACCATGAGCCTATTAAAATTGCATTGGAAGTTAACAATAAGGATGGAAAACAAAGATCAAATGAATAATGCATTAACAAAGCACTTCAATTAGATATTGAAGAAAATAACATAAATATATTAGATAGAAAAATATCTTGAATTATAAATTAGGTGGGGAATTTCTTTTTTCACCCCCAATGCAAGGAAAAAAATGAAAGGAAATAAAGAGATACATAGTCTTTTAATGGTTGTTGGGAATAAACTGTAGGGATATTTACACTTCTTTGCTGTTCAAGCTTAGTAATTTCATGTGTTTTTGCAAGATAACATTTGGGTCATGTGATTTCATCAACCAATCCAGCTGCCAGGCTCTTTCCTGACACTTGGTAATGAAGTGATATGGCAGGGTAGGACAAAGTCACCTTATCTTTTTATAAATGCATTGAGTGGCATTTGGGATGCCTTCCTACCTTTCCGGTTCATTTGCATTACACAAGAACCCTCTAAATGTTAAAGCTTTCTCTGGCAGTGAAAGTTTGACGCTTCCAGTGGCATTCAAGGATATCTGTCTTGGAGTGGCATAAAAATAATGATGCGCAGTTGTGTGTGTGTGTGTGTGGGGACGGGGCTGCGTACGCGTGTGCGCAACAGCCGGCTGAGAGGCTCCGGAGCTGTCTCCGGCACCAGAGCAACGCGTGTCGTCCATCCAAGCTGACAGGCCTACCCAACCTGAAATCATCTGAGTGCAGTTTCTGAAATCGCTTGAAAGTGGAGTGTCAGGAAGATGTTTGCATGGCGAGTGACATCTCCTCCCGGCGTGGTTTAATGACATCCCTCCCTTGTCATAACTCTCCTCACGCTTCACAAATAATAACAGCGGGAGAAGGACTTGGCAAGACCGAGTTGGGAGCAGGAATGGGAATGTGGGAAAGGGCTGGGAGGCAGGAAAGCGCAAATCGTTGGAGACAAAACCACTTGAAAGGGCTTGAATCAGCCTGAGCATTCGTACCTGGGAGGGCTGTGGGTGTTTCTTGCTTTCCATCACTCTCCCATCTTGTTAAACAAAGGGTAGGGATTTACCCATCTTTGCCAATCAGCCCAACCTAGAGCAGCAGGCAAGGATGAAATCACTCTTGGTATGGAGGTCTGTCTGTAGAGATGCTGATTGTCTCTACGTGTTTATTGCAATGTGTTTTTTGGTTGCAAGGAGGGAGAGGGCAGCAAATACACTGCTGCATGAAGGTTTTTCCTCCTATGTCCACTGGGCTTCTGGCTTTGGTAGGACTGGTAGGCAGGCTACAAACTGAAATAAACAGGTAAGAGCTTAGGGGACCAAAGTGCTTGACCAAGTTAAGGGATTTGAACTCCTGACATTTAAAACCGGCTCGGTCACCTTCCTGGTGGCTCAGCTTAGGCAAGCTGCCCCATGCTTCTGTGCTTCAGTCACCTGCCCTGTGCTAGGACTGAGGAATGAAGATTAATCCCAGGGCAAACCAAACATAGCAGAATGTTATGAAACATTTTGTGACATTGTCAACAGGTGATTAACACGGTTCTTTTAAAATGTCCCATCAGCACTACGTACCCTCAGTTAATACTGAAAATGAAAAATGATCAAGGAAAAAAGGAAAAATAATCAAGAGCTAAATGATAGAGTCTATATTGATTTGGTATTTCCCCCACTTCCAAAGGAAGAGGGACATTTTCCAAGGGTTTGCTAATTACTGTTAAAGAATGGGAAAACAGACTTCTCGCCCCAGTTTTCGTCAGTACAATCTGTGTGTGAAAGACGCTGCCTCTGGATTTGTGGCGGGGAATGCACCCAGAAGAACAAGCCATGTCACCCACAAGGTCTGTGTGCTGCCAGGCAGAGGAAAGACTTGTTTCTGTCAGGCGTGAAGACAGTGAGAGAGCCGAGGAGCTGGAGAACCAGGTACGCTGCTTGCCGCGTCTCCAGATGGCTGTCTCAGCTGTCTTCTCAGCCGTAAGAGGCAGTTCAGGAACTGAAAGCCTGCACCTGCTGCTGAAAGAAACATGATTTTGTAGGTGCTCGGTGTCTGAGGATTTCAATGTGCAATAAAAAGATAATTTATAGTAATCAAAACAACCATGGGTGAAACCTTGAGGCTGCTGTGGGCCAGAATGACCACATAATCTGGTGGCAAGTTTGTGGTCTCAAGGATGGAGTAAATGACTGAACTGCAGCCCAAGGACTGAAGTAATGATACGGTAAAGGGAATGCAAAGAGCCTCCTTGCTTTAGCTAATACACCTGAGTAAGTGCTTAGGTACTCCCAAATTTTGTCTTCTCTCTTCCCTCCATGCTTAGTAATCTTTAGCATGCAAGCTAGTAAGAATAGATGGATGAGCTTTTTGGGTTACTAATTTTGTCTAAAACACAGATATGACTGTAGTTCACAGACAAGGTAACAGCTTGTTGGGCCAAATATGTCTGGTGTAACGCATTTGAGCCCAGTAGAGATGTGTGTTATTCCCTGTGTCCAGCTATGCAAGAGCATCTGAGGTATTCGTACAGCTGCCCCTCAGACACCTCCACACACCAGGTGTGTGGACAAATTTTTCCAGCTCCTTTTTAAGTACCTTTCCAGCAAATGTACAGTGGGCAGGCTCCTGTAAGGATGGAGGGTATATCTCCTGTGTGGACAAGAGCCTGCATTCCTGAATTTGGAAGCAAGGACTTACACCCTAACAGCCTCTCAGGGTTGCATGTGCTCTGCCAGCCCTCTGGGAGTGTATTTACAAATTAAATGAAAGAGATAACAGATGCTTCTACATCATTTCACAAGGAACTGAATGTCAAAGTCAAGAAAGAGGAAGGGAAGAAAAGAGCTTTGCCAAAAGGAATGTGTACCTCAGTGGCTGGTGTCATCTTAAACGGGCTCACACCTCTGCTACTGGAGGGTCCCTGTGCACTGAGAAAGAATGTCCTTTGGATGAGTTGTTCAGCTAGCACCCTTTCTCTTGCTTCCTTTGGGTTTTCTCACAGAGGATAAAGGATTCCAATGACTTTTCCTTGTCCAAAGTACTTCATCCTACAACCGTGCCACTATTCCCTAGCTCCACACAGCAGATTCCCCTCTCCAAGGCTGTGTGTCGTCAGCTACGTGACACATAAAGATCAGCATTTGTCCCAGTCCATACATTCTGCTTCCAGGTTTCAGAGTTTGCAAGGAACACAATGGGCATGTTAGTGAGCAGAGCTGCAGACTAAGGCATCCTCTCTTCTTCCAGAGTAGCTGTCTGTTCTTGCTGCTGGTACAAATGTGTTCCTTAAAAACACTGGGGGTGGATATGGCACTTGGTTCCTTTACTGTGCCATGAACATGGTTAAAGTTTGAGGAGGTGTTTGTGTGAGTGACGGACAACTTGGAGAAGGAAAATAAACCTTGAATTTGCTGAGGAGTTAAACCGAAGTCTGATTTGGTTAAGGGACTCTTTCCTTCATCCCCACTGGCTTCAAAAGAAAGTCCGAACTCTTTACGTGAGAATCTCTGAAACTCTTTTCACTTGACACAAACATCTAACAATTTGGAACAAAGGCAAATTGAACTATGAAAACTCTCTCTATTACCAATGGAAAGAGTGAGACTCCTCACTCTTGAGTGTGATGCCAGCCTCAGACATAAAGGTATAATACGAACTTCATGTCAGAAAGTTATTCAGGTTACTGGAGCAAAGATATACAAACCAGAACAGCACTGTGAGTCAATTAGAAACAGCACCAGAAGATTCCAGAATATTTAGGTAAATCTTGAGATGAGCTGAATAGACATAATGCAGAAAGCCTGCTAAACTGTAGGAATTACTAAGTATAGAATCAAAGTAAGGCTCAAGTGGAGATCCCTGTGATTGCCTTAAATTTTACATCGCTTGGATTCCTCAGATGCCTCCATGACCTCAGCTAATATTTTCTCTGATATTCACCACACAACAGTAATGGGAAGAGTAGAATTTAACTGTTATTGCCTAGGGCATCTAAGTTAAATACCACACAATTCCCCATATCTATGAGACTGAGGAGGGGAATAACACACCTATCTTCACCAACATTTTTAACAGAGACACTTAATTCCATTAGAGATATTTAAAATTGAAGTTCTTAAGTTCAAGTGTGTTAAGACTTGTGGGCTCTGTGAATCTGCTCCACACACCACGCAATGAAGTGATCCTCCCCACTATTGCACTCTAGCATGTGAACTATTAAATATTTCTTTTCTTTTTTATTTCCCCACCCTCTGCCATGTTACCTCTGAAATGTCTAAAACTTTTTTCATTTACAAGGAAAATTAAATAAACAAATAAATAAAACCCGCAGAACTCGAAGATTTCTTATTAAAGTTCTGAACATATGCTACTTAGGAAAAAAAAATCTAAGTGAAATTGGCTGATAAAGTAAGAATCCCACAAAGGGCTGTTCTTCCAATCATCCGGTATTTCTCCTGTAATTTCCTCAGAGATTGTGGAATGATTTTCCAGATGTCTCTGTTCCTTCCAGGTGGCGTGTTCAACATGATTTGGAACAAGGCCAATCTTATGCTTCTTCCTATGCAGGCGAGATGATACTGTGCAAGGTACATATATGTACATACTCCCACATTTTTGGAAACATAAATAGCATGCTTCTTGAAGCGTACAAGTAAAGCAAAACTCAGAGGAAGGGTGGTTTTATTTGTGAGGTTGGCAAAATAGCCCTGTCTGAGAAAAGTAGTTTTTTTGATCAGTAAGAAAAGAACCAAGGGTAGTTTTTGCTATAGGAGCATTTTCAAGGGGTCAGTAGGTGATACAACTTCCTACTGCTCTTTAATTTGACTCACATAAATCCTGTTTAGCGTCAAAGCTACTTCGGTTCCCTCCCAAATTTCCTCCTTGTTTGCCTGATGAACATAGACTTGGAACTAGGGCTGCAGGGAGTGGAGCTTCTTCTGGGGCAAGACACTGATGGCAAATGAAAATAGCAACAGTAAGTTTGGATCAGTATATTGGATCAGGCCAAAAACCTCTGTCACCTGCAAAAGAACAGACAGCCTGTGACAAACTGGGTGATTCCACAATGGACAAGTCTGTTCTGCTTTTCACCCTGTAAATGTAACTTCTTCACTGTAAAGGAGAACCATCTTTATTTTTGGTGCTGGCTGACAGGTCTGCTCTACATTATCAGAGAGATTAAGCAGATCAGTACTACGAGTGGCCCCTGACCCTCTGAGATAGATAGATGGGTGGATACAGCAGCGTAAATGCTACTGGTGGATTTTAATAGTTGTGATTTTTAAATGACAAGGTCGATTCTTGCTGGGAGGACAGACAGATCTGGACTTTGGTTGTGCCAGAGAGAGCTGAGCACTGCCCTTGAGTGGGGTTTTTGTTTTGCCTCTTCCCAGCACTGATGTCAGCAGGAGCAATAATAACCTATTGGGTTTTAAGATGAAAGAGGAAGAGAAGGCATTTCCCCCCTCCGTATTGGCTCCTGCGATATATTTAAACACCTCCAGCATGCCAACATCACAAGCTAAGCATAAGTGATGGACCTTGGGTCCACATTGCTTCAGCTCTACAGTTTACTGCTGCAATTCCCTCAGCACAGACTCCATGTACATGTTTTTGCCATTTTCACTCATGTTTTTTCAATCAAAGTCCAGGCTTTTAATGGACAAGTTTTTCCAGCAAAGTGTCCAAACATTGTTGAAGACATATTTCCCTTCTTCCAGTTATAAGTAAGTGTGATTTTCAGAAAAACTTCATAATCTTGTGTGGTAAAAAAGACCCTGCTCTAACTGAAAATTTGTATCATCAATGGAAAGCATAATACTCATAATCTACCTGTAATACCTACCAGAAATGTTTTATAAGGCAGTGAATCTGCTACCCTCTGTGAATAGAGGTAATTGTTAAAGAAAACCAGGAAAATTAGGAATGAGTTAAGTTCTAGAAATTTCAGAAATTTTTCCATTTACTGGGTTGAGATCAAGTTTTGCTAAACTTTTCTAAGAACAAAACTGAAGAATAAGAAAGAAATGTTTCTCAGCTTAGGCTCATGAGACTTTCCATCTTCATAACTGTGTGAACACTAGAATGCTGTACTACATCATTAACTTCTTACATATTTTGGCCTTTTTATGATAACCTTTTCTTCCCTACTTCCCTGAAGCTTTGTTTGCATTTCTCATATTTCTAGCACATTTCTGGTGCAATAGTCTAAGCTTCTTTCAGTAACCCAAGTTATACATACATGTGTGTTTGTGTGTATATGTATATATATTTATCTCTTTATATATTTCAATATTGAAAGAAGAAATTGGCATAATTTCCACTTGGTATCTTTTGTACTGGAAAATATGTTGAAAGCAACATTTTGCCTAGAACTGCTTTGGTTTGGACAACTAGGTTTTCCAATAGGGTGTGTTATCCACCTTTTCCAACTGAAGATGTTTAAAAGTCAGATGTCTAAGCTTCCTTTGTTGTTATTTTGGATAATAAACATATCCCGAGGGCAATTAATATATTTTTTCTTACACACTTATCTTTGGCTACAACGAAATGACCTCTGGAGATGCCTGTTCTTCTGTATTTATAATAAGAAAAGCCTGTCATGACTAACCCCAATTAGACATCTGGCTTTTAGGACATCAGGAAAGATAAATCTTGCCCCAACTGGATTGGTAGAAGTTTCGCTCAAACCCTGTTATAGATATCCATATGGTCATTGCTCTGTCTGATCCCCTTATACCTGCTGGCTCCTGGACATTGTTCATGGGCAAATAAGACCATGAGTCTTTATATCTGAGAGTAGTGGGGAGAAAACCATAGGATGACACTTGCAATGAATAACTTGCTTAGGAGTATTGCTGGAGGGCCAGAAAGTATGGGGACTTCTTTATAGCAAGTCATCAAAGAGAGCACTGGAAACAGACTATATTTGTCTCTAAACACCTCTCTTTCATTTGCACCTCAGGTTTATTTCCCCAGAGCTTGCAACAGCCGGGTTCTAATTTTGGATACGTGACTATCTTTTACTGAGATGGTCACCAAGAACATGAGATTGACAATAAGTTTTTGGATGTGGGAATCAGCAACAAATTACTTTTTGAAAGTAATTTGAGCGACACTGAGTAGCTGATAGATTCAGGCCACAAACACTTTCACCTGAATCAAGACAACCTCCAAAACAAATACACCAGCCTGGAAGAAAGTGCCTTCTTGTGCTGGAGGGATGGTTGGGTCACTGAGCGTAGCTGTACTTCTTATAGATAGAAAAAAAATGCGAAGAAGGATGGTTCCAGAAGGAGAAGGGTGTAGAGGGAAGTGCTGAGGAGACTTAAGTTACTCTAGCCATTTGACATCTTAAAATAAAACTAAATGGGAGTCCAGAAAGACAAGGAAAGAGAGAAGAAAGCACACTGAGTTTGGCATCTCTGATCTCAGCTGAGCCTACAGGGAGTCTGAGAACCATATAAGGCTGGAGAACTCCAGCTGTGATTCTGGTGCAAATAGTCCCCTTTGTTGTCTGTAGAGAAAGGACAATAAAAGCAATGGCCAGTATTTCCACCCTAGTATTTACTTAAGAACCCCCCCCAGCCTCCTGCCCCAAGATAAGAATAAAATCTGCTATTTCCCTCCTCCTTTCTGTCCTTGTGAAAACAGACCCCTGAACAAGAGGATCTCATGTTTTGAGGCCAACAGGGCCATTTTTCTTTCCCAAGAGCAACCTGTGCTGTCCTCATCCTGCTCCCAGGGAGAGGGTTGGTAGCAAGTCCCCCTGAGTGGAACAAGGGCAGACTGGCCAGTGCACAAGTTCTTTAGAAAGCACTGCTGATCTCATGTGCAGCTGCCCAGCAGGAGAGGGCTGTCTCTCGGCAGGACCTCAGTGGCTACATCTACATTACTCTGAAAGGGCACCATCTGGAGCAGCAGGAAACATGGCACACTCCACCTCCTGCGGACTGCCTGCCTGTGGAGAGTTTGTTTGGGCCTGCCTGGTAGCACTCTAGCCCTCCAGGTATCCCTGGGCATGTGAGGTCTTGTGCAGTGTGGCTGGAGTACACTTGACACACCTTGGGCCATTCTTGAAGACTCATTATCTGCACAGAGGGTGATTTCCTGGTCTTGAGCTCTCAGGGCTACCCTGAACAGCCAGTGCAGAGATCTTACATCAAGTGTTATTCAATCCCACCTGTTCACAAGCAGTTATTCCTGTCTTTTGGACAAGAAAGTGTTTTACATCTCTGTTCACCTCAGTCATTCCTCCCTCTTTCCCTTCACCCAACAACCTAAAACCGCACACAACATCAGAGAAAAAAACCCTGATTTACCATAACCGGTCAGAGTGTGGGTACATTGCATAAAATATTCTGTTTTTGACAGAGGGAGCCATCCAGCCAATTTGATAGCTCTGCTCCCAGGGGATTAAAATACCTCCTTCATCTCAGCAGAGAGTCTGTGTATGGAAAGAACCTGAATTAAAATCTACCTTTTGCTTCAATGCCTTCAAAACACTGCTGCCTCTCATGGGCAAAGCCAGACGTAATCCTGGATTCAGTTCCCTCCCAGTATTGTTCAGTGTGTTATCTTGCCTTGTTTGTTTGTTCCACTTACTTGTTATGTACCCCTGACATGAGGATAATCAAAATCTCTGGAGGAGGGGAGCATCCTCCCTCTTGTAATGAGCGGAGCTCTGTCTGCACCCTGATGCTCCCAGGCAGTCACCAGTCTCATGGGTTTGTGATGGTCCCTTAACCACACCACCTGAATTCACGCCCATCTTTAGCTAGAAAGGTAGCTCATATTGAGATCTTTCTTTTCAATAGACAATGTTAGGTCAGGTAAATAAATCTTGTCTTAATTGACTGGATCAAGGTAACCCAGGTAGTTTGTGACAGAATAAGATGCAGTTTACATCAGCGGTAAGTGTCTTCCCCAGCCTCAGGTTCATGCCCCTAATATGAAACAAAAATACATCAAGGGCTACCAAACAGAAAGACACCACCTTTGGCTCAGAAATCTTTTGAACCACAAATTGTGGGAGATGGGATAAATACTTTAGGAAAGAATCACTGCCTGCTTGTTGTGATTTTACATTTTGTTTTAGGTATATACTCTTGTCCACAGTCAAAGACTGATCATCAGGCAAGGCAGATGTGCTGCGCTAGACTTGTCATTCTTGTGTTCCTCTCTACCTCAGACCTTGGACTAGTCATTCAGGGACAGCTTTTTAGTGGCGACATTGTTCCCAACTTCCTTTATCAAGGTCACACTGGAAGTCTGTAAAAGGTCTGAGAATTAATTCCAAATTTCTCAAGTGAAATTTCTACGCATTGGACTGTCCACTCCCTGATTAACGGCTGCTACAACTACTTTCAGTTGCAGACTATCAAACTTTTTCAGGAGCTGTCTCTGATCGGTTGATAGTGTTTTTGAAAAAAAAAAAAAAAAAGGAGAACATGTCAAATAAATTCAAACAATAAATAAGCCAGCTGAAATCGAGGTCTGCTCATGGATATTCAGTAAGCTGCAAAAGAATCAAAATCTGCTGGATAAATTATTCATTGCAAATTATTTGTTCATCTTGACAGTCACAAAATTATACAATCCATTAAAAAATAAAATAAAAAAAAAAAAGTCCAGTCACAGTATTTGACTCCAACCCTGTGTTACAGAGAAAACCCCACTAGGTTAATATTTTGGAAGAACGACATGGCTGTGCCCCCACTGATGGGGTCTGGTGATGTCTAGCAGTTCTTAATTCAGTCTAGGAAAGGCAGTACCATACAGATAGCCACTGATTGCCTCTGGGAGAGGTGGATTCGTTTTATCTTAGGGGGTCTGAGGATTTTCCTCTGTCTTTCCCTCCCTGCTTCAGCAGAAAAGAGAAAGTGTGGGGACCACTACTCTCACATAGCTCAAAAGTCACACAAATCCACTTCATTTTATGTCAATAGGCTCTGTTCAAAGCAGGTTGTGTTGCAACATCTGCTTCAACACATCTGTGTCCCTTTATGCTATTGTTCATTACTGTCATATCAAAGTGATCCCACTTTTAGGGTGTCCTGGTGTGTCTGTTCCAACAGACAAAATGAAGAGCAGAAGTGTAGTGCTCAACTTCCTCCTGTATGCACCTCCTCTTTCAAATACACACCTGGGACCTTTTTTCTGCACAGCCCAATAAACCTGTCTCTACACAAGGGAGGGGCACTGAGCGATAGTGATAACTTGTATCTGGGCACTCTCTTTATGCCCACTTTGCACTGCCTGGTGTAGAGGGCTTAGACCAAGGTTGATAAGCGTGGACACTATGTCAGCTATCACTTTGCTGCAATTTATTCTACTTCTTATGGCCCAAATCACTGAAAATACCCTTTATTTTCAAAATGAGAAACACACCAGAGCCCTTACGAACATACAACAAAGTGAACAGAAGAGTACAAGGTCCTGTGCAGCAAGCCCCATACCAGGTTCTTATAGTCCACACATGGACTGGAGCTAGTGAAGAAAACTTTACTTCTACACGCACAAACACACACAAACATTCATATCCACATATACATGCATGTGTACAAAGACCAGTGTGATCTGATTAGTGTTAGAAAATGTTGCAGAGAGTAAAAAGCCCTCTTACAAAGGCAGAGAGAAAATAAATGTTTCTATTCTGTTTTATACCGCATCTTACACACTATCCTCATCACCACAGGGTTTATTTTTCCCTCTGAATTTTTCTTCTTTTTAAGGTTTGATCTGAGGCCAGGTTTTCTAATGAGTTTAGTGAAGGGATCAAAGGATCTAACCATCTGCCTAAAGAAAACAATAGTATTTCCAATTGCATGATGGTATCTGGCAGGGAAGGCAGATTGCTGGGCTCCTTAGGTATATCATACAAGAGAGATGGGAAGTGCAATAGAGAAGGGAACCTTATCTAACCAGATGCCAGAAAAATATCTAGTCTTCCAAAAGTGTGCCAGTTACTTTGATTTGGCAGTAATGGAGAGGAGAGGTTTGGAGAGGTTCGGAGAGGTTCAGAGAGGAGAGGTTCGGAGAACTGCCGTGCGAGAAGGAAGGAGTTGATGTATTTATCCTCCTCCTGCAATGGGCCCCAGTGGTGCAGGGGGACAGATAGGCAGTAGTCAGACAGACAGAGCTTATTGGGATGAACTCGTGTACATCCAAGGCAGCTTCTCTCCTGCCCCATTCATTCCATCTCTTGACAAATCCCATTCAATTGAACAGTGAACTAACTGGTTTGCTGAGCCCCGTTGCAAGGGAGTGGATGCTTACACAGCTCTGCTTTCCAGTGACTTTCTGGGGTGAGGGCACTTGTTGAAACAATTTAGTGTTTGCTAGGACTTACCAGGTGGAGGCTTAAAGGAGGGAGAATAATTTTAAATTTGCATCTTAAGACTCCAGTGATGGTTTGGACTTCTAAAAGTCACAAAACACACTCTCATGATAGTGATGCCACTTTAATATGTCTGAGAATAAAAACAAGGACTGAAAAGCTACCAATAACTTCTGCGAATCTTGGCATATGAATGCATGTTCCCTAAACCATCAGTCTTAAGTTAGGAAGAAGGATTCAAAAGAAATTTAAACTGCTAAACAAATTGTCATTGCTCTGTCATGGTTTACTTTACAGCCACAGAGCTTGATTGTTAACCTCAGCATTGATCCACAATCGGTGTGACCATATCAGTGCACATGTCCATACTTCAAAGCACCCAAAAATCTTAGACAAATGTGCAGCAGCCTCAGATTCCATCTCCGCATAGACACAAAGCAGATACCTAATGAAAAACGTGGATATGTGGTAATCCTGACTTAAGAGAGATGATGGGGTTCCTACTATCTCCTTTCTGGCTGGTTTTGAAAAGATGACCAGTCACAGAGTCACCTGAGCCCTTTCTCCATAAAATGCTGAGAGGAGGTTGTGTCCCAGCCCTAGACATTGGGGATGTCACTTTTGCAACTGTCTCTCTTTAGAAGGAGAACATTCTGTGTTAGTAGAGCACTTGTATTTTTTAATGTTGATACCAACCGCTTCCTCCTAGGCAAGTTACACGTACAGAAGAGTAAATGAGCTAAGCAAAGGCTGAGGCAAGGGGGAAACTCCAAATCCACAGCCCTAGAGAGCAAGCTAAGCAAAGAGGGACTTTTTGGGGCTTTAGTGCAGCATCCTCTTCCCGACTAGCTACTTGGCATTCCAGTAGGGTCGGTTAATCCTTTGCCTTTGATGAATCTTTAATCTTGGCACCTTGTGGCTGAAGCCGGCACTAACTAGCAGATCCTGGCGATCAAAGTCATGCACTTAAATATTTCATTTATAAATAAAAAGTAATAAAATAAAAAATAAAGACTTGTCTTCATAATAGCAATAAGGCAACTCCAAGGGGGTTGTTAGTGCCAATTAATCACACTCTTGGGACTGCAGAGTAGCTTCATTGCTTCTTGTAACTCTAATTGCCCTATGGGTGCAATTATCCATACCCCCCTCTTTCTCTCCCTGTCCAGTCAGACCTTATGGCTTAATTCCAGTGTAGGCTTTCTAGTTTTTAACCTCTGTTGCTCTAATACACCCTCCTCATGACACAGGCTGGAAATGGAGAGTGATGAGACTAATTCTTCTCTTGTGCATGTTCACTCTGGCCAGCTGCAATGTAAGTGTACTCACACCTGATCCAGGCTGCCAGTGGGGACTCTCAAGAGAAGCCCCATGCTGCAGAAAAAAATTCATGAGCAATATCTTTTTGGATAGGGTCTGCAGCTCATTTCCATGAAGGCACATAATTCTCTCCTCCTACTCAGTACCTCAAATTTCCCACTGAAGCTTTAACCTCTACTCAGATCTTGGGGGCTGGACCTGAGCCATGAAATTCTGAGCATGGAAAGGAGCCTCACCATTGCTATTAGTGCTACTTTGAACATTTGGAAAATACTAGAACTAATCCTGTTAAAGATACTTACCCTTCTTTTTCATTATCTGTTATTGAAGCATTTCCCAATTTGAAGCTCAGACCTGACCCACAAGACATGTAAACCTACAGATAAATGGAGGCACATGTGACACTGATGTAGGATTGACAGGAACAGATATATGGGGTAAGGAACGAAAATACGGCAAGAAGAACACATCTAATGACTTTTCAGGACTATTTACTTGTTCTGCAGAAAAGGGTTACACCACCTTACTTAGTTCCATTGAAAATGAATTTCCCTAGATCCATTTTAAAAATGTGTTGCCTGACAATTTTTTTCTGGTCGCCCCCAGCTGTTACACTGGTAGAAGCAGTAAATGACTATTCTCTGTTCATCTTCCCTGAGACACTCAGTTTTACATATATCTGTCATAATCCAGTTTTATCAGGAGAGACCAAAAGCACCAGTTAGCTCCTCAAAATGAAAACTAAGGTTTTACTTAATCACTCTCTATGAAACAAAAATATGAGAATACAGGGCTCTTTATTTTAGTGGACGGGGAGGTAGAAAGAACCAAATTCTAGAAGACAAAGTCTGACAGGCAAAGAGGACATAAGGTGCCACTTTTTAAGAGTAAATAACTATTAGAAATCTTGACCAAGGACTGTAGAAGTTAACCTGTCATTAGCTACTTTAAAATGGGATTGGGTGTTTTTCAAAAATACCTACTTTACTTTGACAATAACTCTTGGACTTGAAATGGGAAATAATTCAGAGAAGTCTGAAGGCCTATTATATGTAGCAGGCTAGCTTAGATTGTCACACCAGTCTCTTTTGGGTTTAAAATGCATGAATTATTGAGGTCTGATACTGAGTCTCCAAGGCAAAGGTTGCTTTCTCTGAAAGGCTCAAACCTTTTAAAGGTTCAGTTGTAGCTACTTGTAATGTTCATCACCCTCCGTACTGGAAGACCAAAGCTTTGAATTCAGGTCTTAAAATAAATAAAAAAGTCAAGGACTGGATTTAGACTGTTAATGTTTTGTGGCTGATCTGAAGTTGGTCACCCTGCTATGACTAACCATGTGAATTGGGGGCTGCAAAAAAGCTGTCATATTGGAAGTCCAGAGCTCTCTAATTCCTTAAAGAAACCTGGTCTGTAACAATAAAGTTTTCTCATATTTTTGTTCTTTAATATCTACTCAGCTGGTATAAAGGAACATAGCTCCCTTAACTTCAGCTGAGCAGTAGCAGTTTACCACATTTGAGAATATGTCTCATTTCACCTCTCCATTCACTGATACTGATGGTATCACCTCTTGAGAGAAGAAAAAGGCAGATTTAGTTCCCATCGCCAATTCATTCCTTACTTTCACTGCTAAGGCAACTAACAATTACTGCTGATCACACACACATACTCAGACAGATTTGGGGAGAATTGCTGCAGTTCTCCTGCAATGAAAATACTCTAGCTTTCGTAAAAATCAGAGCTCAAACTGTTCCTATGCCTTGTCCTTTCCTCCAGCATTTAAGGCCTGGAAAGCTTGCTGCTTGTGTTGTAATCTTACCCAGCTACAGGATATGTGACTGCGTTGCTTATTCCTCCCCTGTGTAATGTAGACCTCCATGCCTCACATGAGCCAGAGCCTTGTATGAGTTATACGGCTATTATGTTATAAGTAGGACTGATGTATTACAGAATGCTGCCATAGATCCTATTAATGGTACTCGGGCTCCATTTTTTTCTCCCTGTAGTAAATTCTGCAATTTTTTGGAAATGGACAGCTTCCCCGGGATGCAAAGATCCAGCACCTGGGAGTGGCTTAGGCAGACTTTAGGGCTGGCAGGGTTAGGTGGTGCTCACCTGAGCACCTCACTTCTTCACAGTGGCAGGATTTGTGTTGACACAGTGACCAGCCCCAGCTGAAAAACTGAGGTCCAAGAGGTTCTTCCGTTCCCTCACGCATCAGTCCATTGCCTGAACTGTTTTTACCATAATAATATTTTCCCTTGTTCTGAATTTACTGTTACCTCAGCCCCTCACTACAATTCATTCTTTTCTGCCTGTTGAGAGATTTGTGGGTATCTGCCCTTTTTCTAACACTCTCCTGCCCAGGAGCAAGACACAGTGTGATATTCACATACAGTGGCTTTTTTATACAGGGTGATTTCAATGAAAGAGCCATTTTTCAGGCTCAAACATCTCTGATCTTCACTAGATATGCATATTTCTGGGCTGCAGTCCCATTCTGCTCTCAGCTCTTTATAACAGGAAGAAATATAAAGCCCAGGGTACCTGTAGGTTGGGACTTCAAATCTCTATATGGATATGGTTTAGGTTCCTTTCTTCTTTTAATAATCAGGTTTGAAGCACAACACGAATCCTTTCTTTCCATGACATTTTCATCTTCTTGGAACTGTTCTCATTTGAAGTTTGGAGTTTTCTTGAGTTTACAGCTTAATACTGGATATAAGTTGGAGAGAAGTTCACAGATATGAAAGACAGTTGGATGGGCTTTTTCTCCTTTCCCAAAATTTGAAATGGGTACAAGGACTTAATACTGGATTTTGTATCTACCTATCAACTAAACAAAAACAAGTCCTAGACACAGGCACTATGTTGTGACTATACAGATTGTTATGGGCCAGGCATCCTTTCCTGGAGAAAATTCTGTTTCACTCGCCCTGCTCTGGGTGGAAGAGATTTTAGACATGTGAATAAAAGTTGTACTGTGTCTCTTGTTCTGTGGGCCAGAAAATGGGCCTTGGCTGGTTTAATTTGCTGGAGTAGATATATGTTTTAAGATTGCATCATGTGGTAATGATAACAGGACAGCGAGACATGAAAGTTTAAAGATAACAGTATCTTCCTCAGTCCGGCTCGCTGTGACTCTCCTCTATCTTACAGTTCAGTTTTGTATTTCTTTCCCCTATCTTCCCTCCTTCCCACAACCCAGTTAACATGCACTGTGTAGCTTCCTACTGGATGCTTGGAAATGGTTTTGAAAAATGCTGGGTTCTTTGCTTAGAGGAAATGTGGAGCTTGAATATAATCAGTGCTGCCTCTGCTCCAGCCTAACTAAACATTCAGCAGCACAACAAGCAAGTGAACAAGTGGTTTTGAAACCATGATGCAATCCTTGCCTGTCACATCTGATTTAGGAAGCAAAGTCAGATGGTCTTAAAAAAGAAAAGACTAAACTAAACTAAACTAAACTAAACTAGCATATCCAGTGCTTCTGTGTTGGAAATGAAACATTAACAACCAGAGGGGAGTACTGAAGCAGCACAGTCTGTACATCCATCTCAGGCACAACAGATCAAATGGAAATCCATGTCTGATAGATACAAGAAGCCTAAACACCTCGATGTCAGCAAGATAGAGTCAGCCTGGTTACAGGGAAGCTGGTGAGGTACAAAACTGTGGTCAGAAAACTAGTGTGTAGAGTGTAATAAAGGCAGCTCTGGCCAGCAGCTGGGATCCAGGACTGGCTTAGCTGTGTGAGGCACAAGGGATTAGGGAAGCCAGGTCTTCTTGAACATACACTGAATTTACCACTAAAAAAATCAAGATCTTTTCTTTCTCCAGAATTCAAAAGTACCTCTTCTTGCTAATGAAATAAACTATAACATGTGGGGAGGGTTCACTAAAGGGAGGAGAGGGAGGGGGAAATGAGATTGACAATTATTTGCACTTATTTGTTTCAAATCTTCATATTTCACTTTTTTATTGACTCTGTTGACTTTATTGAAATATTTGACTTTATTGACTAGTGTTTAGGTTAAAGCAGCGCTCCAACTCCACTGTGAGTGTTAAAAATGTGGCCTGAATCAAAGATGGGCAAAGGAACACTGGCTTGTCTATTTGTATCCACTTGCCCCATATCCAGTAAGAGTCTCACAAAACCTGCTAACCTCGACTGACTATTCTCATGGTATTGGGAAGCTTCTGTCACTTTGGAACCAGAGGTTAGACAAATAAGATTTTGGCAAAACTGCTCAGGAGAATATTCACCAAGGTCAGGCTCATCTTTTACTCTGAGTTCTCCTGAACCTGGATATGGTTTAGTTTCTATCTGGTACAGATTTGACATATGTTTTACCCTGAACACAAAGCCCTCCTTTTAATAAAGGGAGGAAAAGAGATATGTAACAGGGGAATTGACACTTCTGTGTCTGTCCTGTTGGGTCCAGAAGCAAAAAATGAGTGGTATAGTAAAGAGAGGGTAGAAAAGAAAGAGATGAAATCACAGCCAACTTGTCAAACTAGACTATTTCTCCGTCATTTTAAGATTTATCTTTTCCTCTCTTTTTCTTTATTACTAGGAACATGAAGATGAAGGCAGAGTCCCTTCTGAGTTGTACTCCTATGGCTCCTGCTTGTGGAGCATCTCTGAATCCCTCACTGATGCAATCACAAAAGCTTCACAGCACCCTTGTGAGAGGAGTCAATATCATTAAGGACGATTGTACCTTAAGATACATTTTCTAAAGCCTCATCTGTGTTACAATTAATCTCCAGTTCCAGTGCAGTATTTGGCCTTCCAAGGTACACATTTACTTTCCATAGCATGTAGTAACGATTTTCTGTCCCTGGTTCTGACTTTCCAGTGGTGAAATCTATACAGAGCCTTCTCTGGCTCATTTTACACCAGCCCATCATCTCAGACTCTCTCTGATATTTGTTGTCTGGTGGTGTTGCGGGTCATTAAGATAGATGCTTGTGGCTACCTCGGGACGGACGGATGTCAGTGTTGGGAAGATATGTTTCCTTATATATGGTTTGCTGCACTCAGTGGGATATTTCAAGGTGGGAAGGACTATCTGAATACAAAGTGGAATTGAGCTCTCAGACTGTCACAACTGTTGGGCTCGGAGGCACCTAGAAAGAGCTCATTTTTCTTGTGAGAAGACAGGATCAGCTATATCTGTGTGGTTATGGACAAAAGTTTGTCTAACCTGCTCTTTTGGGTCTGTAGTCCTGGAGAGGCTGTGCCCTGTGTGAACAAAGAATTTCAGATTTTCATGGACTTTGCCATTTTACAGTGTGTGTTGTTGGCATGAGTAAATTTCACTGTGTCATAAATGTTACCACTTTTAGCAATTTTTTAAAGTAGCATCTGGAATCCTGGAATAAAGGGAGCATTGCATACTTATTTTTACATTGAGTTTCGAAGCACCATAATCACTGGACCTCTGTCTCCCTCCACCTCTCAGCCCTTGGGGCAATGAATAAAAATGAACAAGTAAGGCAAGACATGATGCAAACTCAAAGAATACCATACATGTCTGTTAAAAAGCACCTCAAGAATTTAAGCAACTTTTGTGCTTCTGTAAGGCTTGACTCCTGATTTTAAATGTTTGGGATCAGTAATACTACTGTGGGAGACAGAAAGAAAAGTGTGGGCCAATTTCCCTGCTTGATGCACTGGGTATTACTCTGCCCAAACTGGAAGCAGACAAGCCAAATAAAGCATTAGATGACAGGAGAAGAATGCAGTTGTCATTTGGTTAAGTGGGCACAGACTGGGGAGAGGACATGAGTGTTCTCCAGCTTTTGGTTAAGTTTGTGATTCACCCACCTGGGGTCACATCTTCACCCTCTGAGACAACATCCATAGCTTATTCCGAGATGCTGGGGAGCCCCTTGCCTGCATCTGAGGGGATAATTGGGCTCTTAATTGCCTGCCATGACTGCATGAGAAAGGTGTATGGTAATAATAATGCAGTAAATGAGAACACTGGCTATTTGAATATCACATCCTTTGTCAGCTTTATTTCACTTAATAATGTGACATGGCTTGGGGAGGGAAAGAATTATTAACCTTGCCGTTTTTAAGCCTGAATTGCTGGGAGTTTTTCTGCTAAAATTCATGTCCTTAACTTTCTTTGATATTTAACAAATTCTGAGTTTTATCTCCATGGAAGCCTGTTTCGGGAGGGATCAGAGCTAAATATTTTTTGGGAGGAAAGTAGGGAGAACACAGAGCAAGCCGCGATTTGGGAATTGCATGTGAAGCAGCCTGGCATTGATTAACGTCGTTAAAAGAAAGTGGGAGGGGAAGTGTACTGAAAATGAGTGAAAGAATGGTATTGTAACCTGCTTTATTGCATTCCCGAGATGCTTGACTTAGCCTCATTGTCATAGCAAGATGATGTGTACCCTACGAGTGTATAAAAATATATGAACTCCTGGGACAATATAGTTCAATCTGCTCTGCTATTACCCATCATGCTCATCTGAGCACACTACAGCTATTAGATCTGTTTGTGAAACAGCTGAGCCCATGGATGGATCTCCTGCAACAGAGCTTGAATGTACAGTTGAGACAGGGTCTGAATGTACAATACATGGAAGGAGAAACAATGGAAATGAATGCACAATGGGGATGACTGCACAATGGGAGGTGCAAGAGGAATGAATCTGCTCCTACTGTGGATATGTAATGGTAAAATAGACAGATTGCCATCTATAATTCATGGTGTTTGCTTCCCCCTTCCCCTTGTCAGATAGCCCTCAATCAATTTGACTTGCAGAAGCTATCCTTCACGACTGAAAGTTGTTAAAGTGCTGTCGTGTTTAACCCCAGAGGTAGCTGCATTTAAAACGCAGGAACCAAGCTATGTACGTAGAGAAAACAGTGTCCTGTGCTCTTTCCAATTCCAGAGGGACCAAAGAAGAGCTACCCCTGAGTGAAGAACAGCAACACCAAAGCAGCTCACTGCAACCTGTGTACAAAGGCGAAGCAGAACAGCACCCAAGAAACCAAGATCCCTACTAAAATTTTTTTAAAATTAAGAATATATATATCAGAATATATATCTATATAAGAATATATATGTTCTAATATATAACTTCACATTAATATTCTTAAAGGGATGGCATCACAACCCTAGTAGCAATTAATTTTTAAGGCACTTGAAGACAATTATTGTGCTATACCCACTACTAACACTGGTGCTTGGTTATCAGTGGCACCATGAAATAACTGAGTCATGTTCTTCTAATCCCACATTAGGATACATATTTTTATAGATACATACTTTTTTCTAATAATGTAGTTTCTGAAAAGTACTATGTTGTCACACATCTGCATCTTTGTACTTCTGTCCGTAAGTAAATTTCCTGTATTCAGCTTAGAAGAACTAAAAAATTCTCAAAATGTTTTTTCTTGACTGTTCCTGCAATAGCATTCTCTGCTAAGAGAGGAAAAGGAGATGAAAAAAAAAGGGCAAATAAAAAGAGCTTGTCTTGTTATTTCCTTCTCTGGGTAATTGCATTTTCCATACCTCCCCTTTCAGAGGCATTTACAGTGAGTTCTGCCTTCCATTGCTTCTATTGATTTGTAGCTCTGCAGGGTGAAAGCCAGACCCTGGCAAAGCCAAAGGGATTTTTGACTTCATTCTTTAAGAACAAATCCACCGGTGTGCTGGATCAATGCAAAGAGTCAAAGCACTGGCCTGTTAAACTGGATTTGTAACTGCTGCTCAGAGCTACAGCCATGCAAGCAGCCAAACTCTACCACCGAATTTAGCCTTCATTTTTTGGATGCCTTTTTAGTGGCTGGGTAATGTGTGTTAGCAGCAGCTGAAGGCCTGAGAGGTCCCTTTCCACTCACACAGTTTGTTTATGCACTGGGAGTTGCCTGCTTGGTTTAGCCCTACAAGCAGGGACCTGGTTCAGACCTGCCCAAAGGGTCTGTGGGATAACCTACTGTGGGATAACATACTGTGGGTAGAGTTGAGGAGCTGAAGTAGTGCTGCCTACTGAGGTACAAGGCCATATAAAGTCTCCCAAGCACAGATGCCCAACCTAGCACACAGTGCTGTCTTTTTTATAACAAAAGATAAATTTGACCTGAAAAAAAATGCCATAACTCCGAGCAGAACAGACAGCAGAACTCCAGCAAGAAAATCCATAACAGAGGAGGGAATGGAGCATCATCTCTGAGAACACATGAGATTTAAGAGCTGAATAAGCTGTTGACCTTGGCCTGTTTGTTGGCTATATAATCAGATCAATTAGATACAATTGTTAATAGCGTAGCCTAATTACTTCCTAATTTCTTCAAGAATACCCCAAGCATAAGAATTCAATTAACTGCAACTATACAGAAAGTTTGAAGTCTGAGCTATTCTCCTATTGACATCATTTGGATGAAGAGAATGTGAGCACAGACATTACATTTCTTAAAGAATCCAATTTTTAATTAATTTTAACTTATAAGCTAATGAACAGGTTCCTCTTGTAAATACTCTGAAAATGTCTTTCCTCCTCCAAAAGTAAGAATGCTAAGTTTCAGAAGAATGAGCTGTGGTTTGCTTGCAAAACAATGAGACAGAATTGCAGCCTTCATTGTAAAGCAGAAAATTTTAAATTAATGAATCAAGGCTTTTATTAGACTTCTTTATGCTGTATGCCCTCACCCCAAAAGAAAAAATATAAAATATAAAGTGGTCAGATGTTTCTGGAAAACACTTGGCATTGAGAATACAGGGATGTTTTATTTATTGCTGTGTAAGCGCTGCACAGCATTGAGCCCTTTTCTGCTCTCAGAGAGGTGTCTGGGGGTACACAAAAAGTTGGGAGAGGACTCATCTAGGACAGCTGACCCCAGCTGACCCAAGGGATATTCCATACCATACGACCTCATGTTCAGCTTATAAAGCTGAAGAAAGAAGAAGGAAGGGAGTAAATCAGGGTGATGACATTTTTCTTCCCAGGTCACCATTACATGTGATGGAGCCCTGCTTTTGGGGAGATAACTGAGCACCTGCCTCTCCGTGAGAATGCTGGATGAATTGCTTGTTTTGCTTTACTTAATAAACTGTCTTTATTTCAACCCATGAGTTTTCTCACTTTTACTCTTCTGATTCTCTCCTCCATTCCACTGGCAGGGAGTGAGTGAGCAGCTGTATGGGAATGAGCTGCTGACTGGGGTTAAGCAACAACAACTCAGCAGGAGGTTGAACTACTTGAACATGCTGGAAAGGGAAGGCAAAACAACTTTAATGCAAAGAGAAGGCTCTTGGATCACAGGAGACATTACCATAGGTCATAAATAAAAATTAGATTCACAAAGAAAATCTACGTATCAGAGCTAGCTGTAAGCTTCCCAGGTTGGGCATTAGCTGTTCAATTGCAGCAGCATGTATGGCAGTGGGAAGTTGCAAAAAATCCCATTGAACAGCTGAAGGAGTCACCAGGTGTTAGTGTGTCCTGAGTTTCTGCAGAAATCAGCTTCCAGTGGTACCTGCAAACTCAGGTACACAGGCCACATAGGCTGCACCTCTGCATTGCAGGCAGCAGTTCAGCTTGAGTGACCTGCGCAGTGCTTTAAGCATGGCTGCACTGCATGACCCTGAGGCCTGAGGTCCCCTCGGGCCTGTGAACAGACATGCTCCCTCTCTCCAGCGGGCCAAGGGAGGTAAGGGGTAGGGTCTCACGTACCTGACTGTATTGAATTCCTGTAAAACACCCATGAACTCTGTAAATCCCGTCCATGTACTCTTGAGACTCAGATGGATCAAGATCGCTAACCTGACTACGTGTGGGCATCAGCACTGGTTTGAAGAAGTTGGACCAGAGACCTTTGGATGTCTCTTCTCACCAACAGTCCAGTGAATTCCCTATGATATTTTGGTTGACATCTCCTTATCTGACAGAGGCAGCCAGATCCCTCTGATTTGTGCCCACCAGCTGGCCATTCAATGTGACGCACTGACATCCTCTGGGAGGGGAGCTGGGTGCTGCACTGAGTGTTGTGCCACCACACCAAACCCCCTCTTGGTTTCTCAGCACAGGTCAGCTCCTGGCTCGACCGAGCTTCATACCTGAAGGTTAACATTCATATTTATTGATTTTCTCCTATTTTGCCAAAATTTGGCCATAATACTGTCAGCCTTTTTTTCACTCTAGTGAGGAATGACAAAAGGACACTTTTCCTATATGGAAAACAGTGAAATGTGTTTGCTTTTAAGCTTTGCTACAGAAAGAGAAACTCAGCTGGCCTTTGAACCCTGACATAGATGCAATTCTCACTGAAGATGGGTTGGTTTCTTCACTAGATTGCAGAAAAAGGAGGAGGTGAGGGCAGAGACAAGCATGTCAAAATGTGGTAATGAAAATGCTCACAGGAAATATGTTAGATCAGTAAATACACTCTAATGGCATTTGCGCTTATTTAACATCTCTTTTACACATTCGGCATGGCTTAGGGGAGCCTTAATATAAATGTGAATTGGGGTCACAGAAAGAGAAATAGATGAAAGGAAATGGGCACAAACTCACAACGATGCTCTCAAGTGGGATGTATTGGCGTAACTCCTAATGTATGGTCGGTAAAGTTCTGGCCATACAGTATATTCCCACACACCGATGAAGACATACAGATGCATGCAGTTTTCCTTAAAAATAGCAAGCTTTCACTGGGCCCCACTTCCCATTAAAGAGGACTTACATCCTATGAAAATTCATAAACTCTGCAGGCGTTTCCACGGCGATTTGACGGAGTAATCTCCCGTCATCTCAGCTTCTTGGTGACAATGACAAGAGGAAGATGGATTTATCAAATACACAGTGACATGTTTATGACCCTGTTTTGCATAAGCAGGAACCTGAGCCAAAGGCTGTGCAGCTTGAGATAGCAAGAGGGTTTTTATAAATATTGTGACAAGCAGAAGTGATATTTGGAAGAACATGAAAAAAAAATCTTACAGGTTTTTTTTTTTTTTTTTTTTTTTAGACAGACTGCATTGTGGTGGGGCGGGGGAAGAAAGCCTTTTCCCACACTTCTCCACAGTTCAATTTCCCAGGAGCATGAAGGCTTAGCTCTCCCTCACCTTGAAAAGTTTTTCTGTTAACCCTTCTCCTCCCTCTGCGCAGAACACCCTTTTAATAAAAGTGCTGTTAGGAAGGGAGCAGGGGGAGTGGTCTTCGTCTTTCAGTGATACAAAAATAACATGGAAAAGCCATAAGAACACAGATGGCAACAATAACTCTGTTTATAACCTGCACACAAACATGCCAGTCCCAGCTCCAGATGCACTGCTGCCTTCACCAACATGGCTCTCAAGTTGGGAGCACCACTAGAGGGCCCACACACTATTTGAAGTGGTTTTGCCCTCTTGCAGAAAAAACCTTTACTGCAGCTCCTAACCAGTGGTCTAGATAGCTCAGAGAGTACTGCACAGGGTGCTCTCTTAGGTGACTTGAGTCTGCACAAAGTTTTTGTCTCTTTGAGGCAGGACTAGACCTACAGAGTTATGAGGCTCTAATGCCCAGATTAATCAAGATCTTCTGCAGACACAAGGTCTTTGCCAACAAACTCACCCATTTAATGCCCTGGGCTAAACACCGAGAGAGGGGCATGGAATCCTCAAACTTAGGGGAGGGCGAACTCTTCTGCTGCATTCCCCCCTCAGCAGCCCTGCCTGCATGAGAAATAGAGCTGTCAAGAGCTGGCGAGACAGCTCCAGCCCGAGGTGTCTCCACCAGAGGCCACTGGGAGTGTGCGGCGCGCTGAGGTTTGCACAGCTGTGCCATGCCCGGGAGGACGCACAGCAAAGGCAGGGATAGGGGATGAGTGATGTTGCAGAGACGAGGACTGAGCCCCACCGTTTTACATTCACAAGTTCCACTGCAGGGGGTATCCTGAGCACTGCCAGATACTCTTCTGGAGGCTGGCAGCGAGATAATAAAATGCTAGCGCTGTCTTTCAACTTCTCATAAAATCAGGAGGGCTGGTTGAAAGTGCAGTAAATGAATCACAGGGAGCTAAAGAAGAAAAATATGAGTAAGAAATGTGCTTAGATGTGTTTTTCCTCTCTGGGTTCCATCATTTTTGTGATAATTTATACACCAAATTAAAGAATGAAGCTAAGAGAGCAGCCATGTGGAAGGAAAGGTTGTGGGTACCCAGAGAGCTTGTGTGCTAGACGAACTCAACCAAAACCTGCAATGCTTGGTGTGAAATAGCCTTTGTTTTAAGTTTGTTTTTCTCCCTCCCTTATTCTCCTTTTTTTTTTTTCTTCCTACAGATAAATATATTAATTAAATGACCCTTCTTTAGAATTACACAGAAAAGAGAGTTCAGGAACCTTTATTGAACCGACCTGTAAAACTAGAGCAAAATCAGCTTCTCTGTTGTTTCCCCTAAATGATTTTTCCATTGCATTTCACATCTTATCAGGGACTTGTTTGGGCTTGAAACTCTGAAGCTTTTTCTGTAGGTCAGTTCAATAAGGCACTCAAAGCTGCTTTTCTCTCCATTGATTGGGATGTTTGGTATGGTTTTAGCTTTTCTAGTTTTTTTGAAAATAAAATAATAATCTGTGGGTTTTTTTCCTTGTATTTCTTTTATCTTTAAAGAAAAATAGACATTTTCTCAAGTCCATCACAAAAATATTCCCTTTCTTAAAATGAACTCATCCTGTTTCATTGCCTGATCTTCCAGAAAGGACTCTAGCTTCTCCACTAACACTGCAGTGTTATAAAATCTGACTGATAGTCTTGGATTCAAACAGTTATTTTCACCAGACAAGAGATAGGAATGAAACAGCAGCTTCACCATCCGTTCTACCCCAGGGTAAATTGTCTTTCTCTGTACTGACAACCTACAGCCTGTTGCACAAAATAGTCCATTTGTTCCGACTTCTATTTTTGGTGCCATCATATCTAAGGAGGAGAAGGACACAGGCTGAGATCCGGTGGAAAGGACAGCATGTGAAGATCTTTAGGTGGCCTGAATTAAATAAGAGTCAGGAGACAGGCAGTACGGTGGGAGGTGAGGGTGACTCCACAGGTCTGTCTCATGGCCTGGGTAGTGGTGAGTGTTAAGAGAAGTTGTGTACCAACAAGAATGAAATCACCCTTCTCCCGTGCCCCTCCAGCCATCTAACTCCATGAACAACAGTCCACCACAAGAGGCTCCACACCCTCACTTGCCCTTAGTGCAATTTTTCTCCAACAGCCCGTTTTGATTTCCACCCCATTCTTAGACAACAGGCACCACGGAGTGATGTGGTTTAAGGCAGCCCTTGGCACAGCCTCAAACAGCCTTCTGGGCCTACAACAATGAACAGGGATACCTGAAAACTCATGGAACCTCTGTCACTTCCACAGGAACTTGCCTGGGAGGGTAAAATCCAAGAGCCTCTCAGGCAACAGCACTACACACACACATAACAGCGCCTCCCCACAGCCTCTGTTCCAGCTTGAGGCAGCATTATCCCAGGTGACTAGATTTGTAATTGCTATAGCTCTGTACAAAAGTCACCTTTCTTTCTGGGCATTAGCAAAAATTTCCTATTTCCAGTTGACTGATTATATATTTTATCTTTTATATTATATTTCTTCTTCTTCCCCCCCTCCAGCCTTACTCTCTTCACAGCAAACAGTTTCATGTAAACCTTCTAAGATTTCTGTGGGGAGTGGTAGGCAATAGAACTCTGTTGTCTAATGGGACTTCCACTAGCATTTGGCATCCTTCCTGGCATTTCACCCTTCATATTATAATTTATAGTGTAATGTAATTTTTTTCATATCACGCTATAACATAAATTATTGCCAGTTTGTCCTTAACACTCAAGGAGACAGTCTAGGGCTTTTTGAACCAGGAAAAAGAATGAGAGAAAGAAAGAGAGAGAGGGAGAAAGAGAGACGGAAGGAGGGAGGGGTTGGAGGGAATGGAGGTAAGGGAGCAAAAAAAGGGATGGGAGGAAGGGATGAAGAACAGAAGGAGGGAGGGAGGGAGGGAAGGAAGAAGGAAATTTATTTATAGAATAAAGCTAAATTGTTTTTTCTAAAGGCAAACTTAGTAAATAAAATGAAGAGGAAAACTTTTTGTCCCAATAACTTATTAAAATGCTCTGCTTCAGCTTAGCATATGTCAATGAGTCCTCAGCGGATCAGACAGGAGAGAGTGTGAGGGAGATCATCAGCCTGAAAAATGATATATTTTAAAGTTTCCTTATCTTTCTCACTAGTACGTCCCTTAAATTATTAAAAGTGAAAGACATTTTAATATCATTTGGAGGCTGTTTGTTCCTTTTTGGCATCTCATTTCACCTGGAGAACAACATTATAGAAGACAGCTTTACTGTCTGTTTACTTTATTACTGGGTGTTATTTCTATTACAGTCCCAGTTAGAAGTCCCACTGGGTTAGGTGCTGTACAGACACATCCCAAGGCGTGAGCAGGCCATTTAGCTAAGGAGACTGCAGGGATGTGCTCATGTCCCCTCCTCTCCAAGCTGGCACCACTCCATAGGCAAAACCCTGCCCTGCACGCAGCAGTGCTGGCAGAAGACTGCCTCTGCATTCTTCATTTGCACCACTTGAAGAAATCATCACACTCTACTGACAAAAATATATCCTCCCTCCGCTCCCATATCCCCTGTCTTCCTTTGGAAGCTCTACCAAAGCAACCAGAGAGAGCAGCAGAGGTGCCCTTGTAAGGTCAAGCAGCTGGGAACACTCTACGAGCAAGTCCCAAAGATTGCCATGCTCTTCCATCATTAATTGATCTCAATAAAGGAAAAAGAAAGGAAAATGGAAATAGAACAATTTTAAACGATTGAGGTTTGAAAGTATTAGGCCAGAAAGAACCATTTGACTCCTGAATGTGGCTTCCTGTGTCTGACAGACTGGTTGATCTGCTTGGGCAGGCTCCCCATCTAGGCTATAACACAGTTCACCAAAGTTGTCAGGGCTGCATGGTAAGGGACAAGCTGGTGCCAGCCTGGCCGTGCTGCAGGCAAGAGTGCTGCTGTGTGCCAGGTGGGCATGCTTGTGAGCTAGGACAGCTGGAGTTAAGCACTGCAGCCAGCTCCTGCTGACAGCAGTCTGGGCCATTATATCAGCATTCAGGGCTGTACCACATCACACATCATTTTCCTCCATGCCCAGTTTAGGGGGGCATCATGAGAGGAAAGGAGTTTTGGAGGAATCATAAAATTGTGGAATAGTTTGGGTTGGAAGAGAGTTTAAAGATCGTCTCATTCCAAGACCCTGCCATGGGATGGGTCACCTTCTACTATCCTAGGTTGCTCAGAGCCCTATCCAGCCTGGCCTTGAACACTTTTAGGGATAGGGTATCCACAGCTTCTCTGGGCAACCTCTTTTTGTGCCTCACCACCCTCACAAGGAAGAATTTCTTCCTAATGTCCAATCTAAACCTCTCCTCTTTTAGTTTAAAACCATCACCACTTGTCCTGTCCCTACATACACTTGTAAAAAGCCCATTTCCAGTTCTCTTTTAGACCCTTTAGGTACTGAAAGGTGCTATTGGTCACCCCACAGACTTCTCCTGGCTGAACAACCTTAACTGTCTCAGCTTGTCTCTATAGCAGAGGTGCTCCAACCCTCTGGTCAACTTTGTGGTCCTCCTCTGGACCTGCTCTAACAGATCTTTCCTGTGCTGAGGGCCCCAGAGCTGGATGCAGCACTTCAGGTGGAGTCTCACAAGTGCAGAGGGGGAGAATCATGTCTCTTGACCTGCTGATCACACTGCTTTTGATGCAGCCCAGAAATCAGTACCTCCCTCCCCCTTTTGGACAGCATTCATGAGGCTTTAAGTACTGGGAAAATAGTTGGGCTTTTGGATCAAGATTTTTGACAGGAGCCAACTCTCCCCCTTTCCCCTCACTTTCTTCCCTTCCTTCCTCTCCTGGTTTTCAGCAGCTGAAGCAGAGCAGAGAGGTTACAAAACCACCCAGAGCCTCCAGCTGTAATAATCACTTGGGCTTGTGTAGGATTTACACTCTGTAGTTGTAGGATTATACCTATAAACAGCTCTGACAAAAGAAAATAAAAACAAAAAATACTTCACCTCCTCATCCCTCTCCTTTATCCATGCCCTGAGTTCCACACCTCTGTGGCCCAGGACCTCTGAATACCCACCTTTGCTGGAGTTTCAGTAATAAAACTCCTCTCTCCACCTTGTCCCTCTCCCACAGCCTTGTCCAGTTACTTGAGCACAGTATTTTAGGGCAGCACCTCTCATATGACTGCTCTGGGGATATGGTATGTATTTTCCTTTTTCCTGTGTGTGCGCAGCTTGTGCAGGATGCCTGTGGCTTAGTAAAGCCAAACACTTCATCAGATGACAATCAGCCAGATGCAGACTTTACCACCTTTCTTTCTAATGGGCTGCTCCAAGATCTGTGCAACTTTTGCACTGTCTGCTCTGTCAATTTCTTTGCAAATAAGAGGAGCAGTGTTAGAAAGGTACATCCAATTTACTTTTCAGAGGAGGGAATATCGATGCCTACAAATGGATATCAGAGACAATGAAGGTGCAGAAAGGTCCCGTCACATCAGCCTGAAGTTGCCTGGTGGAATAAGCCAAAATAGTGACTGTGCTTCTGGAAGACTCTCTGCTTCCTGGAATTCCTTACCAACTTATGCATAAAATCTGTCTCCCACTTTTTCCAAACGTAATTTTCCTGGACACATCTGGTCTTTAAGCTTTGCCTGTGGAAGATCCAAGCCTTTCCCCTGTTTCACAAAGAGGGAATGCAGGTCTTGTCCTCGTTCTGCTTAATGTAAGGATTTATCCGGGTTTCACTTTCTACCTGATTGTAAATGAAGTTTGTCCATCCTAATCTTCTCTGGGGGCAGCTTGTGAGAACCACAGATGTTTTCCGAGCCTGTAGAGACTCTCAGAGGAATGATTGCAAAGTGGAGTTGCTCTCTTGAGAGAGCCTATAGTAATAGACACACCTGTATTAATTACTCTGCTGAAACAACACACATGTCTCAACTACGGCTCACTGCGTGGACCCAAACTGCATTCTTTTACATTCTTTCATTTCCTTATTTCTTAATAATATTTTTTTCACTCTCCAGATCCATGTCCAGACTTGTTTCCTCCCTCTGCTCTGTCTTCGCACCCTGGGTAGAATTTGACTTAATATGTTTGCTTAGACTTTCTTTGTCAGCCAGCTGAGCAGAACCACTACACAATAGGCACACGTTAGCCTCTCATGGACTTAGCCCACTCCCTATGTTTTTGACATGATGAATTCAGTCGATTGGTAAATGGATAAATAGTGAGAGAAATTGCTTTCTCTCATTACTCTGCATGGCTGTGTCATTACCCTTTAATATTACATCATTATTGACTGATGCAGCCTGTCAAGACATGGCCAGCAGGATGTAATGCTGTGGTAGAGATGTGCAAAATATTTCATTCAAAGTTTACCCTTCTGTTGGTGTACCTGAGTATGGTTGAAAGAGGGAGAGGAAGAGAGATGTGAAACCCCAGCAACATAAATGGACAAGCGTGCTCTTCACTTTATCTTGTACTTCAATTTGTGACAAATGCTTTACTGCAAAATCGCCTGTGCCCTTTATCAAATGGATCAGATCCCTTTTAAACCATGATACCAAGACTGGACATCCCCCAAGCTCATCCTGCCCTGACATGCCAGTTCCTTGGTGTAAGAACTTCATGACTTTTCCCTTTAAATACTACTGTGGCTTGATCTAACGAGTTAGATACAATCCAAGAGATATGGGCCAGAAAACCAAGATGGGTTTCTATTCTTACTGAAGTCCTACCTCATAAAAATAGAGAGAAAGAAAGGGAGGGAAGGAGAGAGGGAAGAAAGGAAGGAGGGAAGGAAGGAAGGAGAATGAGAGAAAGAGAGAAGGAGAGAGAGAAAGAAAGAAAGAAAATGAAAGAAAGAAAGAAAATATGTTTATTTTCCTCCTAGTCTTTTTACTAAACTATTTTGATGTTGCTTGCTACCTAGGTTCAACCGGTCAGGTCTGGACTTCCTGCCTCACTCTCACACTGAACAAAACTTTGAGCACTGTATCTTTGCATCTGCTTTCTTAATTTCATTTGGTATTTGGAAATTTCTGCTAAATAGTTTTTTCCCATTTGAAACTCTGGTTTACTGCTCTCCATATCTGAGCAATGCCCAGGAAATGAGAGAGGACAAACAGAAACAGAGGAGTCTGTGGAAGAGAGGAAAAACCCAGCCCAAAACAACTTCACAAAGAAAAGATACAATAATAGTGGCAATGTGACAAAAAAAATAAATTATTAATTCAGCTATCCATGCTCGAAACATATCTATTGCCTACTCACTCTAGTCACATCTAAATTAACCCCCAAATGTCTGTTGGCATGGGGGCATACTGATGAACAGGCAAAAAACCCACTGTTAACCCAAAGTGTAGTTGGTCCCATTGCTGTAGGGAGTCAAAAATGGTAAAAGTTTACATGGGTGCAAAAAATAACTAAAGAAATTCAGGAGTGGAAAAATCCACTCTGGAAAACTAACTCCAAGGAAACCCTGAGCCTACATCACAGGGAAAGCAGAGCAGTATGTCTTTCTCATTCTTACACTCCTAACTGCTTTTGGCTCCTGTGGAGAGATGGCACTGGACTAGACAGACTTGCTTGATGCAGCTGTTCTTATTTCCCTGTGTTTATGTAGAACACATAATTTGAAACAAAACCATAATATTAGTAAAAGGACAGAGGAATGTGTTAGAAAGACATTTTATCAACTGGTTAAGAGAGAAAGAAACAAGTGAAAAAAAATATTGTCAGAGGGCTGGCTTTCTGCCCTACTACCGTGTTTCTCCTTCCCCTTGCTATTTTAGCTCTCATTTGAGAAAGAAGACACGTCAAGTTAAAGATGAATAAAAGCTCATTAAGAAACATTGGGCCTAGATGAAATTGCCACTGGGATTACACTGATGGGAAGGTCTTCCCCCACCCTTACTTTTGTTCAAAGATTGCAAAACCTTTTTCTCCTCCAGGGCTCTTGCCTCCATCCTGGTCCTGGCTAACTCCACTCCTGCATGAAACCCAGGGTTTGAAGGGTCCATGTGGGGAGAGATGAGGAGAGAGACGGAATTGTTTGTTATGCTTCCTTTTGTTTTTAATTAACCTCCGGTGTTTTCTTTGCCTAGAGACCAAATTCTCTCAGCCTGATTTTTTACACATGCCTGCATTCAGACTGCAGAAAAGATCAAGAGAGAGAAAAATTGAGGAAGTTAGAGGGGAAAAAAGACCTTCTCCTTTAAAAGGAGAAGTTTTATTGCAATCTGTGGAAGTTTTACAGGCCAATCTTTGCTTATTAGTCCTGGAATGAAGCGAGCCCAAGAGGAGAAGACATGCAGTGAGCTACCAGACTTCTGCAGCTTGAGGTTCCTGCAGCAGACTCTCATTTCAGATGCTTGCACAGGAACCTCTGGGTTGGGCTTTAAGACAGAGGTATGTGACATGATCCTCTCTTTACAAGGCTTTTCTTGCTCTTTAGCCTAAACACTTAAAGATGGTGATGGTTCAACAAATACCAACACTGAAACACCTGTGAACTTATTCAGCAGATCTAAAGTTATACCTCAAGAACATGAGGGTACTTTTGTCCATCTGTGCTAATGTTCTGTGACAGGACAGCATAAGAAGGTTCCTAGCATGTTATGAGAGGTCTTAAGGTAGCAGGAGGGTCTATATATATTGGACTAAGTGGCCATACAGAAAAGGCACATTATTGCAAAAAGTTAGGCTAGAAAAAGAAGATTCACTGTCTCCATTGAACTGACTAGATGGGAGTTCCTGGGATCATTAGAGACATGAAGCACAGTTGCAGTTTAGATGTCATGTGCCTTTATCTCCAAGAATGAGCTGAGCTCTGCATTTCCAGTTGTGCACATGCCAATGGAGTTCCTTTCTGATATAGGGAAAAATCCAAATGTTACTTTGTGGATGGACCAATCAGAGGTCAAGGAAAGCTATAAAATATCCAACATGACACTTTAACAGGAAGACAACCAACATGACTGCCCTCTAGTCTGATTGTGGTTAGAGAAGGAGAAGGAACACTTTAGATATGCACGGTAACAGAAACATAGGTGGAGGGCACGACAGGGAGATTTTTGCTATGCAGATTAACACAGGCATAATCAAAAGCTGGAGTAATAATTTACATTTAAACCTTTGTTCCACACAAATTCAGATTGAAGGTATCTACAGAAAGTAAAGAATAGATTTCCATAACCCTCCATTATTTCTGTGAACTTGTCCAACAACAGTACAGCATCATGCTGCAGAGAGACTGGTCACTTCAGCACCCTGAGCCTTTCGATGAGTAGTAGTGTCCTCATCTTTTTTGGTCCCTTTACACTACCAACAGTGCTGTTACATAAGGGAACACACCAAACAACAGCTTTCCTGTGAAAAGCGTTATCTTTCCAAGGGACAGACAGCCCAGTAAAAAGCTTTCTGTCACTTTCAGTTGGGACTTCGGGCTAAATTCTCAGCTAATGTAAGTCAGTGTAGCTCCAATGAGCTTCAAGGTGATTGAAAGCAGATTGAAACCACCTGACAATAGTCTTGGAGAATCCATAGGAGATGTTGATGCACAAGTTATGTTTAAAAATAATAACGGTAATAACAGCAATGGTATAAATGGAATTTGCTACGGGGCCTCTGAAACACCACCAGCAGGTTGAAGACATGAACACTATAAAGATTTGAGTATGAGTTTCCTGGTCTGTGGACCAGACTTGGGAACTCAATGCTTTCTGTACCTTCACTGATCATTCTGCTGCTGTTTTGAAAACAGTGAAATAGTGAAGTAAGATGAATTATATGATACAATAAAAATAAAACTATTTCAGATCTTGTGTAATTGAGTCCCTAACTCATTCACCACATCTGTTACGACAAATTAAAGTCAGGGTGTCATATATGTAAAGTACACTCAGGCATACATAACATACTGAATACCCATAGAAAATAATGCTGAAATACTTGGATTTTCACTTCCACAGACCTAGGTTTCTTCGTCTTGCCACAAAAGAGAAATCCAGTCCCTGTTAATGATAGCAGGGTCTTTATTGTGATGGAAAGACAACCACCACAGAACAAGGTTACTCATGCACAAGGCAATGTAATGCAAGTGGGTTGTGTGAAGCTTCTAGTGGTTATGGAAGTGAGTTCTCTGTTTTATGATGCACTTATAAGCTGTTCCTCCTATTCCACACTTAAGGACAATTCTGTGCCATCCCAACTTCTTTGCTCTTCAAGTACCAAACAAACCCTGAGGCCTGTAAGGGTCTTCAAAAACCTTGGGTCTGCTGCCTGTGAAAGGAGGGCCAGAACTATAGCAAAGGTTTGGCAGGAACCTGGAGAGGCTCCCAGCTCAAATAGCACACTGCAAGATCACCTTTGACTGTGGTATTACTGAAAGATACATTTCTCTCATTTTTAATCTGCCTCTAGTGACAAAAAGCCTCAGCCTCCCCAGACTATCAGTTTTATCTACACAGCTTCTTTCCTCACCATTAAAAAGGATTTCTCCTAGTCAGAATCTTTCTCCATTCAATTTTCTGCCTCTTTCCAGTGGCAATAAGGAAGTGAATAGGTCGTCAGACAAGTAACAGAAACTCTGTTCTCTCATTAAAGGATGTCTGTTGTAACACCCATTAAATGGCGGGTGCCACAAGATGCAGACATTGATACAGGGCAGCAAGTTATCCTGACAGGGACAAGGGGAAGGACATGTCCTCCCACTTTCCTTTTCCAAACTTTATCGGAGCCAGCCTTTGAAAATTCAATATTCGTTCTGAGCTCCTGCTTAATAAACTTGGCAAACATGACATTTTTAAAACAAAACAAAACCATGCTGTTCACTTTCCCTTTTCATTCTTAATTGGCCCATCTAAAAGCAATCAAGTGAACATTTAGCTGTGTAGAAAGAACTGCAGGAGACCTCTCCTCCAAATGCCATTATTCAGGAGTGTGCAGGAGTGTGGATATGTTTATGGAGAGTGGGAGGCACTCTGCAAATTCTCTCTCAACGGTGACAGAGAAAGAGCAGCGTAGCCAGGGCTGGGACTACAGAGGGATGTAGGCATCACGGTGCCCCAGTGTTGGGGATTAGCTGTCTGGGGGAAATCACATCCTGCTATGCCTGTGGCTTAAGCTCCCTTGATGGTGTCAGGGGAAATTAGGCATTAAAGTACAAAGTATATAAAAGACACACTGAACACGGAGGTGCCAAAACTTGCCAAAACAAAACCCTGAAGAGAAAGGGATCCCTTAAACCCCATCTCTAAACAGGTCTCAGATAACACCCTTTGTTAGGGGATTGGCCTGCCAGGCTTTAGGTGCATGAGCCCCTTGCACAACACACCCACCCAGAGGAGGGTCCCCGCTCAAGCAGCTGCTCTGTGAAAGGAAAGGTAAATTCCAGGCTCTGAAGCAAGAGAGAAGGAGGTGTGTGTAAAGCATGGCTGTCAGCCTGTCTTTCCCACGGCTGAAGTGCAGACCTACCAAAGTACTTAATCTGCTTCACCTGTTAATGGGTTTGGGGGTATGAAATCCTGTCTCTGCTGCTTGGGGTGTGTGATGAAAGACACCAGGTGTAGATCAAGCTAACTTTGCACAGCAGGTAATACAATTTCTAGAAATACACACACAAGTGTGTCTAGGGCAGGAATCAGGTTTCAACAGTGGAGCCATACAGAACGTATAATTATATTTTGCATTTTTAATA